>NC_056749.1:670131862-670454362 GCF_019279795.1 Protopterus annectens | reverse complement strand
TAGCATCAGGTGATTATCCTGTATCCAACTTTCAACAGAGGTAAAGGGTTCTTGAGTGATTCTGTGAGGATGTATTAGGTTTTCAGAAGTGCATATTAGGGTAGAATCATCAGTGTTTTGTATGAGGGAAGCTTGCTGAGAGGATTTATGTAAATTGTTAGTGAATATAATAAAGACTAGAGGGCTGAGAATGGAGCCCTGTGTCACACCAATATTGACAGAAAGGAAGGAAGGGAAAAAAATGAGGAGAATCATTTAACAGACTGGTATCTATCAGTTAAGTATTTGTTAAACCATAGTAGTGTGGGCTGTGATAGCACAAGGGAAAACAGTTAGTAGGGGAGTACTTTGTAAGAGACTAATTGAAAAGCTTTAGAAAAATCAAGGAATACAGAGGAAACAACTTTGCTTTCATTCCCTGGCTTTGTTAATAGTACCTGTGAAAGTTAATAAGGCCATGGTAATACTATGGGTGGGTCTAAAACCATGATGTGTGGGGGTCAGAAGCTTTTCCTGAAGAATGTGTTGAAGAAGTTGCTTGTGAATGCATTTCTCAAGAATTTTTGACAAAGGAGATAATGGGGTAGTAGGACAGATGAGGTTCCTCCTTTATGAAGGGGATATATACTTCTATAAAGGCTGCAATTGATGTGTTCATAGCCAGCATCTTCTAAGCAATATTTTCATAATGAACATTTGAAGAGAAATAAGAATAGGCAAACCTGCAAGCACATAAATAACTTGTTTATTACTGTTCCCTAATGAATGCTCATCTCACAGATGAAATTTATAAAAGTAAGCACATTGCAATAGCTTGAGGTTAACCAATATATTTCAACTTTCAGGAGGTGAAATAAAGCAAAATAATGATTCAGCACATTAGGTACAAAAATTGAAACCGTATTTGACTTGCTGAATTTAGCTGGTAGACCCTTGTGGACCTCTTGCATCCCAGTTTGCAGCTGTGAATGCCTCTTGTGATCAAATTCATTGTAGCGGAGTCCAGAGGCGGCTCGTGCCATAGGACTGCCGGACTGCAGCCCTCCCACCTACAAAACAAAATAAAAGAAACAGAGAAACATCAAAATTAATTCCTGGACATGTACGCATGCGCACACGCTCTCAGACTGCTTTCCTAGCAGTCTAGATAAGGGGAAAGGCAAGATGCCCAGACGTCTATGCGGCGATGACATCACGACATGGAGGCACTCCGGACTGCAGAAGTTGCAGGCAGGACCAATCACGGATTTGGACTGCAGGGAATCCTTTGGGATGGACCAATCACGCAAGGAATACAGGTAAGGGGCTGTTCGGATATCGGCGGCGGCAACCGAGCAGTAATGGAAGCAGGAAGCAGTTATTTAGCTTGTCGGCAGCAACCAAAGCAGTTATTTAGCTCGTCGGTGGGCTGGGGCTGTTCACTGACAAGGTAAGGTGTGTGTGTGTGTGTGTGTGTGTGTGTGTGTGTGTGTGTGTGCGTGTGCGTGTGCGTGTGCGTGTGTGTGTGTGTGTGTGTGTGTGTGTGTGTGTGTGTGTGATATAGTCAAACCACTCACATGTACTGCATATGTTAATACACACGACTGCAACAGCAAATACTTTTCAGATGGCATTGCACACCTTTGCTTTGGCGGGCATGCATGTCAAGCCTAAGGGTCAAAACATGATTGGAAAACATCATGATCGAAGGATGGGTGACAGCCTTTTCACAAAAAATCTCACTACCATAGTCGTGGAAATAAATGGTTTAATTGCACAAAAGTGTAGTTAAGGTTTGGAGGGGTGTAAGACCAAAAAAATACAAAAAAAAAAAAAAGAAGTAACAGTGAGATAAGTATTTTTTTATTCAAATGACAGGAATGAAACACAGTCAAATGCTAATGCTTTAAAGAACTTGACTAAGATCAGTAAAGTAGGATACTTTAAGAATTGAAGTCTTCAAATAATGGAAGAAGAGAGTACAGTGTTTTGTGAAAAACAGAGTAAGAGCTGCATGAAATGGGTGAGAAGACTGAAATATTTCTGTACATTCCAAACAGGTATTAGGGAAATGGAAATTACAAAACTGTTGCACATGTTTCTTTGGTTAAAAGGAATACACAATACAGAATGAGTCATACCTAAAGGATGGGACAACAGCTGTGACATTCAGAAAACAGGGGGTATGAGAGATGGTAAGGTTACAGGAGAAGAAATAAGAAAACAATAAAGATTATAATAGAAAAAGAAGTTCATAGATAATGCAGATCAATTATTTGCTAATTTTACATTTCAAGGGATTTGGTAGTGAAACTCTAAAATGGATGCAACATCTGTCTTTTAAATAACTGCATTGTGGCTCACCAGAAGTATAATATATTGAAGGATTAGGGAAATATTAAAAAATATGAAACATATAAGAGGAGTAAATTTCTAATCAAATCATAATAATCAGCTTAGAGATTTAAAAGAAATGTAAGTAATAAACTACAGGAAATCTAAAAAAATAAGCTTTAATAACTTGAAGGGCATTTTTGTGGAAGATTAATGGATGTGGTGAATAACAAAGTATTTAATACAGAGGCTCTTTAGAAGTTTAATTTACGGAAAATAAAAGTACCAGAAATTAAATAATATGAACAGGACATGTCACATGGAATGTTAAGTGTGAATCAGAGATAATATAATATGAGAGGATAAAGTTTATTAGAGTGTTCTATTTGATTAAACTTACAAGTTCTGGGATATAAGAGATCTTGTTGGAGGTACACAAATTAATTTCTTTTGTGCAGCGTAAGATCATATCAGAACTTGTCTTTGTGCTATAGACAAAATAGGATGATGAAGTGAAGAATACGAGTTTGAGGATATGAAGGACCTGCGTCTATGTATGAAGCACAAAAGGAACATCTTCCTAGAAAATAATAAGTGTGATATATTTAGTTTAAAAAGAAAAAGTTATATTCTCATCAGGAAACAAAACAATAAATAAATAAATGAACAAACAAACGAAAATAATAATAACCCATGTAGTTCTCAAAAAGCATTGCATAATACAACACTTGAGCCTTGAGGCAAAACAGGAAGGTTTGTAAGCTGAATAAAGTCAAAAGCAAAGGAGAACAAGAACTTGTCAGTGTCAGGTTACTTTTTCTAGAGAATGCATTAAAGATATTTTGCAAACTGTCAGGATACACCACGAATATAAAATAAATATAATCGTAAAAACTTCTTTATTCAACACACACAAGAACGGATATAAGCTTTTCAGCTGCTGCAATGCGAGTTCAGATCAGTTAAAAAAAATAAAATAATTCCTTTATTCCAACATCACCAACATTCACCATCTTCTGGTTAGGTTGGTTAAATTATATTTAATTAATTAAACAAAAAAAATTTGTAACCAATCTATTCTATTCTATAGCTGTAGTCTTTAAAGCAATATTATATTTATTTTACCTCTTTCAAGAAACAGCAGCGATCTATGCTAGCAGCATATTATAAGTATACAAAAAAAGTTATTAAAAAGTGTATGAATATGGTATAAAATGGTAAAAAAAACTAAAAAAAATAAACATTGTAAACAAATTGTAACATTTCATTTCCATTTGCAATACATCTCAAACACAACAACACAACAGCACACAACAACAACAGCAGCAAAAAAGAAAGATGTCAATTAAGACAGGTATGTCAATTATACAATTAAACATTATAAAATTATTTTCGCTTTTTCAAAACAAAACATCAGTCGCTTTTTTTTTCTCCTGATCCAAATAAGCAAGTATATTTAAACCACTAAATAAGCATATATAATAAAAAACCTCTTTCTCTGTCTTACTCCAACACACTTACACTGACATACTGCATGAACCATGCTTCTGCCTTTAACTGTTTACTTATGGTACACTTCAAACCGTCAAATGACGCTTAAAAACGTTGCGGCATTAGTTAACATGTATGTGTGATGGAAATAAATTTACTCACTTATATTTTAGAAAATGTGAGGATTACAACTGAAATGTCCCATTAGAGAACACACATTCTCCAAGAGAGTATTAATTTACTAGAATAGTCGTCAGTGGCTTCACAGCATATTAAGTCATACTGAAGCACTGCCTAACAACAAACAGCTATCAAGTATTTTTCCAGTTTGTTTAGTGAGCATCATTAAAAAAATTAAGTTGAAAAAAATAACCAGTTACTTTGAACTGCCATTTTAATTCCTCCATCTGCTATACATGTTGTTTAGAAAGCTGCATTAGAAGGATGTGTATATGTGTGTGTGTGTGTAATGCCCCAGTTACTATGTACAGGTGGCTAGAGTAGATTCGTGGTGGTGTGGTAGGGAATACCTCAGGTTTGAACCCTGTACCTTGTATGCAGGTGTTAAGGGCCTGAATTCCCTACCCACCACCATTTGTAAAAAAAAATCTGCAGATTTTTGCCTCATATTTGACCTGTTCTGTTCCTCATAATATCTGTGGTTTCTAAATATTTAAATGCTTGATGTTTGATGGTGCGGTGGTAGCATTGTTGCCAAGTCAGACTGTCCTGGTTAACAAATGTTAAATAAAAGTGACAGGCATTTGAATTTCAGACTTCAGGTTTCTGAATGTTTAATTCCTTACATATTTGATGGTGCAGTGGTAGCATTGTTGCCTCACAGCTATAGGTTTTCTGGTTTGATTCTTGGCTGGGGTGCCTTCTGTGTGGGGTCTGCATCTTTTCCCCTGTGTTTATGTGGGTTTGTTTTTGTGTCCTCCCATATTACAAAGACATGTCTGCATTATTTCTTCCTGGGCCTCTGCTGAAAATTGTTTTTTTGTTCCAAGTCAGACTGTTCTGGTTAACAAATGTTAAATAAAAGTGACAGGCATTTGCATTTCAGACTTCAGGTTTCCTGAATGTTTAATTCCTTACATATTTCATGGTGCAGTGGTAGCATTGTTGCCTCACAGCTATAGGTTTTCTGGTTTGATTCTTGGCTGGGGTGCCTTCTGTGTGGAGTCTGCATCTCCTCCCTGTGTTTGTGTGGATTTGCTCTGGTGTCCTGCCATTTTACAAAGACATGTGTCTACAGTATTTCTCCCTGGGCCTCTGTTGAAAATTGTTTTTGTTCCATCAGAAGCAAAATTGGCAGGCATTTGAATTTCAGACTTCATAGTCTTCAGAAAATACATAGTACCACACCCTTTTATTCTAGCAATTTTCTAAGTTTATAAGATGAATATTTGAAATCTGTCCCTATTTTTGGGACTGTATTTCCCCATTATTGGCTTTGTCCAGGTTTTTTGTGCTAAGGTTGACAGCTATGGCAAGAACTGAATTCACTGAATATGTTTGAGGGCTGTATTCCCTCATTACTGGGTTTGTCCAGGTGTTTTGTATTAAGAGGTTGACAGCTATGGTGAGAAGTGAATTCACTAAATGATAGCCATTTAAGTTTCAGTCTTCCTCTCTTTCACAAAGCAGCTGATTTGGCATAGTTGTATGTTGCTCTGACTGTTTTGCACAGGGACCTTGTCAGTAAAATGTATGGTGGTAACTGTCAGAAGAAAAAATTCAAGCGAGTCACATCTGCCTCAGGTGATGAAAAACTTCTTTATTTGCAGCTAACCAGATTACAGCAGCATGTTGGCCAAGATGATCTCAATCTGATCAGCTTGTTTACTGACATCAACTTTTATACTTTCCTGTCACTAGCCAAAATAGCTTTTGTTACATTTCTGACAGTTGACAGTTGGCTATGAAAAACATCTAGGATCACAAATTACCTCAGAAAAGAATGTTTTACCTCAAAACCACAGCTAGTGTAGAATGTTTACCTCAAAACCACAGTTAGTACAGAATGTTCAAAAAGGTACAGAATACTTAGTTCAACAGTGGTAGCTGGAATTTTCCAGGGCACACAGCCTGCCTCAGTAAATTAACTCTTACTCAGCCGTGCGTCCTTTTACCAAGCTTTCATTTAACTGCAATTAGCTTTCTTTATTCAGAAGTATAGAAAACAGATGTTATTCAAGTTCATAAGCAAACTACATCTATCATAGGTAAAGCCCATCTTTAATAAACATGGTTCAATGACCTTTTCTTACCAACACTTCAGCAAATAACATATTCATTTTGCTAGATGGGAGAAAGAGACAAATAACAGTATGTTTTAAAACTTTTTCTCTTAACATTTCCCCCCTCAGAACACTTTTATTTGTCTTTTTATTTCAGCAATATATGGTAAAAACTAAGTTTTTCTTTGCATACATTACTTCAAAACATTTGAAAAAGTCACATTTCAATGTATTCACTTTCACCAGTCTGTTGCAACTGCTGGTACATCATTTTCGTAACAGCAGTATTAGCCAGTCTTTGTAGAAGACCTCTGATACAGGGTATACAACAGCAACCACATACCACCACGATAGCCACAGCAACTCCGACGGACACCAGGAAACTGCTGATGAGATGACTCCATTTTCCAAACCACGCTTGTAGAAAGTCTGTAAAGGGATTATTTACCCCAGAGTTCTCTGCCAATTCTTCGGATAACATTTCCAAACCTTTCAAAGCTCGAGTGATGCTCCCATCAGGGGCAGTGTTATTCTGAATATATGTACAACAGAAAGTCCCAAACATCCTGCAAACTCCTCCTTCTTTGGCCAGGAGCATATTCAATGCAATTCGATTCTGCCATGCCACCTGCGAAGTGGCCTCCAGTTGTTCAGCAATACCTTTTAATGCATCTTTGGTATAGTTCACAAAACGCTGCTGGTTATAGTAAATGTAGTTGATCCAGTCCACATTCTTATTGGGTTGAATCCAGACAAAGATGGATGCAAAACCAGCTGCTATTTGGTTTATTGCTTTGTATTCATCAGGCACGCCTCTTGGTATGCCAATGCTATCGATGTAGACACTGCTATCGAAGGATTGCTTCGGTGCCTCTCTTTTTGTCTTATTCAACCACCTCGGCTTTATTTCAGGTTCTCTTACGAAATTGCTTGCTGGAACTGGGAAAATGTAGAATGGCAGAATTAACTTTGCAAGTGCACAGGTTCCCTTCCAGGGAATCGTAAGCCTTGATCTGAGTTTGTTGTCTCCACATAACCACCATACGTCTGCCAAACTATGAGTTTGGTTCTCCAGAAATGGATTTTCATTGCCATTCACAGTAACATTGCAATAGTTCTGTCCCATATTGCCATAATTCTTCCCTGTGCCATCTCTGGAAATGCACATATACGAACCTGGATAAGAGATTGCTGTAGGCGGTTTCTCAACTTTGCTTATGACTGGAAAACGCTGGGTTTCATCTTTGCATTTATCTTTGGTTTTGTTGAAGAATAACTTTAACAGACACGTCAGATTACCTTCAGCTTGCATCAATGGGACTGTCGCTAGTTGCTGTTTACCTTCAGCACAAGAAACACAGTTCTCACGATGTGTCTCTCGGGTACTATATCTAACCTAAGATAACCATTCATTATGGTGTACGAATCCCGTCTTGAGTAACAATTGTTCTTCTTCTGTGAAGGCAAAATCTGCTTTACTTGTAGCATTTTTAAGGCTTTGTATTTTAAGTTGGAGGGTCCCCAAAGGGTCAGTTCCAACTGGAGAGACACTCCGATTCCATAAACTCCTGAATCACTTTCTTGTGGTGACACAATGGTTATAGTAATTACTTCGGTACCTTGGAAATGCACAATTTTTATTCTTTGTTGCCTGCTTTTATCTTTCTGTGGTATCACTGCACCACTTGTTTCCCATCCATTCACATCTGTTGACCACCAAACATTTGACCAGGATGTACAGTCTCTATTGCACAAGTATTTTGCACGAGTCAAGAAATCATTATTGTTCCATTTAGAACAGTCCAAAATTCCTTCACAAAGTTTTACCTTGAACACAGTAGTAACACCTGTTTGCGCCTGCAGCACCACCATTCCTTTTTCTCTCACAACTGTTCCTTCTCGTATGGACATATTTACTTTCGCCACCAAAACCATCATCACGTAACAGTTCAAGTACCAGTTGAACATGGCCATCCTTCCTTTGTAGTCAGACTTTGCGTTCAGGGGTCCGGTGGAGTCTGACCAACATCAATAGTAGAAGGAAAAGTCTTACGTTTTTTACAGTGGGTGATATGAATCCATGAAGTCCTCTCTGCGATCTTTACAGCCGTAGGTGTTGAGATAAGTACTTGATATGGGCCTTCCCACCTGGGGGATGACCAGTTCTTTCTCTTCACAATTCGGATCCACACCCAGTCCCCGGGTGCCACGCTTAACAAGGTTTCACTTCTGGAATCTGCAAAGGAGTCATTGGTTACAAGAGACTTGACATTTAGCAGCTTCTTCATATAATCCGCCAGATCCTCACCCCCCTCACGTTCCGCTGGCAACAATCCTTGCCACTGCGGGACGTAATATGGTCTCCCAAACAAAAGTTCAAATTGTGTAAGCCCTTTGTAGGACGGTGAGATTCGCATGTACAGGAGTGCCAATGGAAGGCACGCAGTCCAGGATCTATGCGTTTCTGCCATCAGTTTGCGGAGTTTACTCTTCAGGACACCATTGTGTCTCTCCACCAGTCCAGCTGACTGTGGATGGTAAGCACAATGGTACTTGAGATCAATTTGAAACACTTGACCCAACTTCTGCACAATCTGGTTTACAAAGTGAGACCCATTATCACTATAAATGTGCCTTGGAAGGCCAAATCGGGGAATTATTTCTGTTGTCAAAAGCTTTGCTACTGTGTGTGCATCAGGATGCTTTACTGGAAAAGCTTCTACCCACTTAGAAAAAGCATCAATTATAACTAGACAAAACTTTTTTCCCTTTGAGGATGTCAACTCAATAAAGTCCATACAGAGTGTGTGGAATGGATATGGAGGGATAGAGAATGCCTGCTGTAATTTCTTAACTCCCCCCTGAGCATGATACTTTGCACATAATAAACAAGATAAACAGAATTGCTTTGCATAAGTTGAAAATCCTTTACACCAAAACACCTTAGACACTATTTGAACCATTGTCTGTACTCCTACGTGGGCAGGTCCATGGCTAACCAATGCAGCATACCTAAAAAGGTTTGAGGGTAATACCATTTTGCCATCTGATGCCCTATACAACCCATCCTGTTGAGTGATACCATATTTCACCCAACGACATTTTTCTTTCTGTGTTGTCAATGGTCTCTAAGTCTAAGAGGTGTCCGGGCTCTAAATCATTGTCATGTAAAAGCAAATAATTTTCTTGAGCTGCCTTTTTTGCAGCCATATCAGCAAAAGCATTTCCCCTGGAGACAGGATCTTTTTTGTTGGTATGTGCGGAACATTTACATATTGCTATCTGAAGTGGTAGTTGCACTGCATCTAACAACTGTAAAATTAAATCTCTGTGATTTATTGGTTTGCCTGTCGCAGTAACCATTCCCCTATTCTTCCATTGTTGAGCAAAAACATGTACAGTGGAGAAAGCATATAGACTATCTGTATAAATTGTCACTTTTTCCCCTCCCCTAAGGTACAAGCTCGTGTCAAAGCCACTAACTCAGCTGCTTGGGCAGAAAAAATATTTGACAATCCTTTTGCTTCTAAAACTTCAGTTTCTGTGGTGACAGCATACCCTACTAGTGTTCTTCCTACAGTGTCCTTCTTTGCTGATCCGTCTACAAACAAAACGAGATCAGAATCTACCAACAGAATATCCGTTAAATCTGGTCGGGGAAGTACTTTGTTATGAATGCTCTCTAAACAAACGTGTGGAGTACCTTCTTCTGGAGTCGGCAAAAGTGTCGCCGGATTAAGAGTAGTACATCTTTCTATGGTCATATGTGGCTGTGTCAGCAGCACTGCCATACATGACAAATGTCGACTAGGAGATAAAAAGGTTATCTTATCTTGCAAAAGTATAGTAGCTACTGAATGTGGAACTCGCAATTTTAATGGGTGAAACAAAACTAATAATGCTGAGGCTTGCACTGCCATGGCGGCTGCCACTACAGCTTGAACACAATGCGGCAATGCCCTTGCAACAGGATCTAATCTGGAGGAATAAAAAGCTATCGGTCTATGTTTATCAGCAAAGAAGGACACTTGTACCAGATCCGAAGTCATATATCCTCCCTTACAATCAACCATTTGTACAAACTGCTTAGAATAGTTCGGAAAACCCAAAACAGAGGATCCTGCTATCAATTGCTTGGTTCTATTAAATGCTTGTATTGCCTTATCTGTCCATTGTATATTACTTTTTGCTGCCATGGGAGTGTCATAGATCAGTGTGGTCAATGGCCCTACTTCTTCAGCATAATTAGGAATCCAACTTCTACAAAAATTAGTCACACCTAAAAACGACATCATCTCCCGCTTAGTCGTAGGCATAGGTGCTTCAAGAATTGCTTGTTTTCTTTTATTTTCCAATTGTCTACCTTCCTGCGAGATTAAATAACCCAAGTACTTTACTTGTGCTTTCCACAATTGTAACTTCTCTTTATTTACTTTATGTCCTTGCTCAGCTAAAAAACTAAGAAAGGCTAGGGTATCCTTTTTACAACTTTCCTGCGTGGGTGAGGCCAATAAAATATCATCTACATACAACAGAACCTGTCTTCCCTCTGGGGGAACAAACTGAGCTAAATTCGCAGCCATTTCTTGTGCGAATATTGTCGGACTCTCACAATAACCCTGTGGCAATCTGGTGTATGTGTATCTTTTACCTTGATAGGTGAATGCAAACCAAAATCTACTCTCCTTGAGTAGTGGTATGGAGAAAAAGGCATTGCTTATATCTATGACAGAAAAATATCTGTGCTGAGGTAAGAAATCATTAAGTAATGTATAGGGGTCAGTGACCACCGGTGCTCTTGGGATCACAGCTGAATTAACTGCTTGTAAATCCTGAACCAACCTCCATGACCCATCCGGTTTCTTTACAGGAAACAACGGAGTATTGCAGGGTGAATCTGGGCATTCAACAAGAATTCCTACCTGTTTTAGCTGCTCGATAACTGGCTTAATTCCTTCCTCCACTTGTTTACTTAACAGGTATTGGTGCTTACGAGGTCTAAAACCTGACTTTGCAGTTATACAAACTTCACCTGCTGTTTTCATTAATCCTACATCTCCTTTACCTTTTGACCATAAATCTACAGGCAAGGCACTTAATGCACTATCTTCCTCTTGAGTTAGGAGGATTTGTCATGCCATTTCTGTTTTGTCATCCCTGAGGTGCATGCTTGGTCATGCCCAAGTCACCCAATTTAATCTTTGTACCTGGATCTGTTGATCTTTCAAATGACTTTCAGACATTGTGTTCCAAATCATTACCTTTTTCGCCAAATCTACCCAATGTGTCCCCACTGCTTTAGTAACTGAGATATGTGGGCTATAACTTGAGTGATATAAAGAACTCATTTCCTTAGTCAAAGCACAGGTTACTACTGTATTACCTTGCGTATCCCAAAACATATCATTCAAAATTATCCTTGCACACTTGTGCTTAAAGAATTCTTTTTCAAATTCTTTATCCGGACCAGGGGCCTTATAGAACATTGTACAATGTAAGTGCGCCACAACCTGCGGTGACCCATTCCTAGATTTACTTAGAGCTAGATTGATCAACTCTGTATCAACCCTCCCCGGGCCATCTGAAATCAAGTCTAGGCTATACCAGTAAAACAAGTCTTGTACTCCCTGTACTACTAAGCCATCCGCTAACCTTTTTGCCTCAATACCTTTAGGTGTGGGAATTGCCGCTATTCCACCAAACACATGCATCAAATCTCTTCCTAGCAAATTAACTGGACAAACTCTTGATATAATTACCCTACACCTAACAGTTTGGTTTGTTTGTGGATCTGTGAACAGTAGAGGATGAGACAGTGGTTCCTTATAAATTTTCCTGTTTGCCGCTTTTACAAGGACAAACTCATCTGTTTCGCAGTTCGGAGGCAGAACTGCTGGACCCAAAAGTGTACGCGATGCACCTGAATCACATAAAAACTCCACTTTTTGTCCCTCAACCGAAAACTCTATCATGGGTTTCTGATCTAGATGCATAGCAATACCCAAATTTGCCAGGTTTATGACTTTACAGTCACAATCCCGCCCTTCCATTAGAGTGTTCTGACATTCATCGTAGAGAGTGTCTGCCTCTTCATTATCCCCATAATGAAGATGGCACCTTTCTTTACTATCATATAGTCATGTGGAGCCCTTGTTCATAAGCTGTGGGGGATGTTGCCACTCTTCACAGTCGGCAGCGAAGTGCCCACGTCTACCGCATTTAAAACATTCTCCACGTTTTAACCTTTCCCTATAGGCTGAATGTCCACCCGGTTCATTTAACGTGTCCCATTGTGGGCCCCACGTTTTTTTATGCCACCACGGCGCCCTTGCCTCCTTTGGTCCTGTACTAGGAATATCCCACCATCATCCCCTACTGCTAACACTTGTACTTTCTTTTTCTTTTTTTAGATTAAAATGTCACTCAGCATGCCATGCATATTCAAACAAAGGCTGCAGTCTACATGTTCTGTGATCTACCATGTGCTTAGTAATAAAACTACTTATCAGAGCCTTACTACCTTTAAGAAAAGCATTTTTCAATTGCTGTTCATACGAACTATCATTAGTCTGATCCTGCGGAATCATCATTCCACAATGGTTATTGAATACTTCTGTCAGTCTTACAATATAATGATCCACAGATTCATCATCATTTTGGATGCACTGATTTATTACTGTCCAATCTGCTCTTGGACGCCACTTATCAGAAATTCTCTTTAACAGATCAGTGACTCGTGTGTCTAACACCCCAGAATTATGCTTTAATGTAGTGCCGTCATCTGCCTTACGTGTCCAAGTACCACAAACTAAGTGCCAATCTGGACCTAAGATTTGTCGCACTACTTGTTCTACTTCTAAACCATTTAGATGATAACTTAAACGCATACCAACTATGTCCTCAGAAAACTTTTGAAAATTAACCTTGGGATGAGGAATACCATCTGTAGCTTATTTTATATCCTCTCTAACCCAGGGACGATAAACTAAAATAGTTGGTTCTTGTCCAACATCTCCTGCTTGTGGGTTTGCAACTTGTATTAATGGAAGAGCTTCTGAATGGTCAGAAAGTTTTATAGCCCAACATCCTTGCCCTGCTGGTCCTGACCTTAACTGCATAGGTTGGTCTACCTGTTGCAAAGCAACCTTAGGTACTACGGGAATTTGTGGGTAAATTGGAAGGGTCAAAACATTTCCTTGAGCAGCTAATAACCCACCCTGCTGTACAGATCTCACATCTTCAGACTGATATTGAGGAGGTTCCCCTGGTATGGCAACAGCAATTTCACCATACGGTGGGGCGGTTGCCTGCCTTTGTATTGCACAAACTGTGTGCTTATCCTCCTTATCTAAAAATAAAGCTACTTTTCCACTTGGCACCAGTGATCCCTTTTGGTTTATTTTTTGGTTTTCCTGACACTGTTTTTCTTTTATAGCTCATTTATTTGCTTCTTCTAACCATTTTTGTGCTTGGGGAAATCCCAATTGTCTCTGCTTTTTAGTTCTAGTTCCTGCATCTCTTTTCAAATCTCTAACCAATTTTGCACAGGCATTCTTATTCAGTGTACCATCAAAATCATATTTCAACTTCCACTTCTTCAAAAATTTAACATTATTTTTGTTTAAACTTTTCATATACTTAGCATCAACATTTAAACAGGCATCACTCTCACACTTGCAGCAACTTGAACCCATGTTTTCCTAGATTTCTTATTTTAGGACTGTATACTTTAGGACTGCATCAAAATTATTTTTACAGGGCTTATTACAAAATGGGGCTATCTTAATGGGGATCCTAACAAAATAACAGGTAATCCTAACAAAATAACAAGTAATCCTAACAAAAATAATCTTAACAATTATTCCTACCCACCCTTAACTAAAAATAAAACCCCTGTCGACAAGGTTAAATTAAATTAAAAGAAAAATTAATTTTTCATCCTACCTGAACCAGATGAGACTCTGTTTCCCCTTTTGGTTCGGAAACCATCCCTCAGATAGGGATCAGAGACCGTCCGGCATCTTTCCAATGACAAATCAGTCGGTGGGCTTTCCGTCAAGGGAATCTTAAGATAAGAAACCCTCACCTGCACAGGTTTTTCGATCTCTCTGTCGGTCTGATCCGTATCTTCGTAGAGGTTTCCGTTCCGAAGGACCAAAATGTCAGAAGAAAAAATTCAAGTGAGTCACATCTGCCTCAGGTGATGAAAAACTTCTTTGTTTGCAGCTAACCAGATTACAGCAGCATGTTGGCCAAGATGATCTCAATCTGATCAGATTGTTTACTGACATCAACTTTTATACTTTCCTGTCACTAGCTAAAATAGCTTTTGTTACATTTCTGACAGTTGACAGTTGGCTATGAAAAACATCTAGGATCACAAATTACCTCAGAAAAGAATGCTTTACCTAAAAACCACAGCTAATGTAGAATGTTTACCTCAAAACCACAGTTAGTACAGAATGTTCAAAAAGGTATGGAATACTTAGCTCAACAGTGGTAGCTGGAATTTTCCAGGGCACACAGCCTGCCTCAGTAAATTAACTCTTACTCAGCCGTGCATCCTTTTACCAAGCTTTCATTTAACTGCAATTAGCTTTCTTTATTCAGAGGTATAGAAAACAGATGTTATTCAAGTTCATAAGCAAACTACATCTATCATAGGTAAAGCCCATCTTTAATAAACATGGTTCAATGACCTTTTCTTACCAACACTTCAGCAAATAGCATATTCATTTTGCTAGATGGGAGAAAGAGACAAATAACACTATGTTTTAAAACTTTTTCTCTTAACAGTAACACAGCATTTCTCTTTGCAAAGCAGCAGATTTGGTGTAGTGGTATGTTGCCTTGACTGTTTTGCACAGGGACCTTGGCAGTAAAATGTATGGTGGCAACACAGCATTTTATTCTAGGAACTTTCCAAGATTATACAAGCAATGTTTAATGTGTCCCTGGTTTTTGGGCTTTTGACCCCCCCCAATAAATGTTGGCTTTTTCCAGATTTCTTGTGCTGCGAAGTTGAGATGCAGTTGAGTATTGAGTAGATTTTACAAGGAGCTGAGAGCTGCAGGGGAAGAGAAGTTTAGTGCTGCTTATGCTGAGTTGGCTTGCATTGTTAATAGCACAACAGGTTGTGTACTTGCTGTTGATGCAAAAGGCTGTGGGT
Organism: Protopterus annectens; assembly: GCF_019279795.1. Classification (NCBI taxonomy): domain Eukaryota; kingdom Metazoa; phylum Chordata; order Ceratodontiformes; family Protopteridae; genus Protopterus; species Protopterus annectens. The sequence goes on along the minus strand of NC_056749.1, from coordinate 670,439,146 downwards.
TCTACTCCCACAAGGGGTGGATGCTGCCATACTGAGAATGTCCTCCTTAGTGAAGATACTAACTATGAGTCTGTTATCAGTTTGCCATCCATTTCCTCTTGCAATATTACTAGCTTATCATTTTTTAATTTAATATAGGCAATTTATTCCTCAGGGCCAACAGACCCTATTTTTTGATAAAAGCATGAAATATAAAGGTGTTTGCTAATAGCAACATCTTCATTAGTTACAAATTTCTTTAATGTGGAATTATTTAGATGACTTTTACTTCAGAGATTATGCATATTTACTGATAATGGACTGTAGAATTGTGCATATTTACTGATAATGGTGGACTGTAGAATTGTGCATATTTACTGATAATGGTGGACTGTAGAATTGTGCATATTTACTGATAATGGTGGACTGTAGAAGTCTGAGTAGACTTTTATGATGGAAATGTTCTGAACTGGGCAGTTTTGTCATTATGGGTGCATGCATTTTGTTTCATTGCTTACTGGAAAAATGTTCAAAACAAATTTAAAACGCCCTCTAACAACTGTACTGTATTGTACAAGGAATATAATTTAGTACAATCAGGAAGGTGTATTAAAGAGCACATGTATGTTTCATATGCAAGGGGCCTATGATTTGAAAACAGCCCAAAATGAATCTTTATCTGTCACTGGCAAAATGTATTTTCTTTGAATGTGGGTTTCAATGCTGTTTCAATGAATATGAGTTTCAAGGGCAGAGAAGTTTTGATGCCAAGTCTGTTTTCATTGTGAGACTGCATTGCTTTGTTTAGCAGATGTCTTAGTGTTTGTGCTGTAAAATGCAAAATAAAACTTTCAAATGAAGTCCAAATCATCATAGAAGTAAAGCAGTATGCACATTAGTGTTTATGGTAAATGGAGTGAAATAGCCAAGTAATGGATCATTGGAATGGCTGCAGAGGCTCCATTCGACGATGATTTTAGCGGCAAACTCAGAGTTTCAGCTGAACTATACCTCCCAACTGTCCAGATTTTCAAAGAATGAGTAGATTTTTGCTTCTTATTTTTGGTTTGTTCCTCATATAATTTGTAGTTTTCTGGCAAATCATTTAGGAATTAAGTCACTAAATAATGATACACTGAGTTTCAGACTTCATAACCTTCAGAAAAATGCATGCTAAAGTAAGACCTGTTATTCTATCAACTGTCACAGTTTATACAAGAGCAATTTTAGTACTGTTTATATGTTCCCCCACTATATTTGGCCTTGTCCAGATTTATTGCATTAACAGTTTGAGAGGTACATGCATATAAATTGCTTTATAGAATTAGGCATAGCTAGCCTCTCAACTGTCCCTGATTTTGGCACAAAATGTTGCTCTTCCCCCTGATAATCCCTCCGCAAAATAGCAATGTTGGAAGAAAACATGGAGGGTTTACAATTAAGAAATAACTGTAATAATCAAAGTTATAGTTTACTTGAAATGCATGTAGATTCTTTTATTTTGTCAGCTGCTCAAGTTAGCAGTACTAATATTAAAGTGTCCCTTCTTTGACAGGTTCCCAGCTATATTGTGTGGCTATTTTATATTTTTGCATCACATTTTTGTCCATTTTTCATAAAATTGTGGGGTTTTTTGGCAAATTAGTGACAAATCATTAAAGACTGAAGTTAGAAAATAATGACAGAAATTCTGAGTTTCAGATTTCATACCCTTCAGAAAATTCATACTAATGCAAGACCTATTCTATTATCTTTCTAAGTTTATAAGAGCAATATTTAAAAATTGTCCTTATTTTTGGGCCTTTGTCCCACTTCTATGTATGGCTTTGTCCAGATTTCTTGCTCTGAGGTTGACAGGTAGGACAAATGTGTCAGGGCCATCACAGTCAGCCAGAGACATTTCAAATTGTGACATACTTGTTGCACCCCACTCCCCCATGTAGTGACTCTGGATGTGTCCAAGCAAGGCAAGGAGTAGTTATGCAGTGTAACATGTGCAGAGTGTCCCCCTATCCAGGGTAGACACAAGTACTACAGTGGCTTTGCATTTGTCCTTGATTTTGCAGAACGGTCTGGTTTCTGTCATATTTTTGTACTGTTGATTTATGCTTATTACTCAAAGTGCCTGTTGCTCTGTGTTTAAGTAGCAATGCTTTAATGACCATAAGATAAGCTTGTCTGAGATCGTAAGATGCAAGTAAGCTTTAATAAGCATACTGTTAAAGAATTGCCAACATTGAAATCCTTTCTGTTGTTGCCATGCAGAGAATACTTAACTAGATAATGCATAAGCCTTGGGTATTGAAATGCATATGACAGTATTTGTAATAAAGGACAGGATTACATTATTTTAAGAAGCTCATTACACTTGTTGTAGACTTCCAGTCATTTCTACAGGCTTTACTCGTAAACTAAACAGAATGCCAATCATGTGTGGTCCATAACCTGTACAGTAATCCTTTAAGCAATGTATCTTGAGCTTGTTTCCTGTTTGCTTTTCATTTTTTACTTTGATCATGTTTTCCCCATGAAACAAGTAGATAGTTGTCAGGCAGCAGATCTTTTTTGGATAAGAAACATTTTTACAAGTGGGGGCATCACAGAGATTTCTACTTTCAACATGTTACTTGGTACTTTAATAAAGCTGAATATAATTTATAATTAGAACTGCAGTGCAAGGAGAAGTGGTTTGAGTTGAGTGCTGTTTGTTTTTCTTATACTTGATTTTGACTGGCATTCCAGTAATGTATTTAAAAAGTAATTTATTTTTTCATGCCTCACAACCTTTTTTGTTTCCATCTAGATATTAAGCTGTCTTGCAGCCAATGCATTGAAATATTTTTATTCTTCTACACTTATTTTTGTCTTGATTGGACTCTCATAATGATGGTTTGGCACCCAGGGCAGCATATTTAATTAAAGCTAGTTTTTGTGGTTTTGAGCATAGCTCCTCCCATTTCTAGTTGGTCACACCCCTTCCCATTGACCCCACCTATTCAGCTGTCTCTTGCAGCCCCCTTTGATTTGAAGTCACCAGCCGCCACTGGCGGAGTCTCATCTGGGTGTGATATCTCAAGCCCCATCTGTTTGCTCAGCTCAGAGGCAACATCCTTTACTCAGTTTGTGGAGCAATGCACTGTGGGTCAACTATCTTATCCTTCTACTGACAGTAGAGGCCAGCTAAAATCTAGCTCTTGGACCATCTACAAACTGCACTCTGCAATGGTAGTCTATGAGCAGCCACTCTTCAGAAAAGTTTTTCTTCTGAAACTTAAAAAGTTCTAAGAAGTGCACAACTATCATTCGTCTTCAATAGGTAATTTGATATTAAATGGTAGATATAGAGTATTCTTTGTATAAGGACATTCTTTCCACTTGATTTATAATGTCCTGTATTATAAGCAACGTAGTACTTAAGGATACTTTAAGAATCTGACAAGTAATGGTACAATATTCAGACTATACTGTTGTATGTATAACATAGGATAGCATATGTATTTTTTCAGAGAACAGCAGACTTCACCCCTTAATTTAGTAGTGAACAGGGCTGGATTAACTAGGGGGAGCAATGGAGCTGATATGGGCCCTGCAGCTTCTTCGCCCAGCTTGTTGTCACCCTAAATAACCCTCTTATAATTTTCAGCTCGAGGACCATGAGGCCCATAATCCAAAACTGGTAGCAAGTATTTACAGATGATGGTGTTGTATTCTTTCTGTAACAACCACACCATGCAATTTAAAAATAATTAGATTCTATAACATCTTGTGCTAATCAATCTCATAAATAATGAAAAACAGTTACCAGTACTTAAGGTAGGTACTTTTTCATGTATGGTGCACTTTCTTTGCTGACTTGTTTGGATCAGTGTTTCTTTACTTCCAAGATATTCTGTTTTGTCAAAGTAATCCTCTGTACCTGTTTCCATGGTTTACCTTCTTCAACCATTTGCAGTGCTAACTCAGTTTTTACGTTAAAAGTGTGCAGTTTTATTTTTGAATGTCAGAATTTAAAGATCAATATCTATGCATATTGCTAGCATTCCACAACTGTCCATAATAAGTATTTGGACTATATTAGTGATATCTTAAGGAATGTCACACTTTAGAATACAATGCCTGTGTACATTTTAGCTGTTTACAAACACTCTTACTAAATATTTCAGTATAGGTTCACAGATTCATAGGTAGTTCATAGGTTCATAGGCAAGTACTAGGCTAGCTGCCCTTGTGGGCCATTTGTAACTCTAGCGACTTTCCCTTTTTAGTCAATAGGCTTGCAGTCCAGGAGACCACTGAGGAGTGTACCTCAGATTCCCAGTTGCACCCAAGCACTATCTGCTTAAGTGACTTGCTCAAGTTCACACAGTAGACAATAAGGGCTGAGGGACTCAAATCCTGGACAATAAGAAATATGAGCCAGGCCCTTATTATATTATTATCAGCATGCTTAATAATGAACTTGTTGGCAGACAGCAGCTTATACTTCTGTGGTTGGGGTTAAATATCAAGCTTATATATTATTTCTTTTCATCATTTTTAAGTGGTTAATATATGCATGCAGGCAGTGTCTGGAGCTTGTGGTTACCTTTTAGGTACCTGTGAAGATGACACATCACACTCCACTACTGCTTGCGAAGTTCTTAGGCTGACCATTGAAAGCTTATCTACTTCACCCACAATTGTAGGAGTTTGCTAGTTTTCCATAGTATGTAGACTATTCCGACATATCCCAGGTGTAAATCAGCATTTGCCCATCTATTATACAAGGGTGGTTGTGACTGCAGCAAGCCGACCGGTCTGTTTAATGCATAAAAGCAGTCTGTTCCAAAAGCACAGTATGCTTTGGGCTTAGTATCGAATGCGCTAACAAGTGTTAATGTGATGGTGAAAGGTTAGGTCCTTAGAGTGTGTGTTCATTATACCAGGCATCCTGTGGAGGTGAAGATAATCAAAAAGTGCAGGATCTTTCATACCGCGAAACCCTAAGCAGAACTTGATCTACAGGAGCTCATATGAAACAGAGTATAGTGAGAGGGTTTTAGACTTTTTGGGTAACTTAGGTTGCTTACATCTATGATTTTTCTGATGTGAAATCTCTGTGGTCTTTCAAGTTGGTCAAGTTACTTAGAGAGGTATGTGCAGAATTCAGCATTATATCTGATTATAAATCATTAAGGGATGAATAAAATAGAACTGTGACTTACTCAGACCTAGAGGGGATACCCTCTGAAGGATACATTGTGCAAGATAGAATGATTTTCTAACCACTTTTTCTGACTGAGAAATGGTGGTCAAAAGAAAGCTTGTCAACATTAGTGCCCAGATCACTAACAAATGTATCCATTTTGAGATGAGTGTCATTTATATAGTCAGTAGTCAGGGTGCTGGTTTTCCTAAAGGTAACTTATCCTGCATTTCTCAGCGTTAAGAGTGATCTTATGATTAACACACCAAATGATGGCGTGATCTAGTCCTTACTGGAGAATATGAGTGTCAGAAGGCTTTTTGACAACTGCATCCAGTCAGTAGAAAGTTTAATCAAGCACAGACTGTTGGCCTCTGGTTTTACATCAGAAAAGTAGACACCAAAAAGGAGAGGGCCCATGGTATAGCCATGTGCAGTACAGCTTATGACAGTTTTCTGAGTAGAAGAAGTACCCCAAACTTTTATACCATGAGTTTTATAAGTGATCCAGTTGTCTATCCAGTGGACTATATAGAGATTTATAGGATCATAGGAGATTACTAGGCTATCAACTGGCAGCTCATTTCAAGCTTAGCCATTTCATCCCAATGTAATACCATAGAAATGATAGTTAATACCCAAGATTGCATTTAGTAATGGCTGCCCATGTCCAGGGGGGGTTGTGGATGTTATTCCCGGTAAGAATTTGTGGTGCCCCATCCATTCATCCAGGTTCCTCTTGAACAGTGTCATAGAGGTAGCCTGTTCCAAAGACATGGCAGTCAATGGGTGATAAATCTGTCCCTCCAGCATGTCCTATTTAAATTGCTGGCCAAATTTAGGTCCCTGGAATGAGTAGCCCTAGTCATATTTGATTTACAGTTACGCAGCAAGTTCATTAGGTTTGGGTCTGAGACTGCTCTGTAAGCCAGGCATAAGCCTCCCCTAAGAAGTCTATATGATACACAGTATAGTGACAGGGACTTTATTCGGTCTGTGTACATTATGTGCTGCAGTCCCTTGATCTTCATAGTTAAAAACCTCTGAGGTTTCCACAATTGCTGCAGGTGCTTTGTACGGTATATGCAGAATGGGGAATTATACTCAATTATGGGCTGGATTAGTGCTAGGTATAGAGAGGTTATAACCTCTTTTTCTCTCTGAAGAATGCCTTTACTAATCAAGTGTGCTACATAAAAAGTCTTCCTTACTAAAGTAGACACATGGTGATTGAAGTTAAGGTCACAGTCAGCTTGTGATCCCGGGTCCCTTAGCACTTCATGGGTACTTAGAGTATGATTTGAGAGTGTGAAGGGACACTGATTGTGCCAAACGGAATGATGACGCATTTCTTTGCATTTAGTTTGAAACTGTGATTAAGACACCAGTCATTGGTTTGCATAAGACCCTCTTGGAGTATACTGACATCATTTGGAGATTCAATGACTGCACCCAGTTTACAGTCGTCTGCAAACTTGATCAGCCACAACCCCTTAGCTTTGACCTGAACTTCTGATAAGTATATACCAAACAATAGGGGGGACAGCACTGAACACTGTGGCACCCCACTGGTAACAGGCCTATTGACTGATGTGGAGTCACCCACTTTGATAGTGTGTGTCCAGTTTGTGAGCCAGTTGGTAACCCATCTTACAACAAAATGGTTAACATTCAGTTTGCTAAGTTTATCGGTAATGCCTGAGTGTGGGATTGTATCGAAAGCCTTTGCCAAGTCGAGGTATGCTGTGTTCACAGATTTGCCCCTGAAAATGGCCCTGATCACATTTTCAAAAAAATTCACCAGATTTAATAGGCAGGATTTGCCCTTGCCAAAGCCAAACTGGGTAGGATCCAGGGTTTGGAAGTCGCCTATGTCTTTATTTATGAGGTCCATAATGATACATTCTATGGTCTTACAGATGAGGCTGGTCAGGCTTCATCATCATCTTCTTCAGCTGTTCCTGTTAGGGGTCGCAACAGCGGATCATCTGTTTCCATTTCTTCCTGTCCTATGCATCTTTCTCTTTCACACTACCTGCATGTCCTCTCTCACCACATCCATAAACCTTATCTTAGGCCTTCCTCTTTTCCTGTTACCTGGTAGCACACATCCTCAGCATCTTTTTTCCCAATACACTCAGCATCCTTCCTCAGCACATGTCCAAACCAAAATAATCTTGCCTCTCTGGCTTTGTCTCCAAACCTTCCAACCTGGGCTGACCCTCTAATATACTTATTCCTAATCCTGTCCACCCTTGTCACACCCTGTGCAAATGTTAACATCTTTAACTCTGCCACATCCAGCTCTAACTCCTGCCTTTTTGTCAATGCCACTGTCTCCAACCCACATAACATAGCTGGTCTCACTACCCTCTTGTAGACCTTCACTTTCACTCTTACTGGTACTCATCTGTCACAAATCACTCCTGACAATCTTCTCTCTTCCACACTACCATTACTCTGAACTATTGATCCCAAGAATTTAAACTCATCCACCTTCACCACCTCTACTCCTTGCATCCTCGCCATTCCTCTATCCTCCCTCTCATTCACACACATATATTTTGTCTTAGTCCTGCTGACCTTAATTCCTCTTCTCTCTAGAGCACATCTCCATCTCTCCAGGGTCTCCTCCACCTGTTCCCTACTCTCACTACAGATCACAATGTCATCTGCAAACATCATAGTTCACAAGGACTCCTGTCTGATCTTGTCTGTCAACTTGTCCATCACCATTGCAAATAAGAAAGGGCTCAGAGCTGATTCTTGATGTAATCCCACCTCCACCTTAAACACATCCGTCACTCCCATCGCAGACCTCACTGCTGTCACACTACCCTCATACATATCCTGTACCACTCTTACATACTTCTTTGACACTCCTGACCTCCTCATACAATACCACAACTCCTCTCTGGGCACCCTGTCATATGCTTTCTCTAAGTCTACAAAAACACAATGCAACTCCTTCTGACCTTCTCTGTACTTTTCCATCAACACTCTCAGAGCAAACATCGCATCTGTAGTTCTCTTTCCTGGCATGAAACCATACTGCTGATCACTAATCATCATGTCCCTTCTTAACCTAGCTTCCACTACTCTTTCCCATAACTTCATGCTGTGACTGATCAATTTAATCCATCTGTAGTTACTACAGCTCTGCACATCACCCTTATTCTTAAAAATCAGTACCAAAACACTTTTTCTCCATTCCTCAGGCATCCTCTCACTTTCCAAAATTTCATTAAACAATCTGGTTAAAAACTCCACTACCATTTCACATAAACACCCCCATGCTTCTACAGGTATGTCATCTGGACCAACAGCCTTTCCATTCTTCATCCTCTTCATAGCTATCCTTACTTCCTCCTTGCTAATGCATTGCACTTCATGATTCACTAACCCCACATCATCCAACCTTCTCTCCCTCTCATTCTCTTCATTCATCAACCCCTCAAAGTACTATTTCCATCTGCTCAACACACTCTCCTCGCTTGTAAGTATGTTTCCCTCATTATCCTTTATCACCTTTACCTGCTGCACATCTTTCCTAGCTCGGTCCCTCTGTCTAGCCAATCGGTACAGGTCCTTTTCTCCCTCCTTAGTGTCCAACCTTTCATACAACTCTTCATATGCCTTATCCTTAGCCTTCGCCACCTCTCTCTTTGCCATGCACCTCATCTCCTTATACTCCTGTCTACTTTCTTCATCTCTCTGACAATCCATTTCTTCTTTGCCATCCTCTTTCTCTGTATACTCTCCTGTACTTCCTCATTCCACCACCATGTCTCCTTGTCATCCTTCCTCTGTCCAGATGTCATACCAAGCACCTTTCCAGCCGTCTCTCTTACTAGCTCTGCTGTAGTTTCCCAGATATTTGGTAAATCTTCACTGCCACACAGTGCCTGTCTTAACTCTTCCCTGAACTCCACCTCACAATTACCCTTTTTCAATTTCTACCATTTGATCCTTGGTGCTGCCCTCACACTCCTCTTCCTCCTCTTCTTGATCACCAATGTCATCCTGCAAACCACCATCCTATGCTGCCTAACTACACTTTCTCCGGTCACCACTTTATAGTCTCCAATCTCCTTCAAACTGGCCTTCCTACATAAGATATAATCCATCTGTGTGCATCTTCCTCCACTCTTGTATGACACCCTATACTCCTCCCTCTTGTTAAAATACGTATTCACCACAGCCATGTCCATCCTTTTCACAAAATCCACTACCGTCTGACCTTCTGCATTCTTTGTTTAACACCATACCTACCCATCACTTCCTCATCCCCTCTGTTCCCTTCACCAACATGCCCATTAAAATCTGCTCCAATCACTACTTTCTCACCCTTGGGTACAGTCATCACCACTTAATCCAACTCACTCCAAAATTTTCCTTTCTCATCCATCGCACACCCAACTTGTGGAGCATATGCACTTACAACATTCATCATCACACCATCAATCCAGCTTCATAAACATCACTCTATCTGACACTCTTTTCACTTCCAAAACACTCTTAGCATACTGTTCCTTCAGGATAACACCTATGCCATTTCTCCTCCCATCCACACCATAATAAAACAATTTGAACCCACCTCCGATACACCTAGCCTTACTCCCCTTCCATCTGGTCTCTTGCACACACAATATACCAACCTTCCTTCTGCCCATATCGGCTAGCTCTCTCCCTATACCAGTCATACTGCCAACATTCAAAGTTCCGACACTCATTACCACAGTCCTAGCCTTTCTCCTCTCCTCCTGCCTTCAGCCATGCCTTCCCCCTCTTCTCCTCCTTCGGCCTACAGTAGCCCAATTTCCACTAGCACCCTGTTGGCTAACAGTACTGGTGGCGGTCGTTGTTAACCCGGGCCTTGTCCGATCCAGTATGTAAATATTTACTGCTGTCCGCATGAATGATTTGGCAAAGTTTTACGCCGGATGCCCTTCCTGATGCAACCCTCCCCATTTGTCCGGGCTTGGGACCAGCACAAAGAAATGCACTGGCTTGTGCATCGCCAATGGATGGGTTATGAGGCTGGTCAGGCTTATGGGTCTGTAATCCCCAGGGACTGTTGCTAGGCCACCTTTGTGGAGGGGAATAACTGTTGCTTTCTCCATTCTGCAGGAACAAAGCCTGTGATAGACTATGATTGAAAAGAGTACTTGATGATGCTAGTTCATGTTTTAGCCTGTTTAGAAGACAGCCTAAGTTGCTATCTAGTCTCATAAGAAGCTGTGTTTTTTTGCCTTGGACAAGGCTTTGAGGACCTGTTCATCAGATATATGGGATGGGGGGAGTTTGGGGGAAGGTTTATGATAGGTTTGGAGGGGATAAGGGAGTCAAATTTTTGTCTAGCTCTGTGATGTCAGTGTGTGCGATACCGTTGGTCACTAGTTTTGCACATGCTTGGTCCTACCTTTTAGGCTACATATGTAGCTGTAAAAGGCCTTATGGTTATCCTTGGCCGTGCTTGCTAAGTGTTTCTCAAAGAAGCCCTTAGAGGATTTAACAAATTGCCTTATTTGCCTGTTGAGGCTAAGGAGGGTGCTTTTCCATTGTTGAGGTCTCGCCTTTGTTTTCTTGGACAGCAACATTTTGCATTTATTGTAAAGTTTGTTGATGCTGGATGTCCACTATGGCAGCTTGTTTTTACTTGGGGCTCTGGCTTTGACACTTTCTGATATAGCTGAGTCTATACACTTATGCAAGTGATTGTATACGGCTGCAGTGTAAGCTTCAGTGTAGTTACCACTTCCATCTGGAGGTGAGGCTTGGAATGCATTTATAACTTCACCTACGATGGTATAGTTTGCCTTGGTGTAGTTTTTTAGTCTGATTTTACCCTTTGTGAGTTCTGGTGTTAGTGTCAGCTCGACGGTGACTGATTTGAGGTCAGATTTAACTAATGAGAGTCTGACAGTTGAGGTGGTGCATCAGTTTGACATGTTAGTGAGGACCAGATCAGGAGACATTTGAACATACTTTTAGCAGACAATTTTTTGTCACAACATTTAGCTGATACCTGCCAGTTTTCATTTCGGAGAGGGAAGAACCTGGGATCTTATTTTAACCACTACAAGCATCATCATCAATCCACACATCAACATATGATCCAGACTACCATTTCTGGGGATAAGCTAATGGGTTGTATGTCATGTGACCACTGCAGCCATTATAAACATGTGTTGAAGACTAGACAATTTTCCAGTAGCAACTGTGGGACAGTATTTGATATAAGGTTTTATGCAAACTGCAGTACAGATTCGATCATATACCTGGCCACTTGCAGCTGTCATGCATTTTATATAGGACAGACATCCAGATCCCTCAGGTTACGCATTTCTGAACATCTCAGTGATGTTAAATGTAAAATAATGAGTAACGTCTTATATAAACATACTCTAAAACACACTACAGCAACATTCCATTTCACTATTATTGATAAAATAGTAGATGATAGAACAAATAAAATTGGTTGGCACACCAAATTAAATGCTAAAGAGAAAAAGTGGATTGTAAAGTTGGGTGGACTGTTCCACCCCGGTTTGAATGAATATTTATGAGCTCACCAATCAAAATGTTCGATTAATTGTTTGAATCTGTATATAAGGATTACAAGATGTTGTGCATTTTTAACAATGATGAAGGCTAGGTAAAGTCCTTAGCTGAAACCGGTCTGTTATTTCTTGTTTTTCAATAAATTCTGTACACAGCTCACAGTTGCTGGCTCTTGTTTTTGTTTTTTTCATGGTGTTCTGATCTGTGCAATTACTTCCATGCAGGCGACCTTGTTTTCGGATGCATAATTGAAATCCGCCATAACCAGAGTGTTCTGTAATATTTGGATTGTCTTCAGTTTGGTCAAATAGGCTTTGTACGTATCATGACCCATGGAGGGGGATCTATAACTGGCTATGAGTTGAATGGGGGTCATACCCATCATAACCTGAACTTGGAGTAACTCCATGGAATTGTCCAGTCTAACTAGACAGGAGGTGAATTTATCTGTAATATAGATAGAAACACTGCCACCTTTGGTTCTCACATCTTCATTTTGTGGTCTGATGGTGTGAAAGACATTGTAGCATTGCAAGGCCAGGGTACTCTCTGAGGCCTTGAACCAGGTTTCTGTGACAGGGCAGACATCTATAACTTCCAGTGATAGAAGTGCTTCCAGGGTGTGCAGTTGTTGGTTTAAGCTCCTAGAGTTTAGCAGCATGACCCTTATTTTGTTATGATTGGCAAATTTCACGTTGGTAAGTTTGTTTTTGAGAACTTGCCTAAAAAGGCGCTGTGGGGGACACAAGAGCCTTTGCCAACAGCCAAAAGCCTACACATGCCAGGTGCAAACTGGCAAACTGTCTCTGGCAAAGGAGTGAGGTTTGTCGACCATGGCTTCCCAGGCTGACAGGAACTGGATCCCCTTTAAATGACACCAGAAATGAAGCCAATTATTGAAATCAATCATTTTATTTTGTTTATACTGTGGCGTCATTCTAGGTGAAGGTAGTATGCTGCTCAAGGCTAGGGACAGAGCCGCCTGGGACATGTACTCAGAGAGCTCAATCATGTCTCTCTTCATATAGTCCAGTGAGGTATGTCTCAGGTCGTTCACTCCAAAATGAACTATGACAGAGCCATAATGGTACTTGTTGCTGAGAGACCTGAGAGCATGTGTGATCTGATGAATCCTGGCACTGGGCGGGCAGCTGACTTTGACTTTCTCCTTGTCCAACCTAGTGAGTGGGACATCTGTGTGTCTCACTGTTGAGCCTCCAATGACTAGAAAATTTGTTTTTTGAGTGTTATGCCTTACGGGCTTGGTAGGTGAGACACTGATGTTGCTGTGTGTCATAGGTGCTGTGGGAACTGTGTTAGTTGTAGCAATCTTGTGTTTTGGAGGTGTCTGGTGTCTCGGTAGGTTTTATGAGAGAACCTCTGCATATGATAATTTTTTGTGTTAGACACTTGCTATGTGTATGAGTAGCGGTGCTGTGTGCATGTGTAGTGGTGGGTGAGCTGACATCCTTTTCTGTGTTACTGTTTTGAGTGTGAGAGAGCATGGATTCAAGATTCTTGGTAAAGATACATTTCTCACACTATGTACTAGAGTGACTTAGTAGTGGGTTGTCAGTGTACATGAGGCGATTGCTACACTGCCTCAAGAGACCCAAGTCAACAAGGTTGGCAGAAGAAACAAGGGTGGTCCAACTGTCCATAATGCTACATTGAAGACAGTTATCCATTAGGGGGAATTTTCAGGATCGATCAAGAAGAAACTCAGTGGATGGATATTTTTGGGTTTTTTTGGTAGTTTAATAGGTTTCAGCTCACTAGCAGTACTTCTTCAACTGGGAAAGTATTAAGGATAAGGGCTACACTAATTTGCTACAGCTGTCTAAGGGAAAAACTGTTGAATTAATCTGTCCAGCTATGGCACACAATTGTGCTATATTGCATGGTGCGTAAAGCGCAAACAAGAAGAAACCTGCTCAAATGCAGGGCTTAAATGCCAGAAGCTAAAAACTTGAACATAAATTAACAAGGTTCAAAAAGACTAATGAAGATGCTTCCTCCAAGCCCTAGGAAGCCCTTACTTTCTCTTCTGGGTGAAACAAGTTGTTGTATCTTTCGGCTTTTCCCGGTTAGGGGTCGCCACAGCGGAACTCCAGTCCGCTAATGATTGGCAGTAGATTTTTACATACCGAGTTGCCAGCCCTGATGCACAATCTTCAACGAAAGTACGCTCATTCACGCATGTCTCCACACAGAAGACGCTTTCACTGAGAATTTAACAGGACAATGTCTTACTGTGAGGCGACAGCTCTACCACAGCACCACCACCGCAAGATGGTGGCCATTTCTGCAGTAGGAGTTCTGGCTCTTGCTGCTGCTTCTACTCTTACTGCTTCTCATTTGGCTTCTGATAATGTTTCAGTGTCTTTTTTACCTGTATCTTCTTTGCCTGGTTCTCAGACTTCTGTTGCAGATTCTACTGTTTTGAAAGGTGCTGATAATTTCACTTTACTTGACTGTGTGAGTCTATAGAACTACAGAATTGCTCTCAGATGTCTACTACTTCAGTGTCTGCTGTTTTAGCTCCCCCAGTGGAGAAGCCAGCCACTTCTACTAGTGCTCTAGCTTCTGTTGCCTCTACTGTTCTTTCTAAAGCTAAATCCTATGCTGCTGTGGTAAAAACAGCAGTTTCTGTTTCTGGCAGTCAACTTGGGTCTGCTGGACAGGCAAGGATTGTTTCTAAACCTTTGGTGCATTTAAAATCTGTTTCAGGTCAGCCTTTATAAAGTTTATTTGACATTCTTTGTTAAAGCCTTTGTCTATTTCAGTTTAGTGTGCTATTATTCACTGATGAGGGATGCTTTTGCTGATGTTTATTTTGAAACTCAAAGGGCAGCTTCTGCTTTTCTTTCCAGTTTTCCTAAACATAATTCACAGAAGCCTTGGTCTGACTGAGTTGTCTGAAGTAGATATTCAGATATTCATTATATGAGTAAAATTATTTTGTATTTTCATTCTATTTATGTTACTGAGGCTCATGTTAGAGAGCTTTTGCTCTCACATTGTGCAGATGTTTGTTCTGTGAAAAAGTTTTTTGATACTGATGCTGGTGGCATTTGGGATGGGGCCTGGGTGGCCTTACTTGTGCTAGATACTGGAGTTTCCAATTTGCCTGGTGTTTGTTTATTGGCTGGGCAGAGGGGTATTTTGAGATATGCAGGTGGTGACTTCTCACATTTGGTGTCTGCATGTTCTTCTGGGAGATATACTCATTGTGGGTCATCTGAGCATTTTCCTAGGGCTTGTCCCCACTGGTGTAGTTTGTGTTTATGTTCACATGGGGACTATGGTTGTCCTGTTATGCCCCCTGCAGCCTCTACTTCAGCTGAGGCCTCTACTGTTTTGCCTGTTACTGGGTCTGAGCTGCCTTCTAGTGTTGTGCCTAGTGATGTTTCTTTACAGCAGGTTGTGGATCCTGTTCCTGACCCACCACCTCCTCCTTTACTAACTTCAGTCCCTGTAACTCCCGCTGGGGATTCTGAGGTGGGTTCTTTGTGTATTAGCTCACCAGGCCCTGTAGTTACTGGCCTTTCTACTGGGATTCCCCTTTCACCTATTATTTATGTTATTCCTACGGGGACTGAAATGTTAGACTCCAGTAGGAGGTTGCATGGGGTGTCTGATGTTTCTTCTTCTGATGCTAGTATTAAGGTGTTGGGCTCCTCAGAGTGTTAGTTGTGTGGCAGATGTTGGTTCTGATTTGCCTAAGTCGCAATCAGAGACTTCAGGTTCCAAACAGTGGTCTTTAAGGCTTAAATACACTAAAAGGGCTTTGGATGATGACTCTAGATTAATTACTGATGGCTGACCTGTCTCTGTTTTTTGTAATATAAATGGTATGGTGTCTATCTTGGCATTTGACTGTGCAATCTTGGGTTTCTTCCCTTTCAAATGATATTATTTGGTTGTTGGATGTGGACAAAATGTCTTCTGCTTCTTGTTTGCAATGGAAAGTTTGGGGTGGGGGGGGGGGGGAGTCACCGATCTGGCATTGTGGTTCTGTATCAAAAAGTCCGTGGTGGTGGTTAGGGATGTTGTTCATGTTTTTCCTGGTAGGGCATTGGTGGTGGACTTATTGTGTAGGCTTTCTTTTATATATTTTGTTATTGTCTATGCCTTTATTTCTGTAACTGAACACTGTTTATTGTTTCAGCTCTCATGGCCTTATTTTCTTATTGACTGTCCCATTCGTTTTTAGGGGGACTTTAATTGTGGTGTTATACCACGGGATTCTAGATCTAGGCAGGACACTAGTGTTCCTTGTTGCAAAGACATTTTACGCCAGACCTGTGTGTAGCCCTGATACTTTTACTTATTTCCATGGCACTGTACACACTTGTATTGATTATTGTTTGTTCTCCCACCTTTGCTGTAGTTTCTTCTTCTTTGTCTTCTGTACCCTTTATTGACCACTGTGCTTTGTCATTTTCCTTTGGTGTCTCCTCTGCTTTACCTAAGGGTAAGAGTTTGTATAGATATACTGCTTCTGGACTTTTACTCCTGCTTGGTAGGAGGTTGTTTTTGAATTATCAGATGATCATTTTACTTTGTGGCTATGGGCACCCCGTGTGCAAATAGTTATTCCAATTTGGTTATGGCTGAGTGGGAACACAATGAACTGTCATCTAGTACCTGGAAACAATATCTAGTGTACTAAGGTCATTTTGTAGATGATGTCTTTATCCTTTGGAGAGGCAGCTGTAGACAACTGGACCTTTTTGTCAACTTCATCAACGAGAGCACAGATTTTCTAGAGTTTGTGGTCAAACACTCTTCGGAGACCATAGAATTTCTGGATGTAAAGATCCATCTACACCCTGATAGAGGTATCAGTACAGGAATTCATAAAAAAGAAACCTGGAGAAATCATTATCTGCATAGGGGGAGTATGCACCCGGGACATATCTTTGATAACATCTTTGAGAATCAGATCTTAAGAACCTCAAGATTATGTACTGAGAATGAAGACTTTGTAGTAGAACAGAGAAATATTGAGACACATTTAAGTAAAAGATCTTATAAAAGAAAGAATTTAAGACTGAAGCATGACCTACAGGAATTAAGGAGAGGAAAGGGACGTCCCTACTTCTCTGAACCTATGAGTCATCATGAGAGTCTGGATTTTAAAACTCAGTCACAGCAACTTAAATGTTTGTTAACATACACTGCTGACAATATGCAAGTATGTGGAGTTATTAGGAAGTTTTGGCCAGTATTCACAACTGATGACAAAATAAAAGACATCGTAGGGGAAGAGCCTAGATTCCTATATAAGAATATGAAGAATTTGAAATGTCTCATTTGCAACAAAGATGGTTTTGAAAGAAATAGACCCAATTCTAACAGAAAGGGCACTTTCAGATGCCTGAGGTGCAAAGCTTGCAACTTCATTGACAGCTCCAATACTTTTGTACATCCATACTCCAGGCAACAGTACAATTTTAATGTTTATGCTGATTGTACTAGTTCCCACATTATATACTTAGCGACTTGCTGCCAATGTAGTGCTTTCTATGTTGGCAAAACAGATCAACGTCTTAAGGAACGTATCCTTAGACATTTAAGGGACATCAAACAGAAGGATCCCAATAATGCCTTAGCAGCCCATATAGTACAGTTTCCTTCACATCACTTTGTATTTAAGGCTATAGAGGCAGTCTGTCAGACCACAAGAGGAGGCGATGTTCATAATCGCACAGAGTTAAGGGAAACATGCTGGATAATTAATTTAAGAGCGAACAGATTACCAGGCTTGAATACCATTGTGCCATTAAAACCTGCACTTAGGAATAGAAGAAATACAATCAGCAAGCTTACTTGAATGTTGCTTCATTTAAATAATGTATTCACATACATAGCTACTAGTTGTCTCATATACAATCTCATAGTAAAAAGAAATACTGCGCCTTTAATTATAATGAAGGAAATTATACCTCTTTGCTAGCTGGCCTCCTTTTGGTTTGCAATAACGGCGTGTCACAGATGAATGGCTGTGATGCCTTATAAATACAAAAGCTGAACAGTCCTTTTTTACGATCTGAGGAAGGCATGTTTGCCGAAAGCGCTTATCTGAAGACTGAGGACTGCTTGTTTTATGTTATATTCTTTTTTTATTAAAGTTTTGATTTTTTTATCAAGTTTTACTGCCGTGGTGGACAACAGGAGTTTTTAATAGTGTTAACCTTGCTAAATTGGGTGGTTTTGGTGTAGTCCCTAGTGTTGGGGAGCTTTCTTTTCTTCTGCAGGCCTTTTCATCTTAGGTGTGCCTTTTGGTACTCCTTCTTACATGCTGGAGTCTTGTGAGCATCGTCTTGCTAAGGCTTTCCAGGAATTAGTTTTTTGGCGCTCCTTTCCATTGTCTTTTCTGAAGAACGTTTATTTGTTGAATGGTGCATTGTTGGGTACTTTGGGGTATGTTTTTTCTGTTTATTTGTTTCCCTGTTCTGGGTCTATCCATCTTTTGTCCAAAGTTTTTCATTCTTTTGGAAGACCTCTTATACTCCTGTGAGGAGGGGTATTTTGTATTCTCCTCCTGCTTCATGTGGTGTCAGGCTGCTCCACTGTGTATTTTTTCTGTATATTCTGTTTCTTTTTCCTGTTTTGTGGCATTTGCAGGTTGCTGATCTTTATTTGCTTGGTTGCTTGCTCCCGACTTTATCTGGTCAGTTTTGGTAGACTTGCTTGGCTGGGAAATGTGCATGGAGAGTCCCTTCTGAGGAGCTCGAGAAGTCCAGTCTTTATTGCTTGGGTGGCATGTTACCTTGGGTGCCCTTTCTTTTTCTAGGTAAGTGTGGTATTCGTCTCTTTTGACCCATTTCTATGCCATTAATGGGTATCAGGATTATTCCCCTGGGAGGCTGCAGGGGTTGAGTCAGTGTAGGTGGGGTTATGCCTCTTTGCTCCATTAGAGCGATTTTTTGTGACATTGCTCTCTTGATAAGTTGCTAGTGAGGTCTTCCTATGTTGACTGGGGGGTATTTTATAGCTACTGAATTCCTTCTTTATGGACTTCCCCAACATTTTTTATTCCTGCGACCATGTCCTTTTTGCTGTTTATGGTATTACAGGACTTTATGCATTTGCTGTAGCTTTTTTTCTTGCCTTTGTCCATTTATTTGTTGTGGGTTGAGTGTTTGGATATTAGCAAGCATTTGTATTTAGTAGGGTTTTTTATTCCTGTAGTACTGTTTGGAGTTCTTTTTCTTTGTTAGGGGTTTTCATGTTTGGGCTTCTTCTGCTTCTTTTCAGTTATGTAGGACATTGCCTGGTTTCATTGTGATTGTCCTTCATGATTTTTCTTTGGATGAAGGTTTTGTTTTTTGTCAGGGTTTTTAGTCCTACATTGTTGTTTTCTTTCCTTGTTTGCACTTTCTTGTCTCTTGCTGTATTCCTTTTCTTTTTCTTGGTCAGTATGACTCAAACCCTAGACCAACCACCCTTCACCAGAGAGGTTCCAATCAGCACAATCCTCTCACTAGAGTGCAGAAAGGCCCCTTCCAACCCAAGATAGCCTGGAAAATGCACTGATAACAAACAGCCACTGCAAACAGACCCAAATGCAGCAAACCTGTATCTGGACTATGCTGCAGCTACTAGCTACCCTAGTTTTGGTGGAAACCAATAGAGAATGTTTAACACAGCAGAAAAATAGCAATAAAACACTAAAAACATTTAAAGTAGCAGAAAATCAGCAAGGATACTCTAAAGAATGTTTTAACCAGTTAACAAGCAGTTATTTTAAGACTACTTGGCAGGAAAACCAGAACAAGCAGAACAGATTGCTTTGCAACAGCAGCAAATATCAACAAATACATAACAAACAGTGAAAATAGCAAAAAGAGGTTTATAAACAATAAAAGCAGCAATAACATTTAATTTAACAGGGACAGTAAGGCAGACAACTGCAACAACAGTGTAGGTTAGTACACAGTATATAAATACAGTATAAAAGTAGGTGGCAGGCAATAAAAATGCAGTAAGTAGTATAAATAAGCAAAAAAAAAAAACACAGGCAACTTGTATTTTTTGGGAAGCTCAGAAGACTCTAGTTGTCTGGCATCTCAACTCAGAGTAGTGGCTGGTAGCCCACCTCAGTTCAGCTTAGTACAAACAAGCAGAAATCTGTTCAAATGCAGGGTTTAAATACCAGACGCTAAAAACTTGAAAAAAAAATTAAAAAGGTTCAAAAGAACCAATGTAGATGCTTACTCCAAGCCCTAGACCAACCACCCTTCACCAGACAGGTTCCAAACAGCACAATCCTCTCACTAGAGTGCAGAAAGGCTTCTTCCAATCCAAGATGGCCTGGAAAACATGTTCAGAACAAACAGCCACTACAAACCACAAATGCAGCAAACCTGTATCTGGACTATGCTACAGCTACTAGCTACCCTAGTTTTGGCAGGAACCACTAGAGAATGTTTAACACAGCAGAAAAAGGTTGTGTTGTATTGGGAAAGTTTATCAATAACATCTGTTTGGGAGATGGTGTCAAAGCCCTTGGCCAGATGTACATAAGCAGTGCAGATTGTCTGATTCCCCCTCAGTAACCCATTCAAATACATCAATTGTATTGAGAAGAATCTATCTAATGTTTATAAACCCAGACTAATTAGGGTCAAATAAATTATTGCCTTCTATATTGCTGTTTATCAGCTCTACAGTTATGGATTCCATAGCCTTGCAGATGATAATATTGAGGCTAACAGGTCTATAATTAATGGAGACAATTGTGAGACCTCCTTTGTGGGGTGGTATCACAACAGCCTGTCTCCATACATCAGGGGAATAACCTGTGGAGAGAGTTAGGCTGAAGAGGCTAAGGAGAGAATAGGTTAAGGTGATTAGCAGTTAAATAAACAGCTGAGGATATTAACAGGACCACAGAGTTGCTGTTCTTCATTTTGGGAAGTGCAAACAGTAGCTAATCAAAAGTAACTTTAGGGGATATGATTTGGGGGTGGGAGAACTGGGATGTGCAGGTGAAGTGAAATTAGACCTACATCTGTCAGAAAGGATATTGTCAAAGACTTCAGGGTCTGAATAAGAGGAACCATCTGATAAAAACTCGGCACAGTACTTTATTTTACTTCTGTGTTTCCTGATATACCTAAAGAAGGCCCTGTCATTTTCTTTGGTGGTAGTCAGAGCCTCAGGTTTATAACTGGTCTTCCTTTTTTTAGTACATTTAAGGATTTTGCTTAAAATATTTAAATCCCCCTATAGTGGAAGAGAGGAAATTTATAATAGATGGCTAGAAGCATTTTCCTTTAGTTATAAATCTGGTTGATGAGAGAACTCCAACACATTTTGTTTTGAACATACAACTGTTCATATGGTGAATGGACACAGAAGCCTTAGCACATCTATATAAAAAGAAGTAAAATTCAGAGCACTATGCAGTGGCATTACATTTGGAGAGTTTAGAAATAATGTAATTTATTATTATTAGAGAAAGTATTAAATAGTAGCTCATTCTGAATAATTCCTTAAATACAGTGACATTCCTATGGACTGAGAAACACATTTTAAGGAAGACATTCACAGCTAAATAATCAGATTAGCAAGGGAGGAATCGACATAAGGGATATTACAAGCTAGGGAGGAAGTGACATGAGGGGTATTACAAGCCAGGGAGGAAATGACATGAAGGGTATTACAAGCAATGGACGAAGTGACATGAGAGGTATTACAAGCAAGGGAGGAAGTGACATGCGGGGTATTACAAGCTAGGGAGGAAGTGACATGAAGGGTATTACAAGCCAGGAAGGAAGTGACATGAGGGGTATTACAAGCCAGGGAGGAAGTGACATGTGGGGTATTACAAGCAAGGGAGGAAGTGACATGAGAGGTATTACAACAAGGGAGCAAGTCACATGAGGGGTATTACAAGCTAGGGAGGAAGTCACATGAGGGGTATTACAAGCCAGGAAGGAAGTGACATGAGGGGTATTACAAGCCAGGGAGGAAGTGACATGTGGGGTATTACAAGCCAGGGAAGAAGTGACATGAGGGGTATTACAAGCCAGGGAGGTAGTGAGATGAGAGGTATTACAAGCCAGGGAGGTAGTGACATGAGAGGTATTACAAGTCAGGGAGGAAGTGACATGAGGGGTATTACAAGCCAGGGAGGAAGTGACATGAGGGGTATTACAAGCCAGGGAGGAAGTGACATGAGGGGTATTACAAGCTAGGGAGGAAGTGACATGAGAGGTATTACAAGCCAGGGAGGAAGTCACATGAGGGGTATTACAAGCTAGGGAGGAAGTCACATGAGGGGGTATTACAAGCAAGGGCAGAAATGACATGAGGGGCATTACAAGCTAGGGACGAAGTGACATGAGGGGTATTACAAGCAAGGGAGGAAGTGACATGAGGGTTATTACAAGCTAGGGAGGAAGTGACATGAGGGGTATTACAAGCAAGGGAGGAAGTGACATGAGAGGTATTACAAGCTAGGGAGGAAGTGACATGAGGGGTATTACAAGTAAGGGATGTGTTTGCAAGTACAAGATAAGAAAGTTACCATTTCTGATAGGAACATGGACTATTTTGTCTATAAAGTTGGTATTTACAATATCAAGAAGTCACTCAGCATATTTGTAATAAGTTGCATGTTAGCTAGTTGATGCAGTGGTGGTTAAAATTCCCTATAAGAAGCACATTTAGTGTAATGGTTAACTTTTCCATTGGGCTTAGGTAATCTATGTGTTTGCAAGGGACATAAACAGATATGTGTAATTAGCATCTGCTAGCTGGTTTTGTTCAATGTCACTTGGACTTCAGTAAGTACCAGATTAGTATAGTGCAGGATTTATCATGAGATGATGGAATTCTCTATAAATGCAGATACTCTCCCACAGTTTACAGTGGGCCTGGGTGTGTCATAAATACTAAATCCTGCTTATAAAGGAGTGTGATCTCTAACCTGGAACCAAGTTTCAGTAACTGTACTAATATGGATGTCTACATGATTAGGGATGGATCAAGTTCAGACCTCTTATTGTTCAAGCTTTGAGCATTAAGAAGTGTTAAGTGTAGCCTTGATATAGTCTGAACTGGAGTTTGCTCCCTGGAAATGTCTATAAGTAGAACTGTACCAAAAGGGCACTATGGGGGTACTAAATGTTTTGGTCAGTATGCAAAAGCTATGAGGAGAGAGATGCAGACAGCCCCTAGCAAAGCAGGAGGGTATGTTAACCATTTAATCTCAAGCAGTAACATACCAGATACCCCCTAGAATGACACCAGTTTACTAGCAGATTATTGGAGACAGTTGTCTTGTCTTTGAATGTAAGCATTGTTCTTACTGCCTTTTTTTTACAAACTTCTAAAATATAAGAAAGAATTAAAACATATCTGTGAATACTGAAAACATAAATAAGTAAACAACAAACAGTAAATATCACCACACTACATCACTGAGTAATCTTAGAACCAACTGCAAAAAAGTTACATACTAAAAGATAAGCAATGCAACCTTTAAGGGTCATTCTTACACTACAACTCAGCTAAGTAGTAAATGCACAGCAACTACAAAGAGAAAATTTACTTCATCATATTAGATTAAATCCTATTAGAAAGAAAGAAAGAAAAAGCAAGCAATACTCATATGTATTTATATTAACTGTAAGATATTGATAGGCCTTTCAGTTTGTCCGTTTCACACTTGGAAGGATGTGAAGACCAGAGATGTGAAGTTCATTGCATTATCTGATAAAAACATGCTGATATACTTTAACAAAAAAAATTTCCATCAAGAAGTTGAATTACAAGTAGGGTGTTTCCAGCCTGAAGCTATGTATAATCCAGTTAGTATGGCAGCCTAGAGTAATTAAATTTGGTCCTGCAAAGCTACACTCAAATCTTGCATGTTTGGTCCTCAAAACCAAACTTGCAGGTCTTTTGCTGAGCCAGTACTGCTGTTAATATACTAACTACCTCTCTCCATGTTACCCGAGAGCACCCTAAACCTCAGAATTTGGGAAAAATGTAGGTACACCACAACCAATACATGAATTGTCTACTATGTAGCCTTATATGCCATTTCAAGTATCTTGCTACTAAAGATTAATTTCAAATGATAGAATAAGCAATGGAGTATTGCCTACAACTGTCTCAGGATGCTCCTCTGTAAGGATACTTCTCCTGTCTTACTTTCCTTGGAGACATGAGTGGAGTGTTCATATATGTTCCACTGCATCTCTGATAAGGTGCAGAACCCAAGATAATTCATTCCCATGTGGAGAATGACAAAATCATATATATATATATATATATATATATATATATATGTGTGTGTGTGTATATATATATATATATATATGTATATACACACACACACACACACACACACACACACACACACACACACACACACACACATAAATTAGGGTTGGTGAAGGGTTCTGAGGGCCTCAGTGGCAACCCTACTTGTAACACCATATGACCCTGTTCTTGTCCTTAAGACTGCCAATTTACAGTTTAGATGATTCTCAGAAGAAGGAACCAAAGGTGTAGGTGTGGTCATACAGATGGTAACAGCTGCAGGAGTATTTCCAAAGGGTTCCAGTTTGATAAGTAGGTGCTTGGAGGGGTTGGGAAGGATTTTTTATGACCACTTTAACCTGTGAGTGTGTTCACTAACAATGTGTGCCGTATGGAGAGACCTTCCTCCAATCTGAATTAATATTTGCATCTCTTACTGTAAGAATCAGAGTGGGTTAGAAGTAGCAGGTTATCAGAGGCACACGAGGCAGTTGTTTTTCTTGTTTAGTCATTTAGTCAAATCTGACCTGAAAGACTTTAGTTCTCCCAGTCTGTCAACTTCTGCTTCTTTGGGTTTTGGCAAATTCATATTCATTATATTAATGTTTGTTTGTGTCTTTCGGCTTTTCCTGGTTAGGGTTCGCCAGAGCGGAACTCCGGTCCGCTAATGATTGGCAGTTGATTTTTACGTACTGGCTTGCCAGGCCTGATGCACAACCTTCAACGAAGGTACACCCATTCACGCATGTCTCCATGCAGAAGACGATCTAGCTGAGAATCGAACCGGACAGAGTCAGCGACAACGCTACCGCAGCACCACCACCATGGTTATATTCATTATATTGATAATTATATTAAATCAGTATTAGCCTGTGCCACCCCCCTCTTCTTCTGTATTTGTTCTTTTCAAGCACCAATGTCTTTTTAGCAAACACTTTATTTGCTATATGTGGCAAATGTGTTTGAGTTTTATTTTTATCATCAGACATTCCAGAGAACCGTCTGGGTTTATTTTCTTTAGTATAGACTGATTTAATCTTCTTGCAGTCTGCAGAAATCTCAAAAGTTTTCTCCAACACCACAATTCAAATGCATTGACTTTCAGGTGTACAGCCTTATTTAAAGTCCATTTCTCATAGCCCTGTGCTATTACTGGGGAAAAAAAAAACATATACAGAGCTTTGCTGACAATGTGATGCCTTTGCTCTTTAAGATTTTATCCAGATTTGTCATTGCTTTCCTGCCAGGAAGCAAGAATCTTTTAATTTCATGGTTGTGAGCACCACCTAAAGAAATATTTGAACCAAGGAAAATTAGCATGCAATAATGCCTAACAGGATGGGAGTTGTTGGAGAAATAGCAGACCACCCTGGGATGCTGTGAGACCTTAAACTGTAAATGGAGGGCCTGTACTCTCCTGGAAGGTCCATTATTCCCTGTGTAATACCCATCATGGAGGACATTATTGCTATTAGATAATAAGAAAATTGTTAAATTGTTTCATATTTGCTTTTTACTAGTATATACTTTTTATGTATTTTTAATGTAAAATACCTCCTCCGCCTAATAGTTGCTGTTGCATATGTAATTCTTGTTGAAGGAAGTAATTTACATCCAAAGTGTAAGTTATATAAGTACTTGTAATGGCAACATACACACACACACACACACACACACACACACACACACACACACACACACACACACACACTCACAGAAGCACAGGCTCACAGATATACACAGAAATAAGCACATGCACGTGCACACACACACACACACACACACACACACACACACACACACACACACACACACACACACACACACATACACACATACTCAAATGTGCCCAGCAATGACAGCCATTTTCATGACTGAATACACGTCAGATGTCTCACTGTAATTGAATGACAAGAAAATTCATGCAGTGCAAGGTATTGCAATCCCCATCTTTCATGCCAATCCACTGTCCCTGAATTAACAGAATGTCTTTGATTTGGCCTCATATGCTTGCTCTGTCCTTTGGTAAATCACTGAAGATTACAGTCAGTCAGTAAAGCCAGACATTACTGTTTTATACTTCTTATTGTTCAGTTAGAGCAGGTTGATGGAAACCCTCTTGATTTATCTGTCCTGAAAAATGTTCAGAGGTATGCTGTCTTCCTCTCTCTCACTCACTCTCTATCTCTGTCATAAATATACTCAAACAAACACACACACACACACACACACACACACACACACACACACACACACACACACACACACACACACACACACACACGTAGACCCAGATACCCACAAATACATGTAATTGCATTAACTTTTTTGTTTCTACCTCACAGGGAAACTAAAATGGCAAGTCTTAGTAACTGCTGCTGCAGTTACTTATGCTAGTTGTCTTTATTTTATTTATTTTTATCTTTTATTTTACCATTGCTAAACATCAAAGCCACATTTAGCTGTAAAAATGTAGTTGTTTGGTTTCTTTCGATCTGAGCTTTGTAGCTGCTTAATATGTTGCCTTGAAACAGCAGACCTGTTTTTTACTGGGAATCTCTACATTAATAATCTGTTGGAGAAAGTTCATTATCCAATAGTGTAATGACATACATTTTGTCTATTATCTAAAACTTATTACTGCCACTACTTCTTCCCTATTTGAAAATGACTGACAGGGCTAGGTAAAATTACTTTATTTATTGATTTATTTATTTATTTATTTATTTATTTTAATGCTGAGTAGCAAAGCAGCTTTGAGAAATTTGTGCACAGCTGGTATACTAGAAAGTATGGAAGGGAATAGCTTTGATGGATTGTGTTAAAAGCAAAGATGGCTCATCAAAATGATTTTACAACAAATTCACTGGGAGTCAAAAAGCCAGCACAGCTGTAGCTAACTCAGTCAGAATGAAAATGTGGTAAACCAAGGCAATTTTCTTCAAATTTATGTCATGGCATGAAAAGTTTTATGACAGTTGCAGCAATCAGGAAAATATTTTACACCAGCTGAACAACATATGTGTATTGATTATAAGAACTAACATGACATACAGTACAGCAATGATTGTAGTTCTTAGAGCTACTTAGAGAGTAAAGGTGAAGCAGATAAAATATGGACTAACTTTTCTAGGTGCACTGAAGATGTTTTTTATTAGCAGAAATGTTATCAATCAGCAATGTAGAGGAGACAGAGAAGTGAAAAGATAACATTAGCTCTCAGATGAGTCTTGAAACTTAAGATCTCTAGCACACTGTACAGGTGTCACTGCCAGAGTAGATGAGATGATGGTCAAGCTAAAACAGTAGCTCTTTCAGTCAACAACAAAATATATTAGATGGACTGCATGAATTCCTCCAGCTTTGTGGTCTTCACAAGATCAGGTGATATGGAAGAGAAATGTAGAAGGAACAGCCCAAGTAAAATAGAAATGGAAACGTGTTTCTGCCATGGCAGACATCATTGGTTTGAGAGGATAAGGTTTTTATATGGCAAAAGTAAAAATAATAAGACCATTGATTCTTGGTGATTTGCTAGGGGAGCCATCATGTGATGAATGAACTTTAAGGACGTCATGGAAAACAGATAAATGGGTTGCTTAGTAGTTTATATTGTATCATAACCAAGTGAATATGCATGTCATGTTACATTAGAGACACAAGTACAGCGATGACTTATTTTTAGAGATACATTTACCATTGTAATTACATTTCATAATAGCAAATTATAATTACTCAGGGAATTCACCTAGAATATAATGGCATTTGGTGTTACTATAGATGTTTGCAACTTCAGTGAGTATAAAGGCAGCTCCCAGTGAGAAGTCATTTGGTTAGAACTAAATACTGTTCTTCTAACTTTACGTGGTACAATTATGCCTATATTTGTAATTCTTTGGAAATGCAAGCAGAAGCAGTTTAAATATTTTTCATATAATGTTTTATCCTATTTTCGAAATTATAGATATGTATTCTATTGACTATGACATGTTATTAACAAGGTAAATATCTAACAAATCAATACTCAAGGGTTTATTTAAACACACTGTACATAACAGAGAGGGCAAATCATGTTTTACTGAGTTCATGGCTAGAAAAGGTTAATGTGGAGCAAAAACTGGCCCTTAATGAACACAATATTAATAACATTTTAATACAGTAATGTTTGGATTTAAAATTCCATTATTTAGGAGCCAGTTCATTTGGAGAGGTTAATTTCTGATTAGGACTATATGCAACTTCTTTAATGTTAAGTGACAAATAATATTTCCGCTATAAGACATTTAAATGTGATTGCTCAGAAATTACTTTTGCAATCACAGTAAAAACATGTCTGTGCTATTCATTACAATGTTAAAGATCAAAAACATATTTTTTGCCATGGGGGATCTTGTCTCTTGTATTCTCACCACTGGGGTAAACCCCTACCATCCACAAACATATATATTAATCCACTGTTGCACAACATTAGCAAAAAGCGCAACTCCCCAAAAACAATGCATCGAAGGTTTGAGCAATCTTTGTTTTTACACTAGTAGGAGAGAGCAAGTGATTTCTAAGGCACCACTGATCAAGAAGTCACAAGAATACCCCAAATAATGCCTATATTCCCTAAATGTTTTGAATTACAAATGGATACTGTTGATAATATGCTCCATTTCTCATATAAAATGTTAAGCTACTTTGGAAATTCTATAACTCAACATTAATGATTTGATATATGTCATTAAGAAGGCATAGGATTACTTACATAAATTCTAGAATGTTATGACATGCAATGTAAGTAACAATGTATACTTTAATGGGTGCACATTTGCAGGTGGTGAGTGTAAACTGAGAATTGGCTTTTACTGAAAACAAAACTGACAGCCTTAAATAAGACAGACTTATGTATGGAAATTCATTGCTAAACTGAAATAGCTACTGTTATAAATATATGTTTTCTAATTTTGTGGAGCAAAATTATTCTAATATTTCTAATTGCTTGCAAGTATAAGCAGATATAAATATAGGTTCTTAGGTGGCTACCAGGCATGAGTGCTGGATACCATTAATGAGCATAGCCCAAATTTCCAACTGTCCCAAAGCACTGTGTCTAGCTAAGTGACATGCTCAAAGTCACACAGTAGGCAAATGAAGGCTGAGGGAAACAAACTGTGGACCACAGGAAGTTGTTTGTTAAAATCTCATAGCCACTATCTTTTGTGCCAGCTACCAAATAAATATGTTGAACTTTCATATAAGGTATTTTGCTACTTTTGAAATGATAACATTATAAAACTGCATGCTACTGAATCTGGTAGGTGATATCATGAAGGTTTAGAACTATTCAGTTAATAACTAGAGTTTAATGGTCTGCACTGTAAACAAGAATGAGGGTAAGTTATGTTTTAATGGGCTTTCAGCTGGAAAAGGTCAATGTCAGACAAGCTCCACGTGGGTTTACAGAGTGGTCCTAGCAGCAGGGAACTCAGAAAAGTGACTACCTTCTGGATTTAAGTATCTTTGCTTTTTTTCACTTGGAATAGCTTCTGTAGCTTACCTTGAACTAGCCTGAACTGTTTTTTAACTGATTGCTGCATTATTTTAAAATCTGCACTTAAAGTTACATTTTAGTCGAATTTGATCGAAAGTTTGCTTGTTTGTTTGTTTAATTTAACTGTGGAGGCTGACCACTAAAGTGTGCTAGCCTGTGTAACTAATTTATCACTGTTTCTGCATTTTCTGTGTGTTTCTACCAAAAAAACAAAAAAAAAAAATCCTTGTTTTCCCGCCTTCCTCGACTAGTTTAGACCAGTTTACAGGCATTGCTGTATTCTGGGCTGTGGTGTAGTTCCTGTGTTGTCCATTACCTTACTTGGATAGAAGGAAGTTTCTTTGCTCACCAGTGGGAGTGGGGAGCCTTGAGCAGCCTACCTGTCCTTGGGGGAAGTGACCTCAGCACAAGAAGCTGTAGTAATTGGTTGTTTTGGACCATTTTTAGCTCTTTTGTAATTCACTGTTTAAAATCCGCCTCTGGGCGTTTTTTTCTGGCTATACTGCTCAGACAAGCTACATGTGGGTTTACAGAGTGGTCCTAGAAGCAGGGAACTCAGAAAAGCGACTACCTTCTGGATTTAAGTATCTTTGCTTTTTTTTCACTTGGAATAGCTTTTGTAGCTTACCTTGAACTAGCCTGAACTGTTTTTTTAACTGATTGCTGCATTATTTTAAAATCTGCACTTAAAGTTACATTTTAGTGGAATTTGATCGAAAGTTTGCTTGTTTGTTTGTTTAATTTAACTGTGGAGGCTGACCACTAAAGTGTGCTAGCCTGTGTAACTAATTTATCACTGTTTCTGCATTTTCTGTGTGTTTCTACCAAAAAAACAAAAAAAAATCGTTGTTTTCCCGCCTTCCTCGACTAGTTTAGACCAGTTTACAGGCATTGCTGTATTCTGGGCTGTGGTGTAGTTCCTGTGTTGTCCATTACCTTACTTGGATAGAAGGAAATTTCTTTGCTAACCAGTGGGAGTGGGGAGCCTTGAGCAGCCTACCTGTCCTTGGGGGAAGTGACCTCAGCACAAGAAGCTGTAGTAATTGGTTGTTTTGGACCATTTCTAGCTCTTTTGTAGTTCACTGTTTAAAATCCACGTTTGTACGTCTTTGCGCGGTTGTGCTCATAGCGCAGCGCCGGTTAAACAAGGTTAAACTTTTTCTGGCTCCGCCAAGTCTGCTCTTCAAATTTTCCCTTAAGGAAGCTCTACTCTTAGTATAACCAGACTACTCATTGTATTATAAGCCTAGCACTTGTTCTCAATACTTCTCTACTAAGTAAGCACTCTCGTACTAAGTAAAGCACTACATCTACTTACCACCTCTGTGAATATCCACTTCCCTTAAAGGTATACCACTCCCTTATACTGTTCTAGCATGTCGAGTGGTAGATTACTGGCGTCGTCTCCAGTTCAGCTGATCAATCTGGGCATCTTGAGACAATGCTACAATTGTCTCATGTACACAGACAACCCTCTCCTCCTCCCAACAAACACAAATACATGTGAGAGATGCAACTATATAGCCAAACTGGAGGCTGAACCCTCTCAACTCAGGGCTGGCATGACCAGACAGGAGGAGATGGCAATCACACACACAACAATCCCAGTCCCACATAGACCTACCACAACTGCAAACCAAACACATAAAAACACAAAGACATACTTGGAGGCTCTAATAAAAAATTACCAAAACAACAGAGGCTCCCAAAGCAGACATCCAAAAATCCACCACCTCAAAACAAAACACATGCAACACATACTTCAATAAATCAGTGTGTTGACCAATCGCAGCCCTTAAGGCCAAACACCTTGCCTGATACACTAGTAATAGGTGACTCCATAGTCAGACACACTGATGTCCCACTGACCAGGCTGAACAAGGAGAAGGTGACTGTGAGCTGTCTATCAGGAGCTAGGATCCGCCACATAACACACACACTCAGGTCACTCCAAAGCAAGTACAAATATGACTCCGTCATTGTCCATGCTGGTGTGAATGACCTGAGATGTACCTCCCTGGACTACATGAAAAGAGACATAGAGGAGCTCTCCGATTATGTAGCCCAGGCTGGTATGACCCTGACCCTGAGCAGCATCTTGCCCTCACCAAGAATGACACCACAATACAAAGAAAAGATGATCAGCTTTAACAATTGGCTCAAGTACTGGTGTCATTCAAAGGGGATCCAATGTCTGTCCGCCTAGGATGATATGTTGGACAAGCCATGCTGCTTCGCAAGGGATGGCTTACACCTGTCACCACTGGGCTTCCGGATATTGGCTAAGGCTCTTGCCATTCCCATAGTGCCTTTTTTAGGCAAGGCTCAAAAGACAAACCCACCTCCTTAGAAAACAAAAATGGAAAAAAACTAAGGGTAATGCTGCTCAACGCCAGAAGTCTAAATCTCAAGATGCAGGCACTTGATGCACTCCTCAGCATGGAGAACATCGACGTCTGTGCAGTAACTGAAACCTGGTTCAAGGCTCCTGAGAGCACCCCAGTGCTACCAGGCTATACCTCGTATCATGCTTTTCGGCCCCAAAACCCAGGCGAACCACAAAGGAGGGGAGTGTCCATATTCATAAAGGACACCCACACCTCCAGGTTAGTAGCAACACATGAAGCATCAGAGACCATACAGGTGCAACTAACCATAGGCAAAACTGCTATACAACTGGTAGCATGTTACAGACCACCCTCCCAATCTCAAGAACCCCACTCAGCCTTCCTGAAGACATTGGAGGATATGAATGTATCACAAAATACCATCATACTGGGAGACTTCAACTACCCAAACATAGATTGGGTACATTATTCTAGCCCTAATACCCTAGCCCAAAGGTTCCTGAACTTCATAAATTCAAATGCACTGGAACAACTAGTCACCTCTCCCACTAGGGGAGATAATATACTAGACCTGATCATCACAAACATGGGGACAAAATGCTCCACACCGAAGTATACCCTCACTAGTGAGATCTGACCACAAACTAATCACCCTGGATATACATATCCCACCTCCACCCCCAGCACAAAAGACCACAGTGAAAAACTTCTCAGAAGCAGACTTCACTCTTCTTAGGACTGAGATGGTATCCTTTAAGCCCACTGTGCCAGTGGATACCACATCACACAATGCCGAATCCTTCACAAATGCTTTCTATGGACATCTCCAAGAATGCATGGATCATGCAATCCCAAACAAATCCAAGTCCCTCTCCACCAAATGTAAGCATCCTGTCTGGTGGACCTCAGCCATAAACAAATTGTATAACAAAAGGAAGCTACTGCACGTCAGTGCGAAATCCCATGAAGGGAAGACATCTCTGATCAACATTAGCAGAAAACTACGTTCTCTCATAAAAACATCTAAGGCAAACTTTGAGAGAAAAATCGCTAAGGACACTAAAGATAACCACAAAGCCTTCTTCAGCTATGTTAGAAACCTGGGCGGAAACCCTCAGATATGCTCAGAGTTGGTTCACAGCAACAAAAAATACACTGAACCCACAGATATTGCTAACATTCTGGCTGACAGGTTCAGTGCAAATTTCTCCCCTCCTTCACCCCCAAAAGAAGAAATACTTATCCCAGCTGAATGTAATCTCCCTGTAATCTCAGATGTCCAAGTGAGAACCGCCCTAAACAAAGCAAAAAACACAGCATCAATGGGACCTGACGGTATCCTGAACTCCAAGAGGAGCTAAACCCACACATAAAATGCTATTTAACCTTAGCCTTACTGGGATATGTACCTGAACACTGGCGTGCAGCAACAGTGGTCCTACTCCACAAGGGGTGCCTCTACAGACCCTGAAACTACCCCCATAAGCTTAACTAGCCTGGTCTGCAAAGCTATGGAAAGAATCATTAAGGAACTCATAAACAGAGACATAGGGGACCTACAGACACTTGACCCTACCCAGTTCGGCTTTGTAAAGGGCAGATCCTGCCTTTTAAACCTGGTTCACTTTTTCGAAACAGTCACTAGAGCCATTGATGAGGGCAAAGCAGTCCATACAGCATACCTGGACTTGGCTAAGGCCTTCGACACAATACCCCACTCAGGCATCATAAATAAGCTAAACAGCTTAAAAGTAAACCCTTATGTCACTAGATGGGTTGCAAGTTGGCTAAAGGACAGAACCCATAAAGTTAAAATCACTGGAGCAATGTCACACTCAAAGCCAGTCACAAGTGGTGTCCCACAGCGATCTGTCCTGGGACCCCTCTTGTTCGGCATTTATTTCTCAGATGTTAAAGCAAACATGGGAGGGCTGTGGCTGACAAAGTTCACAGATGAATGTAAACTAGGCGCCATAGTCGATACACCAGCAGACACACACATCCTACAAAAAGGCCTCACTGAAACAGACAACTGGTGCCGTAGTCACGGCCTTGGCCTTAAACTAAATGCCAAAAAATGTATAGTCATCACTTTTGGAAAAAACAAAGTACCCACAAATTATCACATAGACAGCAACCCACTGAGTACAGAAAAAGTAATCAGAGACCTAGGGACCCAAGTAGACAGCGACCTCTCATTTGACACCCACGTTGCCAAAGTGGTTAGAAAAGCATTCTACCTCGCACACCTCATCATGAAGGGATTCACATCCAGATCCAAGGATGTCATTGTACCCCTATATTCCTCCCTCATCAGACCCATGATTGAGTACAATGCCCCATTTGGTATGTACCTCACCCGGCATTTGCAACAGCTGGAGAGACCACAAAAGTACCTCACCAAAAGGATCAAGGGTCTCCAACATATGTCTTATTCTGCCAGACTAAAGAAACTTCAGCTCTATTCAGTAGCATACCGCCTGCTCAGAGGTGATCTCTGCCTGACGTACAAGGCCATGTCCAATCAGGATCTGATGGACATGCTCCACCTCAAAAAATCCAAATCCATCAGGACCACGAGAGCTAAAGACTTAAACCTTGGCACAAGTATGAATAGGACATGCTGGAGGTATAGATTCATAACCCAGAGGCTTCCCATGCTTTGGAACAGGATCCCAGTTCGTATTAGGCAGAGCCCCTCACTGACTCTCTTCAAGAGAACGTATTAGGCAGAGCCCCTCACTGACTCTCTTCAAGAGAAATCTTGATGAGTGGATGGGAGATCGTAAGTTTACCCCAGGGGTCACATCTGTGTCACTGCTAGACAGGGGCACAGTAAACTAATTCTATTATATAAGGGGACCTTCATTGTGTCACTACTAGACAGAGGCACAGTATTCTAGATTTATTCTGTACATTTTTGTACCATTTCATGGGGTGGCAAAAGCCACATCACTATGGCTAGGCTTACAAATGCCCCAGGGCAGATAGCCTAGTACTATACTATGAAACTATGAAACTATGTGGAGCAGCTACTTGCTTGTACTGAAACCAAAATTAGTAGAACTGCTATTCAAGATGGCTAACAGCTTAAAATAAACAGTGGTGATCTCTGTAATAAGATAAAGTTCTTTTATGGGAACTGACATGTATTTAGGAAATAGATTGATTTATCTTCTTAATTAATGGTTCACTGAAAGATTTATGTGAATTCTGCATCTAAAACAAAACAAAAAATGTTCTAGTCAAAAGATTCACAAAAAAATGCTCCTGCAGGAAATAACATAAGTACTTCAAATTCCTCGCATTGAGATTTCTCTCTAAAAAGGAATTCCAACAAGTATTATCTTCCCTACAATGATTCAATATGGAAATAAACAACTTTCAGAGAAAGCTAGAAACTTTGTTAGACATTAGACTCGAGCAAACTGAAATGTTAAAAACAATGATTGAAAAACAAAATGTCCAAATACAATAAATAGACACAGCTTTGAACTTTCTCAATGGAAAGGTAAAAGAAGGCGTGTGTGTTTGTGTGTGTGCGTGTGAGCGTGTGTGTGTGTGTGTGTGTGTACACACACACACACACACATATATATATATATATATATATATATATATATATATATATATACATACATATACACACACACACACACATATATATATATATATATATATATATATATATATATATATACACACACACACACACACATATATATATATATATACACACACACACACACACACACACACACACACACACACACACACACACACATATATATATATATACACACACACACACACACACACACACACACACACACACACACACACACACACACACACACACACATACATAAAACAAAGGGAAAGTGAGAATGAGGAAAAAAATATATGAGAAAAGTTGCATGCATAAAGCAAGTCATGAGATAAAAAGCCAGAATAAAAGTATTGCAGGGTAGAATATAAGGGTTAAACATAAAAAAAGAAAAAAAAAACAATCATCTGAATCATTATTTTTAGAAGTAAGCTGAAGAAGCTCTTCTGTTAGTAAGGAAATAGCTAGAAGAATTGGAGAGGATAGTAGAAAACAGGGAACAGTTTAAACTAGGAATCTCAATAGATTCCATGTGTAAATGTATAGTATCCATGTCAGTAACTTTAAAAACTATTGGAATGATAATTTATAAATTCATTACAAAAATAAACTATTGGCACAGCTGAAGGATCTGAAAGGTGTCTCTAACAGACATAAATCTTTTTATAGTTATAATATACTAGTGATTTTACTGATACAAATAAAAAATGAAATAGAGTTAAGTATTATGTCCTTGAATCTCAATGGCTGGAATAATAGTAAAAAGTGACACTTAATAATTACATTAATATTAATAAGTCACTGATTTTCTTTTATAAAAAAACTCATATTGATGAAGAAGATAAGGACAAATGGAAACTGTCACAATATAAAGTTTTGCTCTCAAGTGTCATTTAAAAGTAAAATAAAAAGGCAGATGACAACTTCCTTCCACTGATCTAGACACTAACTAAAAATCTCATGGGATTATATGTCGCTGCCACAAGATCCAGGGGATTGTTTCTACCAAATATGGATCTTTATAACAATGCTGCCAAATTAAAACTTCTATAAGGGATATTTTTCCCTATACAACAGTATGTCTGAAACAAATGATGCTTGGGGGTCTAGGTGGAATCACTTCACTATATAAGTGCTTGAAAATGTTACAAGCACTATTCATAAACTGAGCAGCACCCCTCTTCAAGAGTTTTTGAATACCCCTCATTATACATCTGAAGCCACTAATACCACAGCATGGATTGCTTATATTCTTCCAATTAGGTTGGCCAACTGCTGGGGTGATTCTACGCATTCTTTTCTAACAAACAATAGGAGGCTTAAACATATTCAGTTCTGGGATTATTTAATGATGGGGGGTGGGCCTTCTAATTGAAAATATGCAACACAGTAAATTCACACATTTAACCTAAGGGACTCTGATAGAACATGGATGGAGAGATTACTCCAGCTTTATATGAGCACTAAACCAGGATCGACTATGAAGGCTGACTGGAATAGGTTGGTAAACTGGCAGACTGTTAGTGGAGGATCATTTCAACTAAAAGGGGTCTTGACATATCAAGTGTTTACAAAATATTTTTGAGGCCAAAGGCCATAGTACTGAATAAATATAAAAGTAGTTGGGAAGAAGACTTATAAATAGTTACTCCACCAGAGACTTAGCCTAAGCCATTCAGTTTCTCAGGTATGCCATCAGGTCCTAGAAGTATAGATCCTTTGGTTGGCAGTGTCTCTTCAAGTATTTTTTAAGTATTTTTATACTCCACCTAGATTATCTAATATGTGTCTGATGGTAACCCTAGGATGCTGCTGATCTGATGTGACTGAAATTGGGACCTGGAAACATATTTTCTGTGGGTGCCTAGAACGATCTTTTTTGATATGTAAATTACAGGACTTTTGCAATGAGTTTTAGCCTAAGTCAGCTCTGATGCCTTTCTTGTTCTTTATAGAATTTGAGCTGATAACTTTATATAAAAAAATGTAGTCCAGCTACTGATTTTGCTCTCTAAAAATACTATAGCAAAGATGAGGAAAAAGGATCACCCCCAAGGTAGATGATCACCTAATACAGAAGATCCATCTATCTGATAATTCAATAGGAAATGTTAGGATTAAGCATTAAATAATGTATAATGGACTAAATGGACTTCAAGACTTGAAGAACCGCTCCAGGTATATTAGAAGTAAACATTGCAGAAAATCTTGCAGTGGCACCACAGGAATTACAGACTCTGAAAAAACAGCAAGGTCTCTGTACATAGATAGTGTACCATGGTCAATTGTATTTCATTGAGGGATAATTTGGGCAGCACTACAAATTAGCATTATATCCTTATTACTTTTTGTTCTATTTGTTCTGTTAGACACTTTTGAAATATTAAATAATAAAGTTTTTTTTGAAAATTAAAAAAGGAAAAGAAGATAAGTATTAATTTTGTGAAAGAAGAATATGATAATGCCTAAGATTATTTATAAAAAAAGAAGATTAAGATGGTAGGCTACCTTAGGTGATAACACAATATAATAATAACAAAATTTAGACTTCTGTTAATTTATGTTGGTTTCAAAGACTGGAAGCTAAAATAAAAATAATTAATGTTATACTAATCAATATGAAGGAAGTCTAATCGGGGGGGGGGGGTTAATTGTACATTTGACAAGATGGAAGCTAGAGCAAATACAGAATCAAGGATATCAGCTTAAGATAAGGGCAGGAAATTCCAACTTTTTCCCTGGTCTAGCCTCCATGTCTCTGATGGACAGAGGCTGATAGTAAGTAAATTAATCCGCAACCAGCACACCCCCACACATAACCCTTAGCTACCTCTTTACTAATATACCCCACCATATAGGCAACCAAGGCTGGGACAAAACTGGGTTGGACTGCACAGATAGGCTTGTAAAGGCCCCGGTAGTCATTAGCCTAGTATGAACCTATAAGTCATTACAAGTTGGATAAATTCACTGGATGTTAAAGAAGCATTTACTTTAAGGGATAAAGATTCACTGGATTTTTACATCATTCATATCCATTTGTTATGCAATCAGGAATAGACAAATGTTTGATCTCAAATAACATGACCACCAATTTAAAAAGCTTTAAAATAATATAATGCCGTTTCAAATCATAATGCCTTCATTTTAGAGATTTCAACTAAATTTAAGAAGCTAGCCATGATTTCTAGAATTCCATCTTATATAATCAATGAAGATGGGTTTGCGGCTTATATGTAAAAGAAATTCATGAGTTTATGGAAAATAATAATAAAGAAGAAGCAAGCAAAATTATGACTTGGGACTCTAAAAGCTTACATATATGGCAGAATTATTATCTTGTACAGGAAGAAAATTAAAGATAGCCGTGGTGGTGCAGTGGTAGCATTGTTGCCTCACAGCAAGAGGTTCTCCCATTCGATTCTCGGCTTGGGTTGGGAGTGCCTTCTGTGTGGAGTCTGCATGTCCTCCCCGCGGTCGAGTGGGCATTCAAAAGACATGTGTTGAATGGGCGTGCCTTCGTTGAAGGTTGGGCGTCGGGCTGGCAACTCGACACCATAAAAAAAAAAAAAAAACAACTGCCAGTCATTAGCGGACCAGAGATTTGAAAAATGAACATTCAGACAATCAAAACAGTTTTGTTTAATTTAAATCCAAATTTTAAAATGGAGATAAAACTCTTCTATATTAATTTACTTCCTTAAATAAGGACTATCAGTATATTATTTCCAATAAAACTGTGTTATTAGGGAAACTGAAATGTCTTCTTATTGAATGATTACTAAACTTATGTATGACTTGATCAGAAGATCAAAACTGGCAGCCATTTCCAATCAAATATACAAAATTAGAAGCGTAAAAGGCAATAAACTAAAGACTAACAGAGGAAATACTAAAAGACTGTAATGACTATTAGAAGTCCCTAAATCAGAATAACTGTGGTTTTGACTCAGATAAGTGAAAGATAGAAGAAATAATCAACAAACTACATCTTACAAAGATTCCAGTAACAGTTAAAAACAATCTCATTGAAGCCATGTCTTATAAAGAAGTTTATAATGAAATAAGAGAAATCAAAAGTAATAAAGACTTAGGAATAGATGGTACCATCACCAAATTAATTAAATTACTACCGTAGCAAATCATGTATTTTTCATAAAGTCTTAACAGAAATTCAAATAAACTCAATAGCTCTACCCTCATGGAAATACTGTTTAATCACTCTGAGTCTAAAGGAATGTAAAGATCCCACAACATGCTCTGCATATCAAACAACTTCATTATAAAACACTGACTATAGAATCTTTATGTCTATATTTAGATATAGGTTGCAACATATTATTCCCCTCATAATTAATAATGATCAAATAGGGTTTATATTTAAAAGTCAAACTCAATAATACAGTATAAAAAGATTGTTCACACTACACAGCGTGGGTTTCCTCCTGCTGCTCCGGTTTCCTCCCAAATCCCAAGACATGCTGTAGGTAGATTGGACACTCTAAATTGGCCCTAGGTGTGAGTGTGTGCATGTGTGTGCCTTCTGTATAAGGTTGGGCACCAGGCTGGCAACTCGGCACCGTAAAACTCCACTGCCAATCATGAGCGGACAGGTGATCCATTGTGGTGACCCCTAACTGGGAAAAGCTGGAAGAAGAAGTTCACACTAATAAAGATAATAAATAATAACAAACTACATTTCTAAGCCTCGATATTGAAAATACTTTTGATTCATTTTGTTGGAATTATTTTGGACTTATCTGAATTATCATCTCAGTTTAATACTCCAATAAAGAATATATCAAAATGATAAAATTTACATAAAATTAGGTGCCTTTCTATCTGAATTATTACATTAAAAGAGGGGTACTAAACAAGTGTGTCCAATGCTCCCACTATTGTTTGCGTTAACTATAACATTTCTTGCAATAAATGTTAATGTTGACAATAACTTATACAAATACATCCTTAAAACATTCTACTTTTTGAGAAAGTTTCTGGTTTACATTTTAACAATAATAAATCAAATATATATATTATTAATTAAGGCTCAAAATACTGTAATTCTTCTGAAATTTAAGCTATGTAAAAAACCCAAGAATTAGAATACTTAGTAAGTTTTAATAAGAAATCTTGTGAAGAAATGAAACCGATATTTTGAAAGAATACTAGAAAAAATAGCCAAACTGATCAAGATTTGTAAAA
Source organism: Protopterus annectens (assembly GCF_019279795.1). Classification (NCBI taxonomy): domain Eukaryota; kingdom Metazoa; phylum Chordata; order Ceratodontiformes; family Protopteridae; genus Protopterus; species Protopterus annectens. Next base: position 670,398,437 of record NC_056749.1, on the reverse strand, counting down.
AAAAAACATTTTTACTTATGAAGACAGGCTTCAGCTTATAAAAAAACTCCCTAAAATCTTTCACATAACACAAACTACAGATCTAATCTCTCCTTAGTAAGAAGTTGAGATACTTTATATGCTATCCTAAGCTGGAAAGGGCTTTAATGGATTGTTGTTGAGTATGATGATGGAATGATGACTTGTCAAGAATTAGTTCCGGTATCTTTGTTGTGTAATTACCAGCAGTGACTTGTGATCTGAGTCTAGCATAGTAATTAATGTAGAGGAAAAGAGTCTGTTACAGGTCAAAAGACAGTAGATTTCTTAGTGTGGGGGAAATTTTTGTTATGGTAAACTCAGTTCCAGAGAAGCTCATTTTGCAGTAAGGACTTTATTTAGTTTTGAGTACTAGAAGAAATGAAGATAGCTACATCATCACATAAATTCTACAATTAAGAGAGGGACGATCCCAAGGAATATTTATCTATCTACTCGATCTATCTATCTATTATCTATGTATCTGTCTATCTATCCATGTATCCATCACTTGTCTCATGACTTCTTTATCAGATTAAAGCTTTTGCTGTCTTCACAGAGCTTTGTAGGCAGTGTTCATCTACTGGACATCACAATATACCAAGGCTCTTCTTCTTCTTCTTTCGGCTTTTCCCGGTTAGGGGTCGCCATAGTGGATCACTTGTCCACTCATGATTGGCAGTGGAGTTTTACAGTGTCGAGTTGCCAGCCTGGTGCCCAACCTTCCACAGAAGGCACACACACGCACACACACACACACACACACACACACACACACACACACACACACACACACACACACACGCACGCACTCACACCTAGGGCCAATTTAGAGTGTCCAATCCACCTACAGCATGTCTTGGGATGTGGGAGTAAACCGGAGCACCCAGAAGAAACCCATGCGACCACAAGGAGGACATGTAGACTCCGCACAGAAGGCACCCCAGCCGAGGATCGAACTGGAGAACCTCTTGCTGTGAGGCGACGACACTAACCGCTGCACCACCATGGCCATCCTACAATATACCAAGGATACATACAGAAAATTAAAATTTGAAGTCAGACTACATCTAGGTAGAGCTTCTCAGTGCTAGAAATCTTAAAAATAACTTGATGGATCTTGAGGATGTCCTGCTACTTGAATACATCCATGTGTGTTGTAATTGAGACTTGGTCTCACTGTAGAGATAACATTCCCTCTGGTGGTTCACTTTTCATGCATACAAACCTGAAGAATTTGTCAGACACAATATCCCCTCTTGATAGATTCACAGAGACCCACAAACCAAACTCAATGAACTAAATTTTGTCCCAAACAAAACAAATTATCAACTTATAGCTTATTATAGGAGACCTTTAGTGTCCCCCAACTCACCAGCTACCTGTAACAAAAATACCTTCATGATGGATGATTTCAACCAACCATCAATTAACTGGTGAACTTATACCTCAAAAGTTGGGTATGTCCATAGAATCCAAGACTTATTATATGATCATTCCTAGAACAAATTGTGAACAAACCAGCTAGCTAACAGGACATCCTATACATTTTCCAGAATAACATAGCCCCCACATGTACCACTCCTCTAGTATTTCCATCCATGGTTAAATTTGACCACAAACTTGTGACCATTTCTTCTAAAGTCCCAAACACCTTTGCTGTCAACGCATCTGAATTTAAAGATTTTAAATGTACAGACCTACTCAAATTCTATGATTAGTTCTTGAAATTTACTTGTAATATCACCAGTCCTGATGCATTCTTAATTGCTACTTATACAATGGGGTTCAATTCCCACATATGTGTATAGATTTGGCTGTTCCTACTGGAATCAAATATAATGGGAAATTTAGGAACAAGCCACCCTGGTGATTCACAAGTAAAAATAAGCTCTATAACAAGAAAAAACCTACTAAAGTCTTATAACAAAACCTAATCACCCAATATAAAAATGAGTAAAAAATATTAGCAAAGAACTAAAAGCTGCCATGAGGAAGATCAAAATGCAACACAAATGGAAAATAGCGTATGAATCCAAGGATGATAATGAATCCTTCTTTAGTTACATTAGGAAATTAAGAAGAAGCCCCCATCAATGTACTGACAATCCAAAATGGAACCACCCAATCAGACCCAAACGACATAGCCACATATACTTGTAGATAAATTTAGTGGCAGCTTTATTGTAGACACAGTCATCAGAACTTTGCAAATCCCTGAATCTAGTATACCTCCTAAGATCATAAAGGTACTGATCCTAACTGTGCCTTCTAAAACAAAAATACTACTTCCATGTATCTAGATAATTTATCTGGATACCTAATAAATGGCACCAAGCATGCCATGGTAGAACTCCTCCTGAACTTATTTAACCTAAGCTTAATCACAGGGTACATCCCTGAAGTTGGAGAACTGTAGTAATGCCCCTTCATAATGGTGGCCCTACAACAGACCCCATGACATTACAGACTAGTCTAATTTGTAAGGCTATAGAATGCATTAGATCTGATTTCATACACTACAAAATCAAAAACTTCATTCAGCTACACCCCGAGCATCTTAGTTTTGTCAGGGAAGATCATGTCTATTCAGTTTAGTAAACTTCTTCAAGAAGGTTATAGAGAGAGAAAAAGTAGATAGCAGTCATCCTCTCCTTATAGCATATCCTGATCTGGCTAAGGCATTCAACACTACCCCATGTCAGTTTTATAAGTAAGCTAAGAGCCCTTCATGTTGACCTTGGTGTGATGAGGTGAATAGCTAACTGGGTGAAGGACAGAACCCACATTGTAAAAGTGACATGACCCCTCACAAAGTAAGAAGATAATTAGCAGTGTACCTCATGGCTCAGTCCTGGGACCCCTCCTTTTTGATATATAAGTCTCTGACTTCCAAATTATAGATTCAGACTTGTGACTAAGTTTGCTGATGACTGAAAGCTAGATGTTGTTGTCAAAAAAAAAACCCCTCTGATACCAAATCCTTATAGCAGGAACTAACCCTCAATACCCAGCGGTACATGGGAAAGGGTAAAATAAAATGCAAAAAAGTGCAATACTGTCACATTTGGAAAACACCTCTCTTCCTCAACATACAGTATAACCAGTACCAGTACCAGTACCCCACTCCAAACTGACAAAGTAGTCAGGACTCGCTGTACCTGGAGTTGTAATGTTCTCCCTTTGACCACCATGTAATATCAGTTGTCTGAAAAGCCTTCTGTTTAACACAACATATCTAAAGGTATATCATCCAGGATAAAAGAAGTTACCATCCCTCTGTACACAGTTTTCATTAGGACAATTATAAATTACTGTGTCCCCTTTCACATGTAATTATCCTATCTCACCAAGCAATTAAAAAGGCCTTAAAGGTTCCTAACAAAAAGATTACTGGCCTAAACATCCTGGACTACCAGGAGAAGCCTGAAGCTCTGTCCGTTTACCCAATCACAAAAATGCTTTTACTTGGAGATCTGTGTCTGGCACTCCATGCCATTACGAACCCAAACCTACTTGTCCTCTTGAATCTGTGCAAGATCAACAGCTCCAGAAATATGAGAAATAAGGACTTAAATCTCCACCAACATATAAATAATATATGCTGGAGGAATAGATTTATTATCCAACACTAACCCCATCTCTAGAATAAAATACTCCTGCATACTAAGTAATATAACACCCTAACATCTTTCAAATCAAATATTGATAATTAAATTAGTACACACAAGTTTGTTTCTGGATAAACTTGATATGCCCGTCTGGACATAGGGGATACAACATGAGGCACATGAGGCTACGCATCAGCAAGGCACAAATGGTCTCTGGACTCACTTGCCTTTTAATTCCTAAGATCCTATGATCTTATCTATCTATCTATCTATCTATCTATCTATCTATCTATCTATCTATCTATCTATCATTTGTTAAATGATATAATACACGGATTCCAAATGAACAAAGTCCAGATATCATCTGAGTACATATCACATGTAAACATACAAAGTTATTTCAGGTAAAGTTTTCAAAAATCTAAAAGAAAAACATTACTTGCATCCATACAGGTCAAAGAGCAAAGTATGCACAGAATATGTACACATACCAAGTTAAAACACTGAAGAGTAAAAGCCACAAGAACAGAAAGCATTATATATATATTCCTATTTTTAAGCTGTCAGTTCGCTAATTATACATACAAAGTTTCTTATTAAGCAATAAATGACATAATCAGTTCAAGGATTAACTGTACACAGATTTCTGTTACTAGGCAGGAAGTTTCATGGCAATGCTGTCACATGTTCATACAGCAGTTATACTCGATTATTGCATGAACAAGCAGAATATCTGATAGACGAAAGATGATACAGATGAGTATTTTACGAAGTCATATAGCATGTAATCCTGGAGCAGCCGCTTACTGCTGAGGGGTGATGAAAGGGCTTCCAAAAACAGGGAGTAGACTGGTGTTGGCTGGGAACTCAGGTAACTGAGAAGTGTGCAAAACAGCAGCTTGGAAGGATTTCAAGCATGTGCTTTTTGTGAGCAACTAGCATCTCTCCTGAGCATCCCCACTTCAGCTTTAAAATTTATATTTTTTTCTGAAGTTTTCAAAATTGCTTTATAGAGTATACATAAGACTCTTATATTTGGATGATGCTCTGTCTTCAGACTGAGAATTCCTAAGCTGTCAGCACAAAAGATAGATAAATATATAGATATAGATATACAGTAACTATAGATATAGATATAGACATAGATTTAGATTGAGATAGAGATATACATTTTCTAAATCTTCTGACTGCAAGGAGTGAGCACATCATGGTTGACACCTGACCAGATCCCCCATTCTATCATGCCAAAGGAGGCTTAGTGGGTTTGAACACTTCCTACTAGCTGCTAAATGTTTGGAACTTACAAGCAATGCTTTAGAAATAACTGAACACAGAATGGGATTGCCTGTTAATGTAAAAGCCACTGTGTCAGAAGCTACAAGATAAGAGGCTATTTGTCACTTATTCAAAACCATAAACAAAGAAAGCACTATTATTGACTTAAAAATCATGAAAGCTGCAAAAGCAGAAAAGGATGGAAACTTGAAAAGTGTTTTTATAGGGAGAAAAGACTGCCCCCTTCATCTCCACATTCCTTTACTTAAATACAGTAACTCCACAATCACAAAACAGTGGAGTATGGGCAAACAACTGGTTGGGTGGTTGGCATAATGGCTAAGGTGTTTACCTTACAGACACAAAGTGCAGCATTTGATTCTTACATGGGGCAACTGGCTAGGCTTAAAATGCCCAACGAGGGCAGTTACCCTAGCACTAATTTATGAACCTAAGAAAGAAAAGTTCCATCCCTGCACTATATTTGCTGAACAAAAAGTAAATTAACAGTGTAAAGAAACTCATCTAGAACAAATCTTCTAAACTAATGAAGAATGCAACATAAACCACATAATGTGCAATGACACTATAACCAATTGCAAAGATCATTATAAAGCCACACATCCAGAATAGTTTGATGTCATGGGATATTGAGATGATCATTTTAACCATGCTGCTTTCAGCATGATACTAACGAACCCGATCAAAGGTTTAGTAACTTCAGTAACAGATACTGATGATTAGCTTGTGAAGTGGAGACACTGTGCGTTACATCAGGCACAACACAAACTTCCACATAAAACAGATGACTTGGAGATATAAGCTTCATGGAATGAATGATGTCTGGATCTTCAGCTTGCAAAAGAAGGATGAAGACCAGAAGGCTTTGTTTCTGTATCCCTGTGTGCCATTTGTATTGAGCTTGGATACGTTCATATTTCAGGACTCAAAGGCCTCATTAACTAGTGACTGCAAAGCCTGCTGCCTGTAATGTTATCTCAGCACTTCTATTATCAGGTTATACTGCTACCAGGATAAGGTGTCACACTTAATGGAAGAATGGTCTAAGGGTCACATTATTTATAAAGGTAAACTAATCTTATATTATTATTTTTATTCTGCAGCACATCAACTGCCCTACTGACTTTTACTAACGCTGTTAACTATCACAGGAACAGAAACAACTATGTATCCTCTATCTTCCTAGACCTGTCAAAAGCATTTGACGTGGTTTCTCATTCCAAATCTTCTAAATGTCCTCTCTGACCTAAACTTCTGTAAGTCTAGTCTTAACTGGTTCCAGGATTACCTTACTGGATGTCAGCAAGCTGTTTCTTGGCAGAAAACCCTTTTTGCCCTCCTACCAGTAACACTAGGGGCCCCGCAAGGTTCTATCTTAGGCCCACTTCTATTCTCTATATTTACAAATAATCTCCACCTGCCACCCCCACAGTCTACGCTCATCCAATATGCAGACGACTAGACAGTAATATGCGCTGCTTCCTCACTGCCTCAGCTACAGAAACTAACACAAGATTCCTTTCATGCAGTCCAGTCCTGGCTCACAAATACTAAACTGATACTCAGCCCCAATAAAACCAAACTAATGATCTTCCATCCCACCAAATTAGCCTCACCCTCCAATATATTTACCATCAGCTCACTAAATAACACTATTATAACTCCATCCCACAATACCAAACTCTTAGGAGTTGAGATTGACTGTAAGCTTAAATTTGACAATCACATTTCCCAAACTGCAAAAAAAAGTTCATAAAAAACTAGGCACACTAAATATAAATAAATATTACTTTCCCAAAAATACTAAGATTGCGCCTGCCCAAGCCCACCTTATCTCCACCCTGCTGCACATTGCCCCCAGACTAACTAATCTACAAAAAATGGAGATACTAAAACTCGAATCCTGCTCTACAAAAAAACGGAGATACTAAAACTCGAATCCTGCTCTACAAAAAAATGGAGATACTAAAACTCGAATCCAGCTCTACAAAAAAACGGAGATACTAAAACTCGAATCCTGCTCTACAAAAAAACGTAGATACTAAAACTCGAATCCTGCTCTACAAAAAAACGGAGATACTAAAACTCGAATCCTGCTCTACAAAAAACGGAGATACTAAAACTCGAATCCTGCTCTACAAAAAAACGGAGATACTAAAACTCGAATCCTGCTCTACAAAAAAACGGAGATACTAAAACTCGAATCCTGCTCTACAAAAAAACTGAGATACTAAAACTCGAATTCTGCTCTACAAAAAACGGAGATACTAAAACTCGAATCCTGCTCTACAAAAAAAAAAAACAGAGATACTAAAACTCGAATCCTGCTCTACAAAAAAAAAAAAAGATACTAAAACTCGAATCCTGCTATACAAAAAAATGGAGATACTAAAACTTGAATCCTGCTATAAGAAAATAGCAAGATTTTCCACTAACCTACCAGCTAGGACTCATCATTGCCATGCACTCAAGCAACTAAATTGGTTAGAACTCCCCCAACTACTACACTACATTCAGTTAACCATGGCCCACAAAATCCTCCTTGAGGCCGAAAAAACACCTGTTCTACAAACACTAGTCCAACCATATGCCACAAACAGAACCTTACGCTCCACTAATAAAACGCACATAAAAATCAATGCAGCCAAAAATCAAGCAGGAGATTCCCTCCTCTCAAATTACATAGGCAAAATCTGGAATAAATTACCTGATAACATCACCACAATAGTATCACTAATCCAATCTAAGAACACTGTAAAAACCTACCTACTTAACGGATGGCTGTGCCTCTGCACTAATCCTGACTAAATTCCAACTTCTTGTCAGTGCCCTTATCCCTACTTCTGTTTACCTGTCATTTCTCTATCAATCTCCTTTCTGTCTACCCAAAAGAATGTCTAACACCACCTAGCTAAGTATACTAATTACGCTCTCAACTCCTTAATCACTCAACTCCTGCCATAAGCAATCTTCCTAACCATACAATTTATTTTGCCACACGTGTAATAAATGGAAAATATTTACCACAAAGTAATGTTTACCTTGAAATATGAATGGCTGATGATTGTAAACATGAAATATGTATGTCTATTATTTGTCAATGTTCACAAGAAATATGCATTGACGAGTATGATATGCAAAGCTATGGATCGCATCATCATGGAGCTAATAAACAAGGATATAGGGAATCTCCAAACTCTGGATCTCACACAGTTTGGTTTTGTGAAGTGTAGATCATGCCTGCTCAACCTAGTCGACTTTTTTGAGAAACTCACCAGAGCTGTGGATGAAGGCAAGGTGGTTCATACAGCCTACCTTGATCTGGCCAAGGCCTTTGATACCATTTCCACTCAAGAATCATAGAAAAACTCACTAAGCTAGGCCTCAACCCGTATATCACTAGGTGGGTTGCAAACTGGCTCACAGATAGAACCCATAGTATGAAAGTAGCTGACACCAAGTCAGACTGCCAAACAGTCATGAGTGGAGTTCTACAGGGTTTGGTCCTGGGTCCTCTGCTGTTTGGTATTTACTTCTCTGAATTCCAGGCCAACACGAAGGGACTCTGGCTGACAAAGTTCACAGACGATTGCAAGTTGGGAGCTATTGTTAACTCCCCAAGCGATGTTGACATCCTGCAGAAAGGCCTCACTGAGACCAACGACTGGTGTCAGAACCATGGCCTTAAGTTCAATGCCAAAAAATTTGTCGTCATCCCCTTTAGGGAAAACTTGGTTCCCATGAGATACCACATTGATGGTAGTCCACTGAACACAGAAGGCATTATAAGAGATCTGGGAACACAGGTTGACAGCAACCTCTCTTTTCGATCACCACATTGCCACTGTGGTCAGAAAGTCCTTCTATGTGACACATCTCATTACTAAGGGTTTTGCATCCAAGAAGAAGGAGGTCATTGTCTCCATCTACTCTTCCCTCATTAGGCCAATCATCGAGTACAATGCCCCATTTGGCATGTATCTCACTAGACACCTGCAACAACTGGAGAGGTCGCAAAAATACCTCATAAAGATGATCCTAGCTAGGCCTTAAACACTTGTCCTATATGGACAGACAAAAAAACTCCAGCTATTCTCTGTCTCATATCGCCTACTTAGAGGCGATCTCTGCTTGGCTTACAAAGCCATGTCTGACCCAGCTCTGTTAGAAATGCTACATCTAAAGAAATCCCAATCCCTCCACACCACATACTCCAGAGACCTCAACCTCATTACCACAATCAACAGAACATGCTGGAGGGACAGGTTCACAACCCAGAGACTGCCCATGCTATGGAATAGATTTCTCATATATGTCAAGAAGAGCACCTCAAGAAATCTTGATGAGTGGATCGGAAATAAGAACTTCACCCCAGGGATCACTCCAGCGGCTTTACTTGACAGAGGCACTAGGAACTAAGGTTGAGTGGCATGATGCAAGGGTAATCCTATGGGCTAGGTTTGTAAAGGCTCCAGGGCCATTTGCCTAATACATACCTATGAACCTATGATTGTACCTTCTAGACTGAAATGATTATGCAGTTCAGCCTGTCTTTGTTCTTTGTATATCACTTGTCTGTTGTCTGACATTATCATGCAATTACTTTGAAATTACATATTTACAGTTCAACATACTCTGTATACTGTTGTACTACATGTTTTATGTGGAGCTTTTCTACCTGGGCCTCCGCTGAAATAGGACATGTGTCCAGTCAGACTTTCACAGTAAACAAATGTAAAATAAATAAAATAAAGATAAAATTATTCTCAGAAGGTGCAATAATGAAGGAAAAATTGTCCTTTACTGAAGTTTCTCAAGCTGTGGGGACTAAAGTTTTGTATGAGGTGTCCTTCCAACAGCAGCTACAATTCCACAATGAGACTGTCACTGCCCATTACTTCTGTGCATGTTATATGAGAGTGCAGCTGCCCATGATTTCAGTATATCTCATATGAGACAGCTGCAGCCCTTGACTTCACTGCATGATATATCAGACTGCCACGGCCCATGACTTCAGTGATATATGAGAAAGCCATGGCTCATGACTTCAGAACTTGTTATATGAGACTGCCATACCCCATGATTTCACAGCATATCATATGAGACTGTTGCAGCCCATGACTTCAGTGCTAGTCAAATGTGACTGCCATGGCCATGTCTTCAGAGCATGTCAAATGTCAGTAAAATAAATGTCATACGAGACTGCAACTGCCCATGACTTCAGTGCATATCATCATAAAAACACCAACTGGAGAACCACAGCGAAAATCTTCAGATCCTATAAATTTTTTTAAAACAATGACATTATATTACAATTCAACCAATCTGGAACACATAAAATTGCCGCCAAGAATGGCATCATAGTCAGTGATTAAATCAAAATCAAATGTCTACTATTTATTACTATACACCTTTAATTTCCACCCATTTAAAATGGGTTTAATATTAACTTGGCTATTCAACCCTGGATGCTTATGTGCTTGAATCCTCAGGATCCACTTAGGTTCTATTTGTTCCAGTGTTCCAAGTAATTATTACAGTCACCACCCCTCACATTTTTATATAACTGTTGTAGAACCCTAAAAGAAAACTGATGGTTGGGAAACTCCAACTGGTGCTTAGCTAGGGTATTCTTGATGTCACCCTTCCTCATGTCTGACAAATGTTTACATACTCTATCCCTTAGCCACTGTATGGTCTTCCCCACGTAAAAACATAGACATAGATCACAGGTGGCCAGATATACTAACTGTGTAGTGGTGCAGTCAGCATAAAACCTGGGTATAAATTCAAAAGTTAAGGTGGGATATATATATATATATATATATATATATATATATATATATATATATATATATATATATGTTCTTTAGTCAGAACCTTGCATACACTACGATGTCTACATGGATAGGTCCCTGCTCATTGACCATGTTGTCCCATTCGCCTTTTTTCATTACATAACAGTTGTTTAAGGTTACTGCTGTTACGGTATGTAAAATTTGGTATATCCCCAACTAGGCTACTAGTTTTGCTGTCCAAAGTTAATATAGACCAATGTTTCTGAATAATATTTTTTATTATATTATTATTACTAGTGAACTTGGTCACAAAAGAAGTCTGTTGCTTTCTCTTTGTTCTCCTGTTAGTACCACTAGCCCTACCAGTCATCTGGCTTAGTATATCAACTGTCATCAATTGGTTATGGGCAGAGCCTGGCAACGTAACATTCAGCTCTTCCGTATTCTGCTCATCGCTAACTGTCGGAATGGCACTAATCATATCAGGTATCTTCCTGACACTAGTATTATTATATCCTCTATCAATGAACATTTTTTCTAGTGCATCAAATTCATGTTGGACATTCATTACATTGCTACAAATCCTGGACACTCTTATAAACTGACTTTTAACTATGCTCGAAAATACATGTCTAGGATGCATACTGTCTCTGCATAGGAGACTGTTACAAAAGCAGGGCTTCCTGTACAAATTAGTGGTAATCCCACCTAGAGAATCCCCAGTCAAAGAAACATCTAAAAGGTCTACCTGTGTGTAGGAATAAATTATCATAAACCGAAGAAAATTAGTGGTAGATTCTAGGTAAACAATGTATAAAAGAAGAGACGTAACATCTCCCACCCAAAAGATAAAAACATCGTCCACAAAAACGTCTGTATAATTTAATGCCTGCATACAGGGGACTCCCATTTAGGTTACTGCACTCCCAAAAGTGCATGACCAGGTTTGCGTACGGGTTAGCACAGGGGGTGCCCATGGCAACCCCCTCCCCATTTCTGTATACATAACTGCTCTTCAAACAAAAATACATTGTTACTTAAAATCAAATCTAACAATGTACAAATTAAGTTGACATCATAATTTGATTGAGAATCATTGCTACTCAAAACCTGTCTAATTGCCTCCATCCCATAATCATTGGATATTGAGGTAAATAAATTCTTGACATCCATAGTAACCATTAAGAAATCAGTAACATTATTATTGCAAGTAAACTCATCCAAATCATGTAGAAAATGTGTGGTGTCTTTCAGTATAGTGTCAATAGACAAGACCACAGGGTTAAGTTTTCCCTCCACATACATTGATAGAGGCTCAGTCACCCAGCCCCCTCCAGCAACTATAGGTCTCATGGGCGGAGCTGTCCGGGATTTGTGGATCTTAGGTAGCCCTCTAATAATAGGTACTACTGGGGAAGGCACCTGAAAAAATGTATATAGTGTCTCATCAATTACCCTGTTCATAAGTAACTCATATACACAGTCATTCACAAATTTAACAATAGCTGTCATTCTTGGCCAGTCTATTAAATAATAAGTTTCTCGATCATTCAGTAAAACAAACATTGCTTTTAAATAATCACATTTGTTCATTAAAACAACAGCGCCACCTTTATCAAACGGCCAAATAACCAGATTCTTATTATTCATTAAATCATCTAGTGCTTTGCGTTCACTAGCATTTAAATTATAAAAGTTACCACTGTTACGATTATTTAAAGTCGCAAGTAATTCCTGTTCACATGCCTGCACAAAAAGTTCAATATGTGCTGGTATAATCGGTGAAAAAGTGCTAGGCCTTCCATACACAACAGCCTGCTGCGCTTGAGAGTCACCAAACAAAAGTTTTAATGCCACTTTCCTGGCAAATAACCTCAAATCATCTAGGACGTCACTTACTCTGGCTGGAGTTGCTGGAACAAAAGTTAATCCTCTGTCCAAAACCGATTGCTCAAATGTAGTTAAGTAATGATTAGATAAATTCACTACTAAACTCTTCATCGTCACATCTTCCATTGTACTGGAGCACGTTCTGTGGATATTTTCCTCTTCTGTCTCCCTCTGCTGGTTGAGCGAGGGTATTGCGATCTCCTCTGTTGCACAGGAAGAGGTAAAAAATTATCCATGTTAATGGAAGTAAATTGTTTCGGTCTTGCTCCTGCTTGAGCAAAATTTTCATTTTGTTTAGACAGAGGTGTACTTCCTTCATTCCTATTTGCCACTGTGGAGTTCATTCTCAAAGATGTACCTAATTCATAACATGGATCTCCCATATTAACAGATGTATCAGGCACTGTAATTGCATTAGATAACTGAGGTAAATCAGGCAATTCTAGTTCTCTCTGCTCCAACGTCGCTCTATCAGCTCCCCGATGGTTCATATTGCTGCTCTCAGAGGTATGTTCATTCGATTTCTTGGGCCAAACAAACACATTACCCATTTGAAAGTCATTAAAGTCTCTTTACAGCTTCTTTTGTTTAGTTTGCCTTAACCTCATTTCATATAGGGTGACATTAGAGTAAATATTTTCAATGTGATTATTATAAATATCACCCTGAAACCTCAGTAAAAGATCATTATGTGGACGCTCAATGTCTGTTAAGAGTTGTTCTTCCAAAGGTTTAAAGTAGTCTATCATAAGTTTGATGTAGTTAAAACTACAGTCGAAATTCAGCTGCTGCCACTTTTTAAGAAGATATGGATGAGCATCTCCACAGGTCCGCATGCCTCTCGGTATAATGGGGAAGTGTAAACATGCCACAAGATGTAAACGCTGCCAAGTGTAGCATTTTAATTTATAAAGATCATTCTCTAAGTCTCTGATAATTGTAGAGAAACTCTCAAGCTTACCAGTATCTTGTCACTGTGTAGAGGGAGTACCTTTTTCAAATGCCATAATCAAAAGTGGATTCTTATGATGTTTGGTAATATTGTCCCATTTCTCTCGCATACGCTCTTTCAGTTCCTATGGAGCATCTGATGCCGGTATTGTAGGTATACCATCAGCCATGTGTAAGCACTGGAGAACAAGCCAACAAATGAAAAAGAAAATCATCAATGCGTACTGAATGTCCAGAAAAGAAAAAACAAAACCTCATAAAAACACCAGCTGGACTTCAGTTCCCAGGCTAAAACAGAAACTAACAGAATTTAACATCTCTGTGTGAAAAATACATATCTCTCAGATTTTTGCAAATTTTGGAAGTCGTAAAAGAATAAAACACTTTACATTTTAAACCTAGTAATTACTTCTCTCCAAGACAATACAAAAAAAACTTCTAGCTGTAGACATTGTGTCTGCTACACTGAAACTGAGAGAGAACTTTTATAGCACAATCTTAAAGCAACTTAATTTCAACTTATTTTCTTGAAGTTTTGCAAGTTAACCATTTTATGTTCTAGTTTCTACTGTTAAAACATACATTTGCACATGTGTATAGTTTATATGCATTTCTGTTCTAAGTGAGCAGGGCATGCTGTGGTTACATTTTAGCTCAGTACATAACATACAGTTCTGTATAAATCATATCAATATTCACAAATGACAAAATTCCAGATAGCTGGGGTGGCAATATTTCCCTTTATCACATGTGGCATAAACCCAGTGTATTTTTCTTAAATAAACTTAAGCTTTCGCCCCCTGCTTTGCACCCCCCTACTCTTTTTGGTCCTCTCTTAATAATGATGACTAAGCTTTGAGGTTTGAAAGCATCATCTTTCCTTTGTCCCTCTTTTTTTTATACTGATGCAAGGATCCCTCTGCTGTTTGAAGGAAAGAGACTCTAGTTTGACAAGGTAGACCTTTCATTTTCTTGACGTGTTCATCCTCCCGTGGACATTAGTGACCAGAGTATGTATTGCCGGCTACTGATTTGACTGTAGCAGTTGTACAAGCAGCAGGTAAGAGTCCAATTATTAATGTTGTGGAGATTGTTAAGGTCATGCTTTGGCTCTAGCTGTACTAACCAGTAGTGGACAGACAAGGAGGCTTCACTTTTGTGGGTGGCTATTCATAGGATTTATCAGAGTTTAAAGGCTATTTTAGTATAATAACTATGTATGACTTGCCAATACCCATCTCAGGTTCTGTCTCCTTTATCAAGAAGGGAAAGGTCAGTTAGCTCCCGAATAAAGTTGAGAGCAACCATCTGGTCACATGGGTTTAATTGGAAGGAAGATACAGAATTACACTGTTTACACTGCATATGAGGTTTATTTCAAAGAAGGGGGAGTCACTGGGTGATGAATCTGTCTCCCCATGACATTTTATTTATCTGCTGATGAAGGTTCAGGCCTATGGTTCTAGTGTTACGTAAGCTATTTGTCTTAATGAAACACAGGAGATCAAGGACCACTGAATCTCTAATGTCATTGTAGTAAGGCAAAGATCATCTCTCAGGAATCTGTAAGATGCATAGTACAAGGACATTGCTTGCAGTCTGTCCCAATAGCTGTGGTTTTTAAGATCAGAGATATTTTTGCTAGGAACTGCTGATGCTTTCCAAGTTTGTTGAGATGTGTTCAACACATGCCAAACAGAGTGCTGAACTCCACAGTGGGTCTGGTTAGTGCAGAATATATCTTTGGATCTAAATGAAATACCTTTGGCTATACATTCTGTTAAACAAAATGATTTCCTGATAATCAATGCCACATGATGATCAAAGGAGAGGGAACTGACAATCCAATTGCCCAGATCCTTGACATTTTAATTTTGTAAGAGTGTATACTGTGGACAACTTCAGTGTTCCAAAATAAACAATATCACACTTTTTAGCATTCAATTTAAGCCCATTTCCTCTATACCAGTTGTTAACTAGGGTACTCTGTTTCTAAATGGTAGAGACATCTAAAGGGTATTAACAGTTACACTCAGGTTGTGGTTATCTGCAAATATGGCTAATTAGAGGCCCTGGTTATCATTTTTTGAGATCAGAGAAGTAAATGCCAAATCAAATAGGATCTAGCACAGACCCCTAAGTGACTCCTTAACAGTATTTGAAGAGGCATGTGCCACACAAATATGTAGGCTCTCTCTTACCAAGCAAGAATATGGGATGATAGTTTACTTGCAATTCTTGCATGAGATGTGAAGTCAAATGCTTTGGACAGTTCAATATAATATGAATGAACAGCTTTACCACTGCTAACAACTTCTGTAACTCTACTGAAGAAGTCAACAAGGTTTAATAGGCATGATCTCCCTTTGATGAAGCCAAATTGCTAGAGTCAAGCTTAAGGAGATTTTTTTTCTGTTAAACAAGAAACATCTTTATTGAATTATCACTTATGACCTAGGCAATCATACATTTATATAAATGAAAACAAACCATATTGACATATTTTGAGTTGCAAACATTGTGCAGTACATATACTCTTCTATACAGTCATTGTCAGTTAAACATTACATAACTCATTCAGTTCCTGCCTTCCCTTAAGCCTCATTCCTCATCCAAAATATTATTATGCATGCATTGTTCCCACAACTCCCATTTTTTCTATGTAATTTGCTCCTACCCTTTTCTGAAGATCCCAATTCTAGTTCTTTTATCTCTGTTACTAAGTTCACTACTTCCAGTACAGTTGGTTTAGACTTTTTGATTTCCATTTTATAGTAATTTTTTTTGGCAGCCACCAGAGTTAAACACAGCAAAGCCTTACTATGTTTAGGTGATTCTGATTCTGTATCACAGCTCAAAAAAATAATTTCCTGGGTTACACCAATTTTCTCACCCCAGTATTTCTGATGGAGTAGTCTGCAGGGAACTTTTAAAGTCTCCCAACTAACACTCCAAAAAATATGATCTCAATTACCTCTTTCTTCCCCATCACACCTCCAAAATGTGCAATCTACCTGAGGAAAAATTCTTTGAACTCAGCTTGGGGTGTAAAAATATCTATGCAAACACTCCCGAGCAAAGGTCCTAAATCTCCTAGATTTTGTTGCAGATTTGTGAGCCAGACATATATCCTCCCATTGTTTTTTGTAAACTGCTTATCCAGTCTTTCTTCCCAATCCTTTCTAACTTCTCCTTATTGAGTCCTATAGTTATCATACAATATTTTATATGCCCTACTAATTATCCCTTTTTAACAGCAGCTTCTGTTCTAGATTCTACTAAAAACTCTGCCAGGGCAGGTCTTTTACTTACAATCTCCCTGTTCCTTTCTTTTTGCCTATACGTGGATATCAATCCTCGATAGGGAAGGCAATCTCTAACCTGCAGTCCAAATGAATTCTTGGCTTTTGTCCATTCTATTAACGCTTTGGTTCATTTGCTAGTTTTATCCAGTAAATTCCAGCCCCCCTCTTGCATATTCTTTGTCCTCTAATTGAAATCATCCCTATTGGCAGGATCTCCTTTCTCCATCCCTCTGTTGGTTTACTTCTTAAATACCTTCTGCTACTGTATGAATACAATATTCTGCATGATAGTTATTCTCCTTAAAGATCTACATCCAAATGTCCAATCTCTTCCTGCTTCTTGTGCTTCCCCCTATTTCATCATCATCCCTTTCCAGTTTGAATTATAGGTTTCTGCTTGTGCTATGTATAGTAGCTTTTACTATGTAGCTCTGAAATACCCCTTCAAATCAGGTAATCACAAACCACCTTGTTCTATAACAAAGATCAATTTATCCCACTTGACTCTTGCTCTCTTCACTTTCCAGATAAAATCTCCCAGCTCTTTATTAATTGCTATCCACAACTTCTTCTCTGGTTGACAGAAATATGCCTGACCTGTGTATAAAACCAAAGAGAACATTTTCACTGCTTGTATCTTGCTGTCTATATCCATAAAACAGAGCTTCCAATTTCTCAGTTTTTGTGTTATCTGTTTTAGTCTTGTCCCTCATATCCTTAGCTGCCATAATGGAATCCCTTTAAATCCATCCTCCTAAGTACTTAATTTTATCACGTCCCCATAAATATGGGTACTGCTAAACCAATTTGTCTGTGAGTGCATAGTTTACAGCTATTGCCTTTGATTTATCTTCATTAATGTTGTATCCTGAAAATACTTGAAACTGTCTCAGAATGTTGCACAACACTGAAACTTCCTTTTCTATTTTTACCAGGCGCAAAATAATATTATCTGCAAGTAAAGACAACTTTTCTTGATTACCAAACCGATTATACCATGTAATGTCTGAGTCCCGTTTCTTGGCAATGGTGCTAAATATAATCCAAACAGCAAAGGGGAAAGAGGACAACCCTGTCTACTTCCTCAACTCAAACAGAACTTATCAGAGAGGAACCATCCACTTTAAATTTCACCTCCAATCCCACATATATCCTCCCAATCATCCTTATCATTTTATCAGGGAATGCAAATACTTCCATTGCCCTACTCATAAAACCCCAGCTTACTCTGTCAAATGCTTTCTCTGCAACAAGACCCACCAACAACAGTGGTATTTTCTTACATTATGCTTCCCTCTGGATCATCATTGTTCTATTAATGTTGTTAAATGTTTGCTTTCCCTCCATAACACCACAATGATCCATATCTATCACTTTTGGCATCACCTTTGCCATTCCTTTTGCCTTTATACACATAACCACTTTATAATCATGGTTTAGAATCAAGATGGGCCTATATTTATTTAACATTAATTTAACAAGAATGCCCAACTGGGACAGAGCCTGTTTTTAGTGGAGGCCTGGGGAGAAACGCTCCAGATGCATGTCTTTGGAATGTAAGAGGAAGCCTGAGCACCCAGAGGAAACCCACGCCAATGAAAGGAGGACATGCAGACTCTGCACAGAAGGCACCCCAGCTGAGAACTGAACCAGAGAACCTCTTGCTGTGAGGCAGCAACACTAACTGCTGCACCACTGATCTGTCCATATGAAGCTGAAGCTGAATCTGATGGGTCTTTACCATCTTTAGGTATTACAGCCACCACAGATTTCCAGGATGTTGGTGCTTCTCCTCCTCTTTAAAATGCTGTTAAAGAAAACCTTCCAGATCTTTATCACTTTCTTCCCTCCTAGCTTCCAAGCTGCCACAGGAATCCCATCTATTCCTGGAGACTTTCCTGTTGATTGATTATACATCCCCATTTTATCTCATCTCATCTTATCCTAACTGTTAGTAATTGAGCCTCATCTACCTCTAACCTTGACATATAAAATTCTTCCATAAACATTACAATTTGTACTTTTTCTTGATTGCCATGTTCTCTACTTTATACAGATTTTCATAAAACTTCAGAAATACTTCTACTACCTCCACAGAATCTCTGGTTATTTTCCTTGTTAAAGGCTCCCTAAGCTGGCAACAACCCTTTCTACTTTCTCTTACCTGAGCCATGGGTGCTAAAAGTTTTTGTGCTCTAGAGTTATTATCAAAAAGCAGTTGCTTAACAGCAGTTTTTCTAAACTCATGCATATTAGCGAGGTAGTCCCTTATCTTCTCTTCAGCACTCTGCAATTGCTCCTCTTCCTGTTCTGTGAGATTCCCCTATTCTACAGTACTTTAACACTTGTCAATTCCTCTAAATAATTACTGTTATTTCTTAACCGTATCTCTTTTTCTTTTGCTTCCACCCTGTTTTTAAACTCTACTTTCTTCTATCCCACTCCCTAGCTATATTTTCTGAAGAAATTTCTCTCTTTCCTAATAACTCCTCAATAATTTCTACTACCGATTCCTTAAATTCTCCTCTGTTTAACAGCTAGGTGGGTAAATGCCAGTGTCTCATTTTTATTTCATTACCCTATATTTTTATTTCAGATATGATCTCATCTCATGTGATCTGAAATCGTTATTTAGTTATTGTTTGTATCAAAACATTGAATTAAATGTACATGTTCCTATGAAATATAGTTTCAGGGGGGAATTTAATAAAACCTACATGGACTTTGTTCCTATGTAGGCATTGTGGCATGGTGCTTACATAGAAGTAATCAGATGTGCGATTTAGTAAAGAGTGCTGAGGGGTGTGCATGAGCATGCGAACATGGAAGTGTCATGCCATGCAAATCACCTCATAAGCAGGTGAGTTGCATGCAAATGAGGGTGGTAGAGTGATCCAGCAAGCAGTAAGGCAGTCCTGCAGACCTTGTGTTGGTGTTCGTAATGTACACAGAAAACTTCTGTGTAAAGGATGTAAAACTGGCACCAATGGGTTTAAAAGTGCACTTACAGTGGCAGAAATAGTATAGTAGATACAGATATGTGCAAAACTGTCCATCATATGTTCAAAACCATATAGAAAAACATTTAAAATAATTTCACTTTTTTTATACTCGGGTAACATACTTTTATGAAAAAAAAACATAAAAAAGAGTTGAAAACCAGATATATTAGTATGTGACAGTAATGCATTATGGGACACTGTGTGGCATATGTACAATCGTAGACTGCTGTGGTTGCTAATGAGGCAGGCCCTACAACTATGTAGTTTCCAGGTATTGTGCAGGGATCTCTATGCAAATGAGCTGGGTTTACTGAATAGCACAAAAGGGTATCCGTTTCCACAGTTCCTATCCATGTAGACATAGAACTGTGTTGGTGTCCATAGAAGAGGTAAGTGACATCAAAAGGGGGTGTGTCTTCAGTCCTTTAAGCTGATTGTAGCTCAGCAGAGCCTGTTTGCATAGTGTGGCACGCGTTTGAGCAGGGGGCTGTGTCCAGTTACTGCTAAGCTTTGTTTACTTTCGGGATGCATGTTTCAGTGTGTTTGTGTAGTGCACTGCTGTGCTGAGTGTGCCTGGCCATGGGCGTGTGTCTAGTGACTGCTGAGCATTGTTTATCTTTGCTGCATGGTTTGCATGGCACGCCACAGTGCTGAACGAGGAAAGCTGTCAAATAAAAAAAAAGTGGTTGGGAAAGCCAATGATATATTAATTACTGATGACCCCTGTTGTAATTAAACTAGGTCATTAAAACTCCTTAATGATGTATGTGGCAAGTGGAATGCATCATAGGTAACCAATCAAATCATGTGGGCTGTACCTAGGGCAGAGCACTATAAAGAATGCATACACCCTACAATCATAGGTTCATAGGTAGGTACTATGCTATCGGCCCTAGGGCCCATACAAGCCTAGCCAAAAAATGTACCCTGGCTTTAGCCACCCAAGAAAATTATTTTCCTGTGCCCCTGTCAAGCAGAGCCGCAGAAGTGATCCCCGTGGTGAATTTCCCATTTCCCATCCAATCATCAAGATTTTTCTTGAAGAGTGCTAATGAGGAGCTTTGTTTGTTATAGATAGGTAGTTTGTTCCAGAGTATGGGAAGTCTCTGGGACAGGAATCTATCCCTCCAGCATGTTCTGTTTATTGTGGTGACAAGGTTAAGGTCCCTAGAGCGTGTAGCATGGAGGGATTGGGATTTCTTTAAGTGGAGCATGTCCAACAGCTCTGGGTTTGACATAGCTTTGTATGTTAGGCAGAGATCGCCCCTGAGTAGGCGATATGCGATGGAGTAAAGCTGTAGTTTTTTGAGACGGTCTGCATAGGGCATCTGTTTGAGGCCAGTAATCCTCTTTGTGAGGTATTTCTGTGGTCTTTCCAGTTGTTGTAGATGTCTTGTGAGATACATACCAAAAGGGGCATTGTACTCTATAATGGGTCTAATGAGTGATGAGTAGAGGGAAACAATGACCTCTTTTTTCCTGGATGAGAAACCTTTTGTGATGAGATGAGCCACGTAGAAGGATTTCCTGACAACTGTGGTGATGTGATTATCAAAAGAGAGACTACTGTCCACCTGTGTCCCAAGGTCTCTTATCACATTTTCAGCATTAAGTAGACTACCAGCTGTGTGGTAGTTCATGGGTACAGGGTTTTTACCAAAGGGGATGACAATACACTTTTTGGCATTGAGCTTCAGGCCATGGCTTTGACACCAGGTATCTGTCTCAGTGAGGCCCTTTTGTAGTTTGTCCACATCCTTAGGAGTTTCGATTATGGCTCCTAGTTTGCAGTCATCTGCAAACTTTGTTAGCCAAAGACCTTCTGTGTTGGCCTGCACTTCAGAGAAGTAGATACCAAACAGGAGAGGACCCAGGACTGAACCCTGTGGTACTCCACTTGTCACTGGTCTGATGTCGGATTTGGAATCCGCTACTTTCACAGTGTGGGTTCTGTCCGTGAGCCAGTTGGCAACCCATCTTGTGGCATAGGGATTTATACCTAGTTTAGTGAGCTTATCTATAATTCCAGAGTGGGGGATGGTGTTGAAAGCCTTGGCGAGATCTAGATAAGCTGTGTGAACCATTTTACCCTCATCTATGGCTTTGGTGACTGCTTCAAAGAAGTCAATCAGGTTTAGGAGACATGATCTGCCTTTTACAAATCCAAACTGAGTAGGGTCCAGAGTTTGGAGATTACCAATGTCTTTGTTTATGAGTTCCATGATGATATGTTCCATGGCCTTGCAGACCAGGCTCGTCAGGCTAATGGGGCGGTAGTTCCCGGGGTCCGTCGTGGCTCCCCCTTTGTGGAGTGGGATAACTGTCATGGTGCGCCATTTAGTGGGTACAAAGCCTGGGGTGAGTCTATGATTGAACATGGTACTTACGTAGGGTGCCAGTTCATTCTGTAGGTCGTGTAGAATGCAGCCTGGGATATTGTCAGGTCCCATGGATGCTGTGTTCTTGGCTTTGGAGAGTGTGTTTTTTACCTGTGCAGCCGTGATTATAGGAACTTTGCATTCTTCTGGTATAGAGATGGGCCCTCTAGGGGGTGAGAGGGGGGTAAAGTTAGCACTGAACCTATCTGCCAGGATGTTGGCAATATCAGTTGGTTCTGTATATTTAGTGCCATTATGCTGTAACTCAGAGCAGATCTGAGTGTTCCCATTTAGATTCTTGACATAGCTATAGAATGCTTTGTGGTTGTCTTTAGAGTCAGTGGCAATTTTGTTTTCGTAACCAGCTTTGGAGGATTTTATGAGGGATCTCAGCTTCTTACTGAGGTTGACCAGGGATGGGACCAGTCATGGGATTTTACTCTTTTTTGCAACAGTTTCTTTCTTCTGTTGTAGAGTTTGTTTATGGCAGAGGACCACCAGATTGGCTTCCTTTTTTTGGAGGATAACATCTTGGTTCTATTAGGGATAGCATGATCCATGCACTTGTGTAAGTGCTTATAAAGTACATTTGTGTAGGATTCGGCAGTCATACCTCTATTGTCCGTCTGCATGGGTGTCATGAAGTTTGCCACTTCTGTCTTAAGAAGTGTGAAGTTGGCTTTTGAGAAGTTTTTTATGATGGTTTCCCTAATTGGGGCTGGGGTTGGGATGTGGATGTCTAGGCTGATTAGCTTGTGGTCGGATCTGACCAACGAGGAATTGACCTCTGGTGTGGAACACGTTTCCCATGTTGGTAATGACCAGGTCTAGGATATTGCTGCCCTGGTGGGGTGTGAATAAGTTGATCGAATTTATGAATTCTAGAAAACGTTGAGCAAAAGAGTTGGTACATGAGTAGTTTCCCCACTTAATGGTGGGGTAGTTGAAATCACCCATTATTAGGATGTTGGGTTGTACCCTAATACTTTCCAGTGTATCAAGAAATAAGGAGTGTGAATCCTGGGGCATGGTGGGGGGTCTGTAGCAAGCTACAATTTGGATTGCGGTCTTGCCCAGAGTTAGTTGCACTTGGATAATCTCGGATGCAATGTGCTGTGCAACTAGCCTGGAGGTGTGGATATCCTTAATGAATATGGACACGCCTCCACCTTTAGTGCTTCTTTCTGGGTTAGGTGGCTGAAAGGTGTGGTATGAATTGAAGCCTGGTAATGCAGGGGTGCTCTCTGGAGCTTTGAACCAGGTATCTGTCACTGCACAGATGTCAATGTTCTCCATTTTAAGGAGTGCCTCGAGTGAGTGCATTTTGAGGTTTAGACTTCTAGCATTGAGTAGCATTACCCTCAGATTTTGCTTGCTTGTACCTGTTACGGTGGTGAATTTGTCATTTGAACCTTGCCTAAAAAAGGCACTATAGGGGTGGCAAGAGCCTTAGCCAGTATCCAGAATTTGATTTTCCCCCCATACTCTGTACCAGTGGAGTACAAACTTGGGAATTTTAACTGAGAGAATGCTAGGGGCTGCTGTAGGCCTGCTACATGTGTATGTGCTAGATGCTGAGATCAGTGCTGATGCTGCTGCTGACAATAGGCCAAGGCTGAGAAGGAGAAGACTGTTCAGGCCCAGGGTAACCTTCCAGGAGCTACATGAGCTGGAGATTGTAGAGTGCTAAAGAGTGGACAGGGACATACTACATGAACTCACTGAGCTCTACCACCCTCATCTTAGACCCACAGCCAAGAGAGGGGAACCCATCCCAGTGGAAACAAAGATATGTGTAGCCCATAGGATACTAGCTACAGGTACTTTCCAAACACCAACTGGGGACATGATGGAGGACGTGCAGGCATCAGCATCCAGGGTACTCTGGATGCCGTGCTACCACATGCCAGTGAGCACATTTATTTATCCAACATCTCTGAAGAGAGCCAGCAGTATGAGACTTTTCCACCATGTAGCACACTACCCTGAGGTACTGGTTTCCATAGACTGCACTCATGTACACATCAAGGCGCCTCCTGGTGAGGAGGGTAGGGTCTATGTCAACTGCAAGGGGTATCACTCCATCAACTGCCAGGTCATGTACAATACCCACGGCATTATCATCAATGTGTGTGCAGGCAGCCCTGGCAGTTATCACAACTCCCATATCTGGCATGCATCACAGCTGTACCAGATGTTTACTAGCGGGGACATCCTGTATGGCCATTTACTGGGGGATGCTGGCTATTCACTGGAACCGTGGATGATGACACCCATCAGAAATGCACACACACCTAGTGAAGAATGCCATAATGAGGCACACACACACAAACTAAGAACATCATAGAGCATGTGTTTGGGCTGCTGAAGTCATGGTTCCGGTTCCTGGATATACTGGTGGAGCTCTGCCGTACTCTCCAGCCACATGTGGACACATGTTCACAGTATGTGCCATGCTACACAATGTGATCCTGTGGAAACAGCTGCAGCAGGATCAGCAAAGGGAAGGGATACATAGCCTCCCACCAGTGCCTAGGTCCCCACAGCCACCCCTCAGGGGGACTCAGAGGAGGCATCCTTTGAGGTTCTACCTGTAGGCAACCATAGGCATGCCCAGATGGCCTGGCCTTGGTCAAGAGACAATGCATAGCACATGCACTGACAACCTAGGACCCTAGGGAATGACATCATACTCCGACTCATATACATACACTAAAAATTATGCCAGCTAGCCCACACAACCTGCACTTAACCATGTATTGGCTGTGTACTGTGTGCATCAGATAGAGTCAGCCTCGAACTACAGGTCTGTCAACTGCTGAAATCGCAAGGTAAGTCATTTTCCTATACACCAGTTGGACAGGGTACTAGACAATGGTAGCATATTATGGACCTGATGCATGTATGCAAAAGGAATATATTGGGCTACTGGGCTACTTGCAGAGATCTAACAGCCACTTGGGACAACAGGTACTCTGTCCAATAGTATATGCCCCATAATATTCACTAGGCCACATGGCTGGAAACTCCATTACATTATTCAAGGGAGATGCCAAACAGTGGGGTCACAGGACAGTCTCACAACTGTCTATACCAGCAGAGCATGGGTTGAGTGTCACCCACCCCCAACACATCTGTGCTCCCATACAACTGCTATAACAGTAAGTCTGCAATGATATATCAGCAGACCATATAATTCCAGGGATGTGACATAGAACCTGGCCACATGTTGTATTTCACACATAACGCAGGGGTTGCTGATAGTTTGAGGAATGCAACTTCTCTGTCTGGTGGCTGGTGTGGTTCACTGGGCTAGGGACATTAGCATGGGTGATGGTGTTGATGGTTCGAATCAGGCAGCATCTACATCTTTTGCATGTGATGTACTCATATGGTTGTATACCCACAGACTGTCATAACCCCTCAGTCTGTTACTGCAAGACAGCTGGACACAGCCAGAGAGAATGGGGGGACAAAGGGCCAAACCTACAGACAGACATTATACATGCTCTGAGTAACCTAGAAGGTGGCTAGTATAACAGCAGGTTGCAACAGGTAAGATTACCTGCAGGGTGTAAAAAACATCACTTAAATGTGTCAGTAGTTACAACACTTCAGTGCCTGCATTTTACAATATTTTACTGGAAAACCACAACTGTATGAGGAATAGAGCAGACATATGAGGCAAAATGCCAGACATTCTGCAAAAACATGTAAATGGAGCAGTATGCAAACTGTCACCCTGTGTGTGGTGTTATAGCTTGTACCCCAGTCACATCATACCTTGCAAACTCTTATAGCAACAAATCTGGCCAAAGTCATGAATATAAGTGGGGCAATGGCCCAAAAATAGAGACAAGTTTTAAATATTGCACTTACAGACATACAGAATTGATAGAATAACAGGTCTTGCATTACCATGAATCTCCTGAAGTGCATGCAGTCTGAATCTCAAATGTCTGTCATTATTTCTTAAAGTCAGTCTTTAATGATTTGCCACTAATTTGCCAGAAAATCACAATGTTATGTAACACGGACCAAAGATATGAGACAAATATCTGTACAGTCTGTGCAAATCTGTACAGTTGATAGGTATGAGTCACATATTGCATTCAGCAAACAGCCGGGGAGTGCTTTGGACAATATCAGGCAAATCCTGGACTGTGGAAACAGGTGAAGCAGCCAATGGTCTGCAGCACACAAAACCCCAGACTGGGAGTACAGGTAACTCTGCCCTGGAGTCACCTTGTAAGTACTGACAGTCACACTGGGCATGCTCCTACACTTACCTAACTTGAGCCCATGTCTGTTGCCGCTGCCACCCAAAGAACTGCTATGTGGAAATACATCTGTGCATACAGACAAATGCGAATACATATCTGTCTCCCTATCTCCCTCACACATGATTACCTTATCTATTGGTATGTGGCACATATATATATGATAACAAGATCTATATATATATATATATATATATGAGCCTACTTTTTTTTATCAAAACTCATTATTTCAAAAAACAAAGGTACGACCCCAAATACACGAAAGTGCACTTAAACGAAAGTGCACTTTCACAAATACCGGTTTGCGAACCAGTAAAATAAAATAAATGAAACACTGCGGCACCAAAGCACACTACAGTGGGGATAAGGGAATATACCTCTTTCCCCACTGTAGTGCAATCTCAGAGTTAGTATATATATAAAGTAGAGGGGGTGGGGGTGCAGGGGGGCTTGCCCCCCTGCAAAACTGCCTTTGCAGTGTTTTATTTTATTTTATTTTACTGGCTCATTGAACTGGTATTCATGAAAGTGCACTTTCGTTTGAGTGCACTTTCATGTAATTGGGATCGTACTTTTGTTTTTTGAAATAACGAGTTTCGATAAACAAAAGTACACCCATATATATCTAGGTATAGATATATATATATATATATATATATATATATATATATATATATATATATATATATATATAGATGTAGATACAGAGCTATAGAACGTGTACACTGATCACTGATATATAAGACTGGCCATATATATATATATATATATATATATATATATATATATATATATATATATATATATATATATACATAACACAGTTACATAACGTACACAGAGCAACAGTTAAGGTGACATCCCAGTTATACACATGTATACATATGTGTGTGGGGATGTACAAATGTCCCCATATACACTCAGAATGCTGGGATTATCTACACCTACACATCACAACAGTTGTCCAATGGAAACAGACCAAGGCTGCAACAGTACATCATCCACTCACACACAGAACCCTGTGCCTGCAGAATGTCACCCTGTAGACAGACACCGGCAAACAGGTAATGTAATGTGCAATGGTTGCAATGCATGCCTTGGACAAACCATATTGTCCATGGCCACATGCCTGCCTAACAAACTGCCACCAGCCACACATGGCCATACTGGTAACTGTACACACATAACAGGGGTATTAACAGGTATCCCACTCCTAGGACACGGGATGCAATAACATTATCAAGCAGGATCACTCTGCAGGCCACACAGGCTATGTAACACAAGGCCACTTTGCGTACTCCACAAGTACTGTGCCCGCATCCACATATACAACAGACATAACCTGTGGCATGTGCAATAAATACTGTGACGTATAGTGTGCAATAGTAGATAGATAGGGTTCTAATCTCACATCAGCCAACATGTGTGTGTGTGTGTGTGTGTGTGTGTGTGTGTGTGTGTGTGTGTGTGTGTGTGTGTGTGTGTGTGGAGATGTATCCCCTGCAGCAGTACAGACATCCATATCTGGCCTATGACTGTGCAATGGTTATTCATTTTATGGCCCTGTGAGTAGCTGCTGGTCTCTAAATGCCCTCCTCTGCAAGGTCTGCTGATGTCATCCACCTTAAGAGCACTGGCTGACAGTCTAATACCAGATAAACTCCGTGGCACATGCAACAAGTACTGCAAGCTATAGTGTGTAATAGCAGATAAGTAGGGGGTCTAATCTCACATCAGCCAACTCTGGTTGTGCCCGTGTGTGTGTGTGTGTGTGTGTGTGTGTGTGTGTGTGTGTGTGTGTGTGTGTGTGTGTGTGTGTGTGTGTATGTGTGTGTGTAAATATATCCCCCTGCAGCATTACTGACATGCCCATATGAGCTATTTCTGTGCAATGGTTATGCATTTTACAGCCCTGTGCCTAGCTGCTGGCCCTAAAGTGCCCTCATTTACATAGGCATAACTGATGTTTGCCAGGTGACGTATCAAGGTTAGCAGACCTTTTCACAAAGTATGAATGCATAATAATGCTGACTGCCCCATTATTCCTGACATACTGTTCTACACATATGCACTTAGGGAACCATGCACATATACTAACGTACCTTGCTGAAATCATATTTCTGCTGTGCTGCCATGCCATCATGTGCTGCAGTATTGCCACCATGTATCCATAGTTTAACCACTCAGACCCCTGGAACAGAAACATACACAGGTCCATGACACACCTGTCATTCTGTAACACTACCGCCAGTCTAACATCATGCAACAAAGATACACAAAGTCTGCTGTGTAGTCATGACACATGCCAGCACACAGTACCTGTTGTGGCCCACAACAACTGCCATGCCATAACATTACTGCACTAAACAAGTGCATTTAAAGTAATATAGTCACCCTGTGCATCAGACACATATTTGCATGTCCCTGCATCGATAGCATAGATGGCAGGGATGTGGCACAGGTATCAGTACATGCAAAGGGCATGGTGTGTGGGTGGCAGAGGCCTACACCATGCCAAAAAGTTGACAGCACGTGTGTGAGTCAGAAAAGAGTGCTGGTTAGATGGGCCATGGAGAGGTGCCATGTGTGCCTGTTGGTGACCTGCATGTGACAGTGATGTTTGAGTGTGTGTGTGTACACAGTGAAATCCAGTGCTAGCCCTACTGATGTGTATGTTGGACAGTTGTGGAGTGTACATGGTAGAGTGGACAATTTGCCATCTCTGGCCACAAACATGGGAACTGGCTCCACCAAGAGTAGCACTGGCACCACCATGGCCAAGAACAGATGCAATGCTAGTAGCTCACGGTGACTGCTGTCTGCTGGGCTTTTGTCCCCCATAGGCCTGCCCAGGACCACATTCCCATGGCCTGCCACATCATGGTATGGACAGCACACTTCCCTCTGTAGCACTGGAGCTATTGCCACTATGGGACCATGACTTTGCACAGCTATGTGGACTGTCAGCAGGTGATGTTACTGACCTACATCCACATGGCCAATGCCCAACTCCAACCAGATATTCCAGCACAGACAGCATGCAGTCAAAGACAGACACTGTCTGAGCCCACCATATGTCCACTGCATCAGTGAAATGGTTCAGGGCTTCACCAATGTGACTGTACTGCATCCATAACCCTAAGCATCTGTCTGGTGTTGCATTCACAATGTGCATGTGCCTCCTTGACAGACTGAAACATGCAGTGAGTGACCCATAATGTGACACCTGCAACAGGAGGGAAATGGGCAGCAGTCCTCCTTTGAGCACTCCTGTCAATCTGCATGTGTGGGACCTTGCCAGCTCTCTGACTATGGCCAGTGTCTACACTCACTGATGCCATAGTTCTCACACTATCCTGTTCTATGTCGCCACCATCTGACTGTCCAATATCTGTGGCCTCTGGTGACTGGGTAAGTGTGGGCATACTGACTGTGTGCAGGGACAATGGGGGCAGAAGAGGGATGTCAACCTCGGGGACAAAATTCAATCCCTGACAACCCTACCTGTGCCTCACTGTGGCCGCCATCATCATTAGAGATACTGAGACCAGGTTGTGAGGGGGACAGACTGCAAACCCCCCCCCTGTTCACCTGTGAGAAGCAAGACAACAGCAGTACATTACCACCTGCACTACTATGTATGGTAATCCACACAGACTCATACAGATGAGGATCTACAACTGCATTACATGTCCCACATCTTCCCATCTCTGATCCCAGGCACAACACAGAGACTCACAACAACATACACAGACAAGTCAGGCCCTTTATAACATGCATGTCACCTACATTCGGTTAACATTGCCAGTACAATACACCTGTGAGGTATGCAATATGACAGTGTATATGATATAACTACACATAAAACCCAGTACACCTATCTTGAGGATGATATGCCAGTTATAGTATCACTGCCTCAGGTATGTACCATCTCCCTGTTGTGTTTGAACGGGCATCTTGGAGTACTTGCCTCATGTATAGCAGGCTGTGTAGTTGCTCATAACTATTAGTGCAAACATGTTAATGTTTGTACAAATACACACTTGTGATTCCGTAGTCTATGCACTGTAGTTAACTGCTCCGAAATGGAATATACAACTATTCTACTCTGGCTAAGCCCAACAGTTGTGCATATGGCAAAATGGCAGCCCTTAACTTTCATAGGGTACATATGATCTGTAAAACAACAGTATTACACTTACCAAGTACAGGACCATGGAGTCCGGCCACACCTGATGGACCTATGAAAAGGTGATGGAGAGGTATTGTCAGCAACAACAAATGTTGCAGTGTTACAAGGTAATATGTGCATATATCCACATGTACAGTACCTAATGCCATACTGGCTATATTGCTGACATTCTGAGTATGTGTGAACATCTGTGCGTAAAACCAACCCCCCCCCCCAATGCAGATAGACCTGACTCCCATGTACTGGTATGTAGAGCATGCCACAATGACTGATACAGTATTATACTGGTGAACACAGTAAGCTTACCCGAACGCTCATCTGATGTAGATGCTGTGGCACCTACCTCCAGGATGTATGGTGTGATGGATGCCTGGGAGCTGTTGGTTGATCCTAGGTTCATTAGGAATTCCTGTGTGGCCAAGAGTAGTTGTTCTGTCACAGGCCCTCCACAGGTGGCAGCACAATGCCTGGCAACAGCAGCTGTCCTTTAATGTGCAGCATTGACCATATCCATGGCCCGGTGTCGGATCTGCTCATAGGTCCTGTCCTGTTGGCCAATCTGATTAACAGCCCTCACAAGGTCACCCCACAATGCTGCCCACTGTTCATGATTATGGCAATCCCTGGAAAGCAGGATGTGATGGTGGAGTCTGAAAGCATCCAGTATAACATCATTCTCCACAGATGAAAATGGTTGATGTCTCCAGTGGTACATCGTTCCTGCAAGACAACAAAAGGGGAACACATTACAGGACCAGGTATGTGGATGTCCATTATGTACAGACCCTACACACCCATAATGGCCTGCATTATCCACTGCTGCCTCACACATCATACCCCACAGTCTGGCAACACACTACATGTCAGTCTATCACCAAGATAGTAGCAATACTGGGTTATGTCCCTGTGTGCCATGACAGATTCTGCTGTATGTCTCTACATCCATCACTGCAGTCTACTGTGGTGTGTCTCCTATGGGCAAATCCCCACTGTCATACGGCCACTTTCAGACAAATAGCAGTGTGCTATTAGTACAAAATGGGGGTAGTCCAACACCAGTGTGCCACAATGACATAAAGCAATGCAAACCTGTTGTAGTACATGTTCTTTGTAGGCATCATACCTCTCAACTATATAGATGTTTGCAGAATGTTAACATGGAACTCTCTGCCTCCTTCTTTTAGGACTATGCCCAACACCGATTCCTTCAAGAGCCAACTTTTTCTTCACCTATCTTCCAAATAGAAATGCTCCTGCTTTCACCCCACATAAATTCTAGGGACTCC
Organism: Protopterus annectens; assembly: GCF_019279795.1. Classification (NCBI taxonomy): domain Eukaryota; kingdom Metazoa; phylum Chordata; order Ceratodontiformes; family Protopteridae; genus Protopterus; species Protopterus annectens. The sequence goes on along the minus strand of NC_056749.1, from coordinate 670,366,430 downwards.
CCACTAAGCTCCCCTTACCCCCTCTCCACTATACTCTCATTCTTATTCTTATTAATCAAAAGATCTAGAACCAGCAGACTCTAACTGACTCCTAACATGTAAATATTGTTTAAAAAAAACCTCTGCAGTCAAGTTGTTAAACTGTCTCAATTTGTTTAACTGTCTCATAATGTATATTATGTCTCGAATGCATGAATCCAACTCTTGTATTTTCACTTTGTAACCTTTATTTGTATTTTGCAAGCCTACATTGTATGGTATTTCACTTTGCAACCTTTATTCTTCATTTTGTATCCTATATTGCATTAAATTGTTCATGGAGCTTTTCTGCCCGGGCCTCCACCGAAAATGGGCACTTCTTGGCCCAGTGGACTTCCCCGGTAATCAAACTGATAATAAACAATAATAAATAAATAAATAAATGTTTGCCTCATAGGTGTGGTCCTTCTTGCACAAACTTGTGGATGTCTGACAAATGGTTGTCCAATCATTGATGGTTGCTGTCAGAAAATTAAAACAGAATCTGACTGTAACATGTCAGACCCTTCAGAAACACTTATGCTACATTAATATATGTTAGTCTATACACATTTTTACATTGTATGGCCAATATGTATACTCTATCACTGAATTTGAGCCTTTGTTCCCCCATTAATTATGGCTTTGTTCTGTTTCTTACTGTAGGAGGTTGAGAGGCATGTTAGGCATACCTCTCAACCGAACAGGGATGAATGTCAATGAAACAGGGACTTTATCAGAGTACATCAGGGACATTCAGGGACACTTTTACAATGTTAGAACTATTTATGTGTGACATAGACTGAGAGGAGGTGAATTACAGTACATCATTTGATGTTACAGCAGTGTACACCCTTACTTAGTGTCACCATATCTTACTTGTAATCCACTATCTTTACTACAACAGCCGAAAGTTGTAGAAGGGATTGACAGGGACAGAGCAGAGATGTGACTCAAAGCAGTGACAGTTGAGAGGCATACATGCATGTGTTGGACAGCACAGTATCACTGACATGTCAATACCATAGATCTAATACAAGCCTACCATTGTAATCCCTATTCCCCATACCTCCATCCTCCCATCTGCATCCCATTATATGGGGAAATCTAGTACATACATGGAGAGTGATGTATTCCTTTTTTTGAAGCGTTCTTCTACAAATGCTTTGTACATATGCTGTCTGTGTGACTAAAACCACATACAGACCTGTCCCCCATAAGCAGTTGCTTGCTTTTTGTAGGTAATGCTCATTAACAGGTAATTGTCTCTGCACCAATCTGTGGCTCAGAATTGCTAATTGCATCTAAAACAGCTGAATTGCACTATCATTAGCCAATGACATGGCACCACAGTGCAATATATAAGGCCTTCATCTAGTCTTTGGCCTCTTTCTTAGTTTTTGAGATGGACATTACTGAGGTGTGAAGACTACAGCATCACAGAGGGTAGGTACAAATACTGTCTACTGTAGAGATGTATGAGATATTTCCACAGTTTTGCCTCATATGTGTGGTCAATGTCCCATGACATTGTGGTCATCTGGCAGTTCACTGGAAAACATTGTGGGTTGAGGTCAGACAGAGGAGAGAGACATATGAGTGTCAGACTTCATACCCATCAGAATATTCATGCTAATGCAGTAGCTGCTATTCTATCAACTTACTATCTTTGTAGGGGCAAACTATTAAACATGTCCCTGTCTCTGGGCCTTTGACCCCCCCCCTTTATGTATGGTTGTGTCCAGATCCATTATTCTATGGGGTTGGAGGTATGGTAGGTCTGTAGCAGCCACCTTAACATACAGCTGTGTATGCTACAGGCTGCAGCTGCTGCTGCAGTCTAGGACACATAGGGGGGAGTGTGAACACTTTGGAGGACAGCAACCTGTGTGTGTACCTGTGGCAGCAGTGGCATCCCTGTTATTACTGCAGAGCCAGGGTAAGGGTACCCTTTACAGTCCAATCATGGCATGTGCTTCAGGTACATCTGTTATGCAACAGTGCCAATAACAGAGTAGTAGGCGACATATAGTTAGGCTATATGGATATGTGCAGTGGGTCCCTACCTGCAGGCCCTTGACTTGCAAAACTGGATAGCAGATAATTCAGTAGCAGTAACCTAAGGGGATTAAAACTGCATGACTAAGTCATTACTTGCTGTCTTCACAACAATGTAATTGAAGTGCAACACACTGGATTCAAACCCAGGACTGTGTGTGGCAAAAAGTACTGCATGCAAGGCATTTAACAGACTGCACTACTAAGCCAGTGCTGCAGCAGGTATATTTGCAAGATATATGTGCAGACATACATGCCGTGACACACCTTGTCTGCATCCATCAGTATGTGCATGGCTTTAAAAGGTAGTTTTTCTGCAGCAGGGTCCCAGTTGAACATATGTACTTTGCCATTGATGCCTTAGCAGGTGTGTTTAAAGATGTTGCTGATAAAAGGAAACATTTACTTGCTATTCCAGGCCTCACATGCTGCCATTACAATGTCTTTGGCTGTCTACGGGTGTATTTTTGCATCAGAGTGCCAGGTACACTCCCATTTTACATGTCAGGTTTAATTTCAGTCTGTCAATGGCAATCAGTATGTTTTTCCTGGAAACACATGTTTTAATTAAGATCTGTGTGGTATAGTGGGTTAATGCAGTAGGCTGTAGTTGACAGGGGCCTGGGTTTGAAACATGGTAGAGGTGATTATTTTTTACATGTGACTAACAAAGTGAGAAACACATAAGATCATTAAGGGTCATTTAAGCGGATTTCCAGGGTGTGGCGCTTCACCTACCTCCACACAAACCCGCTCTAAAAAATTAAAAAGAAAAGGAAAAAGGGGGTAATGGGATAGTGGTGAAATGGGGGCAAGTAGGGGGAAAAACATAGTGAAAGGCAGGTAGGGATGTGCAGGATGGGTGTAATAAAGAACCATAGCTTTCCATTTCTTGTACAGCAACAGCTCTGCATTTTGACAGATTTTGTAGATGAATTTGGACTCTCAAACCCCAGAGAGAGGAGTGAGGACAACATAAATGCCAACTGGACCACATTAGTTGCTTTCAGTGGACACACGTGAAACTGAGAGCTATGTATGGAGTGATATTGTTTTGTGGGACGTGTCCATTTTTTTTTTTTTTTTTTAAGGAGAGTGAAATGTTAGGGAAGGGACAAAGGTACATGTGGGGAGGTAAGTTGGGTAGGAGAGGATGCAACAGCAGACAGACAAGACAGCAGACAAGGGCAGTGTGTGACACATGAGGGGGTAAACACCTTGGATAGGGAGTGAGTTGTTGAATCTGAGACACATGTGCCTCCAGACAGCAGCAGCATGACTGACATCCCCACCCATGGGCAGTCCACACTGCTCTTTCACTGCCCCACAGGTAGCTGTGCTGGAGGCTGGGATCCAGGGCCAGCCTGCCCCACCAGGTTGGTGAGTGTGTCCTCAATCTGGCGCAGGCGTTGTTCATAGCTGCAATGAATGATCCTGTGAACCATGGCCGGTAGTTGCTGTTGGGTGACTACCACCGCTCCCAAGGGGAGACCGAGCCCCATCCCCTGAGGTGGTTCCACCTAAAGGTGGTATAGGGGCAGCAGAGGGGGCACCACCAGCCTGGGTCCCAGGCATGCCAGGACATGGTGCCATGGCCAGCTGAGGTAGGATAGGTGAATCACCAGCAACCAGCCTACCCTGAAGTACTGTGGTGATGGATAAGTTAGTTATTCTCCAACTGTTGTTAGTAATAACAGCATGACAGAATATTGGAAATAAACAGGTTACAAACCAATGCATATTACGTAAAACAACAATAAATAACAGAACAGTCAGAATGCAAACAGCATGCCAGTAACAGTTACAGCATAAGGCCAACAGAATTGGTAATTCAAAAGATATGTTAATATGCAACCATTATAATACATAACAATAATAAAACACATGCCCCAAAATACAGATTAATGTAACAATGTATGTTAATAGCAAACCATAAACAATGAATAACAATAATAAATAAATGAAGATAAGGGGTGGGGGGAGGGAGAAATGCAGTCCATTAATACTATTTTAGGCTATATAGTTGACAACAGTACTACTATCTACTCTACAAGTCTTTCCTTTCTTTATGTGTACAGGTCCCCTATAGGTGCTGTAGCATGTACATACCTCTCAAGCTATCCGCATGGGACAGTATGTGCCAAGCAATAACAACTGCAGGTACACAACTACACAGAACATGTGCACATCAGGTGGGCCTATGTAACTACCAAGGTGTACTTTGGGCTGATGTAGTGATAATTTGCAATTTTGGTAATCATTTGTATGTTAAACTTCACCCATTTACCTGTAGTTCCTGTGGACAGAATATCTGTAATCATTACATGACTGATACTGTAATATTTTTGGCAGGCATGGGGATAGAACACAATTGCAGTGACAGGAGAGAACATCTGCATCAGCTATTAATTGACTGCAGCAAACTTTAGCAGACACTCCAGGCATACAGCCATACCATGATTACACATTTTATTTCTTTTATTTTATTTTATCATTATTATACCTATTTCTTTTATTTTATGCTGTACTGGCAAATTCCTGGTAATGATTTTAACAGTCTGTGACATCTGAACATGCAGTTATTTACTCATAATATAGGCTACCTCACCCATTTACCTCTAGTTCCTGTGGAAAAAAATCAGTCATCATTACATGGCTGATTCTATTATATCTAGTGCTACATAAGACTGGATTCAATCCCTAGTCTGTGTGTGGCAAAATGTACTTCTGAGTCACTGTTGATTACTGACTGACTGATATTTGCCTATAGCTCACCTGGAACCAAAATATGACCTGGTAACATTACTACAGTTTTATACTAGACTGCAGTGACAATTGAACATACATGCATGAAATTCAAGCATGACAGAGATACTAGGTAACCTATACACTACTAAACAGAATGCAGGTGTACACAATATATTGTTAGTAGGTTAAAATATCTGTGAAGTCAACAAACAATATCAGATCATGGGTTGGCTATCTCACCCATATACCTTGCTTACCTGCTGTTTGTGGAAGACAGAGCATTATGTGAACAATATTGGCCTTGAAACAGCCTTAACCATTACTATATTTGTTAAACATGACATTTGGCAGCCATTATATTTGCAGTGTACAGCTACTACACTGTTATACTTGACTGCAGCACTTTATCTCACAGCTTGAATGCATATAGCTGAAATGCAAGAGTTAAAACAAGACAATCCTGATGTACACAATTTACCGTGGTGTTATTGGTATTTGTTCATGTGTTATTGCAGCAAAGATGTCATAACTCAATTCTTGCAAAACAGCTCTAATTCCACACTTATTGCACTACAGCATTTATTTGAGATACCTTCATGCATTAACTGGTATAGTTTTGAGTTTTTATTGCACAAAAGTTGTCATTATGCAGGTGTTCCAATACAGCTGTAATTCCACAGTTATTGCACTACAGACATTTTCAGATACTTTATTACGGTTCATGCTTTACTCTTTCTTGCCTATTTGACTATAGATAGCAAAACACCTCTGTACTCACCACACTCAAGTGCAACCTTGCCAAGCACCCTGCATGCCCCTCAATGTTGCCCTCTCCTCTCTAGCTGTTGGTAGATAAGCATGCCATTATGCATACCAGTTTAGCAGACATTTGGTTTAGATATTGGTCAAACAGAGGTAAGTGTACTTACAGACATGTGGGGCATTCCCTGCCCAGGCTTCTTGGACCCAGGTGGCTAAGAGATCCCCTTCCAATGCTTCAGGTCATCATAGTGGTGCTCACCTGTGTAGGGGATACCTGTCATACTGTTGAGTTCACATGCCAGCTGGTCCCAGGCCTCCACCTTGCACTTTGAGCCATGGAACTCCCCCTGCAGCAGCTGGTCACCATGGTTTTTCACCAAGAGTCCAACCATGACCCTGGATGCCTGAATTCCCCACAGCTGTGCCCGCAAGTGTGCACCCTCTCCAATGCCAGCCATAGTCACTACACAGTTATAACTCCAACAGATTATGCTGTATTCCCACCTAGTGAGCTTTATATAGCTTGTTTTCCCACCCTTAAATGCCATTGGGCAACATTTAAAAAAGTGACACATTGTTTAGCAGCACACAAACCAGCTCAGCTCAGCCAAGCATTGTGAAAACTCACAGAACTCCCCCATGCTTAGCAGTGCTTAGCAGTGCACACACCAGCCAAGCAGTGCTAAGCAGTGCATAAACATGTTCAGCTGTTATGTTTATGCGGTGCTTAGCAGGTCTTAACAGGTCCACGAAGACCTCTGGATACAGTAAAATATATTTAATAGTCACTCCACTTGGTAAAGAATAAAACTCTTAAAAAAATACCACTTCGGGATACAGTACATACATATTAATGCTTTTACAGAATAATGAACAACATTTTCATCTCCCACCAGACTTCTTCAGATGGAAAATGCATAAAGTAGCTTTCTACCATCAAATAGCCTTGGAAATTGCCTATATTTTTATACAAATATTCAATAAAATATGACTCAGCTACATTTATACTAAGAACAGCTAGCTAAATGCAGTTACTATGCAGAGCTACTTTATGTATCTATATAAATATTTGTACACTTGTGTATATGTCAGTGTTTTTAAACAACACTCAGCTTCTTTTATGATTGCTTTATACAAAATGGTGGCTATGTAATGTCCTGCCAATAAAATTGGTTTTCCAGTTAAGTAATCAATATATATATATATATATATATATATATATATATATATATATATATATATATATATACAGAGATCTTTACTCAGTATGCATTTTCCATCTGAAGAAGTCTGTTGGGAGATGAAATCGCAGTTCATTATTCTGTAAAAGTGTTAATGTGTATGTACTGTGACCCGAAGGGGTATTTTTAAGAGTTTTATTCTTTACCAAGTGGAGTGACTATTAATTACATTTTACTGCATCCAGAGGTCTTCGTGTGCTTTTTCCAAGTGCTTAAAGTTTTCTGAATAGTGTTGTGGTACAAAGCACTGTAGCCCAGTTTTGCTTGCTGAGGTCTTAGTAGAGGCAGCGGGCCAGTATTTAAAACCAACTGGCATAATTTTTATTTCCAAAATAAATGCTTATTTTCCCTTCTATGTATTCAAACCCTGCACCTACTGCACATGAGGTCATAACTTTAACCACTTAGCTACGTGCATATGTGGAATTCTGCTATACCTTTACATATACCTCTGAGCTACGTATAAGCACTATTGAGCACCATGTCGTGCCATGCAAACCTGCTCAGCCATGCTTAAACTTGACCTTTAAGTAAATAATGAATGCATCTGATTTCTAATTTTAGATGTCTGGCAGGTGTTTTGGTACCGCTTAGCATTGTTGTGCTCTGTGCCGTGCCACTCAAATGTGCTTTCAAAAAAAAAATAAATAAATAAAAATTACATTGATATAAAGCAACTGGACAGTGCATGGAGTGTGTTACTCATCTGAGGACGCAGTTAGCACTACACTGCCTACACCGATTCAATAACCATGTTCCATGGCTCTCAATCAGCAACATGCCATCATTAATATGCATGGCACACTGTCAAGGGGGAACCATGTACACGGACACAGTAACACTCTGTGTAGCCTCTACACTATGCCTACATGGAATTTATTAAATCTAGGGGTCTGTCTACCTAACCCAGTTTTTGTGCCTTGTGGAATAATATATAAATTCTCTCTGAACGCCTACTACTGAATTTGCATCTTCCATACAAATATGTTTATAAATTTCTTCAAAAATCTACCCTGTTTTTTACATTTTCCCTTCTAGGCCCCCCAGATACATCCTCACTTTTGCAAATCAAATTCCAGTCCCTCCCTGTAAGTAATATTCCTTGCAGAAAGCTGATTATTTCTCCCAGAACTTTCTTAAGCTCCATTATAGCAGTTTTAGGTGGGTTATAAATACATGCCAGTGTATTCCTCCTCCCTTGTAGTAGCCCCTTACTACTACAAATCTAGCATTATTATATTTTCTTTTTCTCTTCTATCACTATTGGAGCTCCTCTCAAAATTGATAAAAATACTCCCCCTTTCCTTTGTCTGATATATTCTGCTGAATAACCATCCTGAAATCTTTTCTTTATCAAATTCACATGCTCAGTTCTTTCCAAATGTGTCTCCTGTAGCATAGTTATTTGCACTGCATTTTTAATATAGTTCACTACTCTTTCTTTTTTTGTAAATATCTGCATGATCATTCACATTTAAATATGGAAAGTCTTATCATTATGATACAAAATTATCACTCCCATCAGCTTTTGCATTACATGCATACACTAATGTACAGCAATTTGATCTTTTATACAGCTGAATCTTGTCATATCCATTTGAATCCATGTTCTGTCTTACAAGACTTTTTGTTTTAATGAAAACCCTTAAACAAACAAAAACACCCCCAGAACCTATTAACTTAATACAAATACACAAAACCATGTACATCTTCAAAGAAAATTTTACTCTTCTAATAAGAGCAATTGTATTAGACTGACAGCTATACTCACAGGCTTGAACTAACGTATAATGAAGGCTATCCATGCTAAGACACATGGTAGAGCCTGTGCTTCTACTTACTAAGTCCTGTCTGTTTTTATCTTATTTTTATTCCTCTCCCATATGTAGAAAACAATTTGACTGCTTTCACAAAATCATTATCTCATAGCTATTGAAAGAAATGGTTTGTATTGTACTTATCAACTTGTCTCTATAGAAGCATGAGGACCAGATACACAGATGCCTTCAGCTACAAGCTTCTCATGTTACACTGTGATCATTTATTTGCTAAAGGAAAACTTCATTGCATTCAATGTTCTTTTATTTACTTGCTTCCCTTTAAAACTTGTTACTAAATCAAAGAATGGGCCATAATCCAATCATTGCCCTATCCAAAAGAAAGAAAACACATGTCAGTTTTACTTATTTAGTGCTCTTTTGTCCATGCCTTCTTCTCTTTTTACATTGCAGTGCTTACTTTTCTTAAAACTAAACAAGAAGAAAGAAAGAAACAAGGAAAAAAGGGGGATGCCTGCTTACTTTAGTAACCCTATTACACACAAAAATAACTGAAAAAGCTTTCTTTACTTTATAAAGTGCAGTATAATGTTTTATAAAAGAAAGAGCAAGAAGTTAAGAGCAAAAACTGTTTTATGTACAGTTACCTCTTTCCTTTATCTTCCACTTTCCTTAATGTTCTTCAAAACAATAATGACATGAAAAAGGGCATTTGGAGTCCCCTACAAGTTTAACAGTCAAAAAAGTTCAATATTTCGAGATGTTCTTGTTCCACCACATTTCATGATCAGAATTTATGTTTTATTCATTATTTTACAAGTTGTTGGTTTTCTTCCTGTTGATCTTCACCACCCAAAGTCAGTCTCTGGTTAATTTCCAACATACTCCTGGTTCTTCTAGTCAACTCTAATAATTTTCTCTGTCCCTCAATATCTTCCTTGGAATACTGGAAAAGTTTTCACTGTCAGAAGAATAAGAAGCAGGATCTCTTTCTGTTCGATAGCTCTCTTTTTGTTGGACAAACTTTTGCATTTCCCCCCTTTTTTGTTTAAAGTTAGTTTTGACCATGTCACCTGTGGGTTTTCACCATTGCTCAGAACGTTTTTTATCCATTTAAGGAACTTTTCTATGTCAGCAACTGCGGGTGCTGACCAAAAGGATTGCCCTAAGTATAATACATGGAGGCATATTTGCCAGTTTAGAACTTGCTTTCTGAAATCTAACTCCAAGTTTACACCCTTCCTTTTAAGATTGTTCTTTATACGTGTGAAGAATTATGCATGCTTTTGCCATGCAGTTTTTATGTGTATTTCTTATCCACACTCCCATAGATTTGACCTTGTCCTGAAATTTAATTTGCATGAAAGTCACTTGAACTTTTTTATAAGTGAATCATATTAACTGATATAGCTTTTGCTTTGTCTATATTAACCTTGTATCCTGAAACGTCACTGAACTCTGCAAGCTTTGGTAATAATAGCACAAAATTATTTTCTTTCTTGGTCAGGGAAAGAATTATGTCATTGGTGTATAACACCAGCTTGAGGCTTAGGTATTCCCATTTAAAGCCTTTTATGATAGAGCTTCTAATGTCTTGTACCAGTGGTTCTAGGTAGATTACAAATAATAAAGGACAGAGTGGGCACCCTTGTCTTTTGTCCCTGGATATAAGGAATGTTTTAACTCTGGATATTGAATCTTTATATATGTTCCCAGCAATGAGATCCACCGTTCATGTAGCTCCACTTTAGTTAGAACTGTGAATAGATAAGACCATTCCAGCTAGTCAAAGGCTTTTTCTACAACTAGGCTTAATACCGTTGTTGGTACTTTCTGTTTATGGGCCTCGTGATTTATTAGCACAGTTCTCATTATATTATCAAATGTTCTTTTGGCTGGATAATCCTACATTGGCCCAGATGTATTAATTGGGGGCATTAAGTTATTTAGTCAATGTGCCAGCAGTGCTTTAAAAAAACTTACAATTATGGTTCAATATAGGAATAGGAAGGTATCAGTTTGGTAGTAGTGGGGATTTCCCTCCCTTTTGAATGGTAACTATTAATCCTTCCTTCCTGCTATTGGGGATTTCCTTTGTACATTTGACTTTATTCATTAGCTGTGTCCACAGTACCACTAGTTTGTCTTCTTCTAGTCTCTAGACTTTGATTGGTAGAGCTGTGCCTGAAGACTTCCTGTGGTTTGCATCTATTACTTCCTTGATCTCTTCTTCTGTTGTTTCCCTTATTATTACTTCTTGCTGCTTTGCATAAGCCTTGGTATTGTTACTGACTTTAAGTAAGCACCTACATGGTCTGTTATCCACATACCCCCACCATCATGTTAAGTAAGTACCTACTTGGTCTGTTATCCACACACACCCCCGACTACCACCAAATTGTGTAGTATATAACCTTTCATAGTAGCTTTTAAATATTTCTAGAATCTTTTTCACTATACTGACTAAAGGTCCTGAGTATACTACTTTTAATTGATAAATTTGCCTATCTGCTTTTTATTGCCTCAGTCTCCTTTTGAGTGATTTGATACTGCATGGCATGTTTACACACTAAATACCTTTGCCTGTTATATTAGTATTCTTTACTCATCTTGTTCCTGTATCTCTTTCCATTGTGACTGCACTCTTTCTCATCTATTGTTAAGTTTGGTTGCTTTTTCTGAAGTTCTTAAATTTTTGTTAACAGTTGTAGCTCTTTCCCACTGTTCTACTTTTTTTCTTGAAGGCGAAGTATAACTGGAATTCCTTTTTAAAATCTTGCATAATACTGTCCCATTGCTGTACCGAAGTAATTTTCTGTGATGGTAGCTTATGAACTGAAGTGCCTCTAGCAAATTTCTTAAATTTCTCAAGACTTAAGTAGAATGTTGGGAATCTCCATCATTTCTCTCCTTGTACCATTAGAGGGAACTTGATAAGCACCTTTGTAAATATGCATGATCTGAGACAATTACTTGGCTGAATTTGAATTTTCAAGTTACTCTTTCTGCTCCTGGGAAATAATTATCTTATCTATTTTTGACCAGCACTTATGATGTGCTAAGCAGAAGGTGGACTCTTTTGTATATTTGAAAATGTTTAGACTTAGCACATCTAAGAGGCCCATCATGCAGAGAAAGCTTTTACATTTCTTTTCGGTCTTTGTTAGCTTTGTCTATATTTCCTTCTTGTTGTCTGTCTTTCACAGAAAATCATATTCCAGAATTATAGTATTATTAACATTCCCTTCTCAAAATATGGTATTTCCAACATCACTTGCCTAAAGGCAGTAGTTAATATCTTGGGTGTGAGATACATTAGCAGCTGTCGTTATTCCATTCTACTGCATAATGTATACTTCAGGTATACATTAAAAGATAAAATAAAGGGTTTATGCAGAGAGAAATGAATATAATGCAGGGTCCCTGCCACAAATCTTTCTTGTTCATCTCTTAAATGGGCTATTAAATTAAATAAATTGTTGAAAAAGTGGCAATAACTGAATCTGATACTGGGTTTAGATTACCTAACTCTCATGAATGATTATTTTCTTAATATGTAATCACAACTTCAAGAGGATTAATAAACTGGAAAGTGACGTCTCCTCATTACCTAGTTTTGTAACCCATACTTCAGATTATGATAGAATGTTTGGAAGATTGCATAAATATGACAAAAACCTTGAAGGTGTTAAATGTCGTACACTAAGTAGAAATATTAATGATTTTAACAATGGTCATACTTTTTCTTGGCTGTGGGATAATGGCAGAAATAAATCTGCCAATAAGGGAGTAAATGGTGATGTGAATTCAACCAGTGCAAGCTCTGTGTATGCATTAGATTATATGAGTGCACCATTATACTCAGTTTAGCAATCTCATTCTCAACTGACTAAATTTGTGAATTCGGCCAATGAGATTTTAGCACACAGAGTCAGTAATGAACTTGCCACTTCCCATAGTGTTCTACCTGCTCAAACACTGGCTGTAACTAAACCTGCTGGTGTGGCTGTGGGTTTTCATCTTGACCCGCAGGTTGTGTGAGGAAAATTACCAGCAGAAGTGATTCCAAAGAAACAGGATCCATCCAAGGATGCTTGATACAAAGAAAAAGCGGAAGGAGTCAGGGCAGGTCCCGGACACACAACAAAATCCACAAACAGGTACAGTGAATGACCATTGTGTAATTAACTTGTCTGATGTTTTAACATCAACCATTTTACTGCTACTATGGAAAGGTTTGAATTTTTCCAGCCAAAATTGATACTTTGAGTGATGCATTAATTGATCTAAAATTGTTTACATGAAATTTGGACCTAAAATTTACTTTTAAAGACTCTATAACCACACTGAATTCTACTTGTAAGCCTAAAAGTACTTTTATTCCTTTCAATCATCCCGTGGTCAATGCCTTCCATGATATTTGTGAGTTACAGTTATGCCAATATTATAATAACATCAAATTCAAAAGGTTTTGCAACTTATCATGTGAGGAGCAGAGGCTCTTCATAAATTAGAACTAAACAATAATATTGTAATAAAGGAAGCTGATAAGGGTGGGGCGATCATTATAATGAATAAAAATAATTACTTGGATTCAATGTATTCAATATTACAGACAGAAGTGCTTTAGGAGAAATTACTGATACAGATGTAAACAAACTAATTAGTGGCATAGGTCTGTCAGTTTTTGATTTACAAATGATGAATATTACTATTGATATCCTTAACTATTTCACAGTTCCCTGTCCTGTGATACCTATGTTATATGGACTTCCTAAAGTGCATAAGTCATTGGAACACCACCCCCCCCTCATGAGACCTATTGTCTCTGGGTGAGGTTGGTCCACTGACCCATATCTATGTACTTGCAAAATGTATTAAGCCCTTATATTACGAATATAAAGAGGTATATTAAATATGCTGCTGATTATTTTGAGACAATTGAATATATGGTTTAGAACTAAGACATGTACATTCTTTCAGATGGTTGTTCTTGATATAAAATCATTATTTACAGTAATACCGAATGAATATGGTGTGTCATCCATTAGGAATCTTTTACTTGAATATGGACAATTTTCAGGTAGGCAGCTGAAACAACTTGTGAGCTACTTGAAATTGTTTTGGAAAATAATATTTTTATTTCTTATAATAAATATTATCACCAAATCTCAGGGTTAGATTGGGGTACCCCCATCATCAATATATATGCTACCTTAGTTCTAAATAGATGGGAGAATGATATTTTTACAACAGTCACACATGCTTGTCCAGTAAGATCAGTTTTTTTAAACATTTTGTGGATGATATTTTCCTTATTTGGGAAGGTGGAAATGAGGAACATCCCATTTACTGACGTTTTTGAATAGTAGTACAATTTTTTTTTAATTTTCTATGACTACTTCTACAATCAAAACTGAATATTTGGATGTTGCTATACATTCTGATGGAATCAATATGCATACATCCATATATAAAAAGGCGGTTCATAAGAATAAATATTTACACAGAAAGAGCATGCATGCACCTCATGTTTTTAAACGGATTGTAAAGGCACAAATGATGTGTACAAATACGTTAAATATGGACCCTAAGATATATATATATATATATATATATATATATATATATATATATATATATATATATACACATATACATATATGCAACACATGGATGAACCAGTACAAGAGTTCACAGATAGGGGCTACGACAGTGAATTATTATCTAACACTAGTAACAAAGTTACTTTTTTAAGGGATTCTACAGCTAAACCATATTTTAATGGTAATTTGACAGGAGATAATGTTATACATGACACCCAGGATGATAATACCATACGTTATATAACTATGTATAGTAGATATAGACCTAAGGAAGATTATATGTGGCAATTGGGGCATTATAAGAACCATGCCTGAATTGCAAAGATGAGCTGGGAATGCATCTAGGTTTGCATATTGTAACTGTTCCAACCTCAAACAATGATTGTGTTAGGCAATTTAACAAAAAGGGCACTTTTCCATGTCATAACTGCTGTTGCTGTAGTTTTACTAATAAAGATTCCAGTTTTAAACATACATTAACTGGTAGAACATATACCTTTAAATGCTTTGCAACTTGTAGTTCTGTTAATGTTCTTTATCTTGTGACATGCAAATTATGCTCTAGTTTTTATATTGGAAAATCAACAAAGAAATTAAAAGAGAGAATTATAGAGCATAGCTCTGGTATTAGAAGGAATATTTTGTCTAATGCATTGGCAAAACACATTAATGAGACTGGGCCAACACATTGCTTTACCTTTAGAGTTATAGATATGGTTACTAGAAATATTAGAAGTATCTAAATAATAGGCTGGAAATAAAGGAATATAAATGGATACTACAACTACAAGCTGACTGCCCACCAGGTACCATACTATTTCACTCAAATCTGTTCTTAAACATAAACAATTGTGTATAAAGTAGTATGATTTTATTTTTAGTTGATATGTGTACTGTCTGTTTAAATGAAACACCATTTTTATTAATTAATTAATTGATAGTGAAGTTTTCTATTGACTGGTTGATTAAGTTGTGATATTTAAATATGCTAGTATTCTTAATGTTTTTAGCACTGAAGCAGGGTTTGTGGCCCGAAAGCTTTGTGTTTTGCAATAGATTTTATCAGTATGTTGCACAGTACATTTTGTTTTGTTTCTGGTTATTTTTTAAGGATAATTGCTTTGCTCGGACCTTGTTTTTGCATTGAACTATACATTAAAAGGTAAAATAAAGGGTTTATACAGAGAGAAATGAATATAATGTAGGGTCCCTGCCACAAATCTTCCTTGCTCATCTCTTAAATGGGCCATTACATTAAATAAGAAATTATTTCTTTTTAGTAATATTACTATATTACTCCTATTCTTCTTGCTCCTGCATAGCTTGACCTTCCCAGTAGCTCAAAATGTCTCATTGGTTCTGAGTCTCCCAAGCATGTTTCCTGCAATGCCACCAGGTCTACCTCTTGCTTTTTACTATATTGATGACTCATGCTTCCCTGACAGGATTTAATCAGGCTGTTCACATTCCAGGTCTGAATATTACATTTACCCACGTTGAATACAGGTTGCAATGGTCTCTTATCTTAACTAGTAGTGGTGTAGTGCCAATAAATGTCTTAATATTGTGAAAATTCTTTGGGTCTCACCCTCCAAGTGCTTATTCCCATTATCAGTCTGACTTCTGATAGTTTTCTTGTTATACCTAGTTACATAACTCACTTAGTGAAGTTGGATGATGTGTTAAGGTGGGTCTACCTGAAAACACCGACATGCCAAAACACTGACAACGAGATAACCGACACCACAAAACCAACAGTTCAAAAGCACGAAACGTCACATGCCCGACAAACCACAATCCCGACAATCAACAAAACAAATACCTTTTCCAAAAAACATGCACACAACACAAACACACCAAAAACCTTACAAACCTACACTAAACCTTACATACACAACTATCTATGCACTAACCTTAACCCAAACCCTAACCCTAAGGTCCGTCACTATCGCACACTCACCTAACCCGCACCCTAACCCTAAAGTCTGTCACTATCGCACACTTACCTTACCTGCACCCTAACCCTAACTCACTTAACCCACCCCTAACCCTAAAGTCTGTCACTATCGCACACTTACCTTAACATGTCGGTGTTCTCAGTGTCGGGCTTTTCAACTGTCGGTTATCTCCGTTGTCGATCTTCTGGTGTCAGTGTTCTCTTTGTTGGCGTTTTCAGCTTTCGGCATTATCAGGTAGACCCATTAAGGTCTATGGTAGAGATTACATGGATACATTTAAAGATGTCATTGTATAATTGTATAATATTCACCCTTTTGAAGTCTTTAGATATAAAGATATTTGTTAAGGGCAGGGTGTTTTTGAGACTAAATGTCACAAGTTTATGGTCTGACTGGAGAAGAAGAGTCAAGAGGAATAGGACATATAGAAGTAATATTACTGATGACCAGATCCAGAATATTCTAACATCTAGTGGGTTTGCTAACTGTTTGTTCCAGAGATTTCCTATTTATCAAATCCAGAAATCTCTGGGCATACCTTCCTTTAGAAATTTCTTCTAAAACTTTCAGGAATCTAACATAATCACCTGAATCTATAGCGTGCTATAAGCTGGAAGCTTGTCTTATCCATGATAAGCCAAAGTCCTAGGAGCTTAGTTTTTGGGTTTCTGAATATCAATCTACATTAGATGTGGTCCTTGACAAACATGGAAACACCACAGCAGTTTCCATCAGATGTGATGAAGTGGATTTTTATTGCCGTGAAAGCGCATGCGTTTCTTTTGGCCTAGTAAATACTTGGATTTTTTACACTAATTTTATCCTGTTGCCTTCCTGATTTTTACCTTGGTTTGGGTGTGTTCGTATCTACATTTGGATTTACTTGTGTCATAGTTCTGGTGGTTGTTTCCTGTATATATATATATATATATATATATATATATATATATATATATATATATACATATACCTATTTTGGGGGAGTTGTGAGATTTTTTTTCACCTACTTTAGGGGTTTTTTTTTTTTTTTTACTATCTATTCTACTTTAACCTGTAGTCAGGTTTCCTTAATCACAGACGAGAAAAACTTTTTGTAATCCTGTCTAGAGCTCCAGGTCATTCTAGCACCTAAAATAAGCAAACTGTGTTTATGAGCAAACATTTGTCCCAGCTGAGCATCAGACATTATCCAGTTAAGGCTACAGTATCTTGATTTGCACCTTCTTCTGGACAAGAAGATAGCATGGGATGGCTATTTTGCTGCTGTATATTTCCCTTTCAGCACCTTTTCTGACTCAGAGGGTGCATTAATGGGCATTCCTTGTCTAAATTTTGAAGTGTGTATGAATTAGATACAAACCTAGCTAAAGGTGAACCAGTATGGTTTGGACATTTTAACACCCTGATGCACCCCTCAACACTAGTGAGGCTTCATACTGGAAGATATCCCCATTAGCTAGGGCAGTAGATGAACCCTCCTCAAGCTGAAGACTGGTTGATCTTGGCTTCTTTCATTAGTCTATAACACTGTCCCTGACAAGTATGAACTACATTCCAAAATATTTAGTAATGGTTCGTTCTTCTTAACAGGTAAATTTCTCAGCTTTGCTTGATGATGGATCCCTAAAATGGTATATGGCACCAGCACATTGTGAAGTAACTCCTACTCCTTGAAAGCTTGCCCCTCCTTTACACCCAGCTACCAGAGCTCTACGAGCAACTGGAAGATTTACGGGAGGTACTTAGTGTTCAATGTAATGTTACCATATCCCCAATTATGTTCTCTGGTTGACCTTTAAAGGTTTTGTAAATCAGAACAGCTATGATATGGAGTAATATTCCTTACAGGTCTTTATTCCATTCCATTGATTTAAGCAAACTGGGTGACTATGAAAACAGGTCCCTTATTACGACCTTGAAACTCTGGGTCCAGGAGCTATTAGAAATCAAAGTTTGTATGCCTGCTGATCACGTAAGGATTTGAAACTCTGCAGCCACTCCTCAAAGACAAAAAGCTGGCTAACTGATGCAGGTAAAGGAGCAGTATAGAGGGATCGATAATTTACTTATTCACCTAATGGCCAAAGAATGCATTCCTTCAGTGGGATCCTGAATCTATATGCAATTCTGTTATCTGAAGGAAGTGAGGATCACCATTCAATAGGATTACACTGACAAAACTGAGGCCTTTCTCTCTAAGACCACTCTCCCCATCTCAAACTGGCTCAAATGACCTGCCTACAGCACCATTAACTTTTAATGAGACTGAAAAAGAGATTATTGTGATGCAACTGGACAAGGCTCCAGCGTCATATGGTCTCTTGGCCAATCTTCACAAGCTTTTTTTTTCTTACTCTTGTCTGAAATCCTGAATTACTAACTTATTCTACTTTTATTCTTCAACTGAGTTCTTCTGCCTAACTCTGGGAAGGCTGATCTGGTTTCTATTTGCATGAAAGCTTGACAGGGATCCCACAGATCCTCTACAGTACAACAGCATTTTTTCTGACACTGGACTACACTTTTCATATGTCACTATAGTCTAGGAGAATTGAAGATATGCTTAGTGACCTAGTCTCCCCTAAATAAACTAAGCTTATTCCCCACAGAAAAGCCTAGGATTACATAAGAAAGTTTATGGGAATATTTGACTAAAATGGACAAATAAAACTGCCTATCACAGTTATAAGTTCTGATGCCAAGATGGCCTTTGGCAGGCTGTTGTGACCTTACCTCTACACAGTACTGAGTCAAATGTATTTTCCCATAGCTGAAATACTGACACAACTGTATACAGATTCCTAAGGTATGATGCACTTTAGCCCTTGTATATGTAGAAAGGTTTTTCTTTAATGCAGTACTAGGGTTCCCCTTTACATGATCAAATTTTCACTAACCCAAGACTTAAAAGGATGAGACAACTTCGACAAATACTTACGTAAAAGAACAGCTCGATCACCGTAATTTTACTCTGGGAAAGGAAATACTTGGTCACCATGGTCTACCCTTTTCCCCACTGTAGTGTGATCTCGGAGTTGTTATATTTAGTTAGGGGGTGTGGGGGTGAAGCTTCTCACTTGGATGGGTTTGATTTGCTTCAGTTTGTTTATTTTGTCATGGTGGCAAAGTGGTTCCTTTCCCAGAGTAAAATTCTGGTGATCTAAATGTTTTTGAAAGCAAGTTTCAGTGAAGTCGTCTCATCCTTTTAAGTTTCGGGTAAGTGAAAATTCAATTATGTGAAGCAGATGCAGTACTAGCAAAGGCTCTCTGATCTTGCCTTTACAATTTGTTATAGAAATTAAGCTAGTGGGTCATCTCAATAGATAATTCTTTTCACAACATGGCAACACTCTGGACAACTGATTATACGTTGCTCTTTTCACTGATGATATCATTGAGGCAATCCCTAAACATTCCTGTGGTATATTGCATGACTTACTGGAGATGTTATAGGAGTTCAGTAGTGCATTAGACTTAAAGATTGATGTAAAGAAGTACCAGGTGCTATGCAATAGCTGTTCTTCTCTCTCTTTACTCGTGACAATAAAGATTTTGGCTATATGGACACCATACTACAGCTGATACTTGAGGTGGACCTTAGATCCATCCAAAGGCATATCACTTAGCTTTTCCACAGGTCAGTAAGAGAATATATGAATAAATAGCAATCCATGGTTCAAAACCTGCCTAAACTTAAAATGGTACTTACATCCAGACTCCTTTACCCACTAACAACATTTATAGTCTATCCTGCAAAAGGGAACATAAACAGATGGAAAAAAAGACATGTCCAAATAATGCTGGTCACCTGGTAGTCCTTGAGCTACAGCTGAGACAATGTCTAGAAGTAACCTAAATGGAATAATCCAAATATCAGACCTAGTGCTATTTCTTTTGGCTGCCTTGCTGTATATGCCCTCTTTATGGTTATCCATGAGATATGTATCTTCATGGAAAGTCACTGGAATAGAAATTTTTCAGTAGTAGTGAGCTGAGCAGTTTGTGTTTTCTGTAGTTTGTGTCTTTGTTGGCACACTCTGTGAGTTTTTAACATGGAAAATACAGAATATCTGACTGTGTATATATCCACAGACTTGCCTAAGGCAATTTTAGATGTTTAATTGACTATACAATCATTCACTGCCACACTTACTCAACATATGACAAATACTGAAGGGTTGCAAACATTATCTGAAGATAGTATGGCTGAAGATTTGCATACTACCAAGCTGCGTGCACAAAAACAATTGTGCATCTTGTATATCAACACATGGTAATGCTCCTTCAACATAAGTTGTTTCTTCTGTTGTTAGTGCTAGAGTGGATTCCAGGAAAATTGGTTTGGAAAATTTTTTGATAGGTCAATTGAATCCTTTTTTCATACAATTGTTTTGTTTTCACTATTTCTTCTTTACCTACTTAATTTGTTGATATCAATAAATTTCTTACTGAATTTGAAAGGAAATTAAGAAAATATAAACTTTTTACTGTTGACAATTTGTATTTGGATTGTATCTATATTAAAACTGTACTGAACGGATTTAGACTCTTAAATATACAAATAGTACATCTGAAGATGAAATTTTAATACTTGTGGTATTAATATATCGAAAATATTGATTAAACATAATGATACATTGATCCATGCTTTGGGAGATTAGTGATCTGGATATATTTATACATGATTCATATTTGTTTTCTAGAGTTTCCACTGAATATGAGACTGTTTTAGTGCTGTTGACTATGATATGAAGGGGGTTATCTCAAAAAAACAAGAAAACTCAGTGGGACATTACTGCTTATAAGGAACATACTGCTTATCCCCCTTCTCTCTCTTAGTAATACTGATTTAGTTAAATCACACCAGAACACCTCTACTACATCAAGTAATGACTTATTTATGCAGTCATCAAATGCTTCCTCCATTAAGATGTTCATCGTCCCAGTTGTAAAAACAGGTTAACATCAGAATGTAAATACATGAACAGAGAATATAGTTTCCAAGATAAACAACCCACTGTGGTGGGACAGATGATCCAGTTCAAGGAGAGAAAGAGGCAGCAGAGCCCTAAACAACAGATAAGAATAGACTGCAAATTGTTTTTATTTTGTGATACATAAATATATGTTTTAAGCAACGTTTTTTCTTTCATTCCTTCTCATCATGCATATCTTGCACGAATGTTATTAGACTTGAGGTTATATGTCTATAAACTCAATATTAAGTTTTTATCACAGACTGTTAGACTGGATGGTCACATCTTGTCTAAGTCATCTTATTTTTAACCCCCCCCCCCTTTGATTTCTACTCTGACATTGCAGGATATATGTGAAAGAAGAATACTTGAAATATTTATTTGTAAGTTTGGTGAATCCTTTCAAAATATGACCCTGGAAAAAAAAGGTAGCACTTCATACCTTTTGGTGTATGAAAGTCCTTAGGTTTATGAAGACATACAAAGGGGGTACCTTGGTTATTAAGTTTCAGGAAGATTATAATAAAGCCATGACTGATGCTGAACAAGGAATATGAGTACAATGGGGTGGCCCTATTTGATAAACATTGTAGTTATAATTGTATTAATAATATTTTATGGAATTTATTGCTACAGGGCTATTTATCTTTTCAGGAATATACTAATATGACAGTTTCACAACCTAGGATTGATGTTTTATTTGGTCTTCCTAAAATTTATAAAAATGAACATGCATGTGTTACTATGGATGTTTCACCTATTATTTTCCAAGCAGAATTTTCTGGAAAAATACCGCTGTTAATAAATATTTAAGTACTAGTACTCATCCTGTATTTATTAAAAATACTATTCCTAAAGAGACTGTCTAGATTTATTGCAAATGAGCATAGTTTTTCCAGGAATGTCAATATGATTAATTTTTTTAGATAGGCTACAGTGAAACTAAACTAAATGAAGTTGCTTGTTTTGTGAATCTGAGTAGAAGGAACACCTGTTCTTTTGAAAGGATGGTCTAGGATGGTTAAAAATGGCAATAATAAAACATGTTACAGATCTTTCTGTATGGATATCTCAGTAAATTAAATGTCAGTTGGAAGTTTATTAGAGATAATTCTGAATTATTTCATGTTTTAGGAAATAAACTGGCTGTTGTATATAGGAAAGCCATAACTATCAAAACATTTTTAAGGAATGATGATACATTTATTAGACCAGTCTGACTAACAAAGAAGTGGGTACCTATGTTTGTGTTTTTTGTAAGGCATATCATTATATTGTATTGGGAAAGTTTTTTGTCTCACAGTCAGCATACCATTTATGCCAGAAAGCATCTTACTTATGATCCCAGTGGTATTATATATGTTGCTGTGTGTAGACATTGGGAAGCTTTTTATATTGGTATGAACACTAGGTCTCAAAAGAAACATGTAAAGAAACATGTTTATAATATTAAGTTTAGGGAATATTACATATAATGTTCATACACGCCGCTAAAAATGCTGTTGATTTCCCATGAGATGATTTTTTAGATGAGTTTTTTTTATGGAAAAGTTTAAGATGATAATGAATGGATTTTAATGGTGTTTTTATGTCAAATTTAGCTTGAATCAATTTGAAACAGTTTTTTTATAACACACTACTTTGCACTTTTACTAACTATGATGAATTTTCTTGTTATCTAATTGAAAAAAAAATATTGATTGATTACTACTCAATTAAGCAACAGGATATTCAATTTAGAGGAGGGTATATAACAGATCTTGATGATACAGTAACTTATATCTGAAGAAGCGTCTGCATGCTGAAGCTAAAGTGCTAAATTGTTTTGTCAAATGTTTTGTGTTTGGAAAATATTCCATGTGGTGAATATTAGGATAAAATTATAGCAATAACCCACGCCTGGGTGTGGGTAATGCTGAATTTACCCACGGTTGGCGTGGTTTGTTCCCAAGGCAAGCCGAGGGACCAAACAAAGCCAACCGTGGGTAAATACAGCATTACCCACACCCAGAAGTGGGTTATTATTATACCATGACATTATTTAAGAAAAGAAACTATTACTTTTCTTAAATAATGGCATAGTATAATGCCTGTTTACTGCCCTTCCACAGATGTCTGGCATCCGCGGCAGTTCTGATGTACTGCGCGCCTGCGCAGTACATCAGAGCTGTGGGCAAAAGCAACGGAGAAAGCAAGATCTCCGTTGCTTTTTTTTTTACTGTTTTCGCTATGTTAAATAGGTTTAACATAGCGAAACAGTTTTAAAATAAGCAATGGAGATGTCCGTTGCTTATTTTAAAACTGTCTCGCTATGTTAAACCCATTTAACATAGCGAAACAGTAAAAAAAGCAACGGAGATCTTGCTTTCTCCGTTGCTTTTTTTTTTTAAACCTGTCTCGCTATGTTAAATGGGTTTAGCATAGCTAGACAGCTTTAAAATAAGCAAGGAGATCTACGTTGCTTATTTTAAAGCTGTCTCGCTATGTTAAACCCATTTAACATAGCGAGACAGTGTTTTAAAAGTAGAGTTATACTAATGGAAAAAAGTCCGGGCGACCGGACCTTTTTCCATTAGTATAATTCGATTTACAATGTGCACGCTGGCCAATCAGCGTGCACGTTTTGGGGGGGGGGTCATGGTATAAATGATAATAATGCTCTCTTTAAACACAAGAAAATGTACTGTGAACACAGTAAATTTTATTTTTGTTTTATATTGGACAGTGTTGTATATGATATAAGAGGTGGTGACTTTAATAACAGGGTTGAGATGAATGAAACTTTATGGCAATTAAAATTACAGGCTGATACATTTCCTGGGTTAAATGCTTCAATAAATATCAATTTTGTATTCAAATATGTTTTATTATTTTTAAAGAGAATTTTTTAAGAATTATAAAAATAAGTGAAATAACTATTAATATGTAAAAAGCATGCCAAAGGATTCAATATACAAGTAAATATAACTGTAAGATATCTGCAAGTACGTACTCCACTACCATTTATAACATCTTGTTAGAGTTTTTAGAGGAGTCTGTAGCTATTTCTCAATCAACAGAAGAACTTTAGTCCATGGAAAAGTGAATAGCACCCTTGAAAAGATTCTATTTTTATTTATGGAGATTTCTTTTTTTAATTACTTCTTGCAAAGTAATCAGGAAGTATTTGAACTTTGGTGTGGTGATAATTTCCATCTTTTTGTTATATTTTTCCTTGCCATTGCCAAAATGGTCCATAAAAGATAACACTTTTCCTTATTAATTTGAAAGTTCTCAGGTATGTTAAATAATATAATTGATTTGTTCATTTCAAAGATGTCCGACCACAAGGCCTGGGAATAAATTATATTCTTCCAGTAATCTGATAAAAGTGAGCATTCATAGAACATATCTGTTTTATTGTTGCCAGATAATAAGTTGAGTTCTCCTAGAGTAATAAAGTTCCAAAATGTATTATTGAAGTTATTATTATGTATAGCTAATACTCAATATAGCTTAGCAAAGCTATTACAATTGGGTTATTACTGGTATGAAGAATTTCATGTAACTAAATAATTAGTTTGGGAGTTTCCCTATAATGAAATTGGAATAAAGGTAACATTTTGTTTTATGGACTGTAACATTAGCCAGTCCTGATCATCTAGGTTGTATTCTGTGATTAATAACTATATTGATTTGTCTTCCACTTCCTTGAGACAATTATATCAATGATCAGTTGTCATTTTGCTACTGGAAGAATTTATTCCATTGGATTCCTTCCACAAATCCTTTCGTTATACTTAAGGGAATTAGGGTATCAAACCCTAGTTTCAGATCTGTATTGTTAAATATTATAGCTTTGGAATTTTTAAAGATAGTATTAATGTATTTTGATTGTGTGGGGGAATAGATATTAAACTGAATATAACTGCAAATTAAAGGCCTTAAGGAATTATTTATTAATTCAGAGGAGCGTGAATTAATTTTCATTCAGATTAATCAGAGGCGGCCATGTGGCCTAATGTATAAGGCATTTGACTTTGGATCAGAAGATTGTAGGTTCAAGTCCTGCCATGGTCGAATTTGGTGGGAGGCTGGCATAACGGGTAAGGTGTTTGTCTTATAGACACAAGGTACAGAGCTTGATTCCCACAAGGTGTAATTGGCTAGGTTTAAAATGGCTCATAAGGGCAGTTAGCCTAGTACTAATCTATAAACTATAAACTATAAAAAATGATGTATGCAAGAATTTCCAATCGGATGTGTAGTTGGGGTCCATCCAATTTACCACAACTCTAAAACTTTCCACTTTAACATACAATTCTGTATAAAGGAAATTGATTCTTCCATTATTCAATGTTTTACTGAGTTGAAGATAGGCCATTCTAAATTTTTGAGGAAACTTAACAGTAGCTTATTACATTTTATAGTGTGTTTATTGGGGGAAATAGATAACGCTTGTCCTGTGTATAATATCTTTGGAAACAGAACTGTTTTAATTAGTTGTGGTCTGTCTTCAAAAGAAATTGTTCCATCTAGTCATTAAATCAAACAAATTCTTTATTTTTTTTTAATAATTAATGTCTCTAGTTTCTTCAAGAAATGTATCTATTACACAACTCGGATAAGACAAAGATATTGCAGAATATTATTGTAGGGGGTTGTTGAATTATTTTTCTTGTTCATAATAAGGTATTTGGATTTATGACAATTACAATGAAGATTTGACATTTTAGAATCTTTTTTGATAACAAAATTTATTTCTTTTAATGATTCTTCTAAGTCTGTTGATGTCAGCATTATAACATCTGCAAAAAGCGTGATTTCGGACTTATAATGTTCATTCAGTTCCAGCCCTTTAATTTTTGATTGTTTCTTACTGTAATTGCCAGATGGCTAAAGAAAATAGAATAAATGATAAGGGACAATACTGTTTTGTTCCTTTATTTAAGTGTATAGATTCTGAGGAAAATGGTCACAATTTAACATAAGCCTTATTGTTTTTATGTATAGGTTCATAGGTTCATAGGTTGGTACTGTGGGCTATCTGCTCGAAGGCATATATTAGCCCAGCCACATTGTGCGGTATTCACCTCCCCTTTAGTAGTTCCCTAGACCCTTGTACTAGCAGCTAGTACCCTTGGCCCCTATCTAGTAGTGCTGTTGGTGTGATCCCCAGTGTGAACTTTCAGTTACCCATCCACTCATCAAGGTTCCTCTTGAAGAGTGATAGTGAGCGGCTCTGTCTTATGTAGATCAGGACCCTGTTCCATAGTAAGGGAAGTCTCTGTGAAGGGAATCTATCCCTCCAGCATGTTCTATTCATTGTTGTGTTGAGGTTTATATCCCTAGAGCGTGTAGCTCGAGTAGATTTAGTTTTGCTAAGATGGAGCATGTTCAACAATTCTGGGTTGGATATGGCTCTGTACATTAGACAGAGAATGCCTCTGAGAAAGCGGGATGCAACAGAGAACAGTCTTAGCTTTTTCAATTGTGCTGCATAGGGCAACTGTTTGAGGCCGTAATCCTCTTGGTTAGGTACCTTTGTGGTCTCTCCAGCTGCTGGAGATGTCTAGCCAGGTACATTCCAATTGGTGCATTGTATTCAATAATGGGTCTGATGAGGGAAGAGTAGAGGGGCACCATTACATCCTTAGATCTTGATGCGAAACCTTTCATGATCAGATGGGTCACATAGAAGGATTTTCTAACCACTTTGGCAACATGGTTATCAAAGGAAAGCTGACTATCTACTTGGGTCCCTAGATCCCTTATTTCTTCTTCAGATTTCAGGGGATTACCTTCTATGTTGTAGTTTGCGGGTACTCTGTTTTTTCCAAAGGGGATTACTACGCATTTTTTTGAATTTAGCTTGAGACCATGGCTTTGACACCATGTATCAGTCTCATATATTACACAATAATGATATAAACTGAGTAGAAAAATCATATAGTTCTAAAACTTTAAATAAATAGTTCCAGTTTAAAGCATCAGGTGCAGACACACCTTATTGTAAAAAACACTGTTAAGCACTTTTGTCAGTGAGACATCATCAGAACCATAAATGAATATGATTATAATCAAGATTTAGTAAAGAGATTCAGATCATAAAAAGTGGTTTTCTTTTATAACAGGAGTTATTAAGGAGTACTTTCAAAAGGGTGGAATTATCCTAGTTCTATGTATTTCAGAGAGAACACTAGTCTGGTATTATACCATCAACCCCTGGTAATTTATTAGATTTAATTATTTTATCGTGTCAAATATTTCTTTAATTATAATCTAATAAGTCAGTTTGTTTTTTAATTCAATGGGTATTTTTTTTTCAAAAGTGGTATGTTGAAGAAATTCTCTATTTTCAAATTTGAATGACGTATCTGTTTTGATTCCTCTTGTAGATAGTTATAATACTGTTTAAATCTAATATATCTTCACTATCAGTACATGATTTTTTTATTGTTTGGATTTTCTGCTTCCTTTAGCTGGGTAATTTTGGTTTGTATCTTCATTCTTTTAGTAAGATTTTTCAAAATTTTTTGGTGTTGAAGCATATGAAGCTATTTTTTTCTGAAGCTATGGCAATTTTATGCGATAACACTTACTTGTATTTTTTGTTTGCATTTTCATTTTCTATTGTCTTAGTTATATCTTCTTTATTTAACTTAGAACTGGCTGTTAAAAGTTTTGAATGAGTTTCAATAAACTCCTTATCCCACTCTTTGTTTTATACCTTGCTAACGATTTACTCTCTCTCTCTCTCTCTCTATATATATATATATATATATATATATATATGTTTTAAAGGTATCCCATAACATAAATTTATTTACATATTCAAAATCATTTTTTTGCATAAAAAATCTCTATTTCTCAAAGAAACCAGTGAATAAATTCATTTAAATTGACTATGGTTGAGGGTATTCTGTTCACTAAAGATAGTTTATTAAATTCTAATGAAATCTTTACAAGTAGAGTGTTATCATCTGAGATAGGACAAGGTATTATAGTAAAGTTAATTATTTTAGAGTGAAGCTCATGTAGTTAATATTTTGTCAGTTCTGGTCTGTGTACCATAATTGTAAGAGTAATGGACAAATTCCAAAGATTTCTCCCATCTTATAGAAAATGAGTCTATTAAGATGAGAGATGTTATCCAATTATTAAGTGTATTGGCTTGTGGAGACAATCTTAATTTTCTGTCTGCTGAAGATTATGAACTCTTTAGTATGCAAATTAAATCCTCTCCTAGAATTAAGCTACCTTTTAGTTTATTCAAAATAATGTCCAAGTATTTTGGCTAGTTTAACACTCATCCTTGAGAACCAATATACATTCACCAGTGTTCAAATTCTACTGTTGTATTTCATAACCACAAGAGATAGGAGAACATCTTGATCTTTGATCTTCTGAATAATCTGAGGGATTATGGTATTTGTTTTTCATAAAATCATGATCCCTCTTTTTTAGATTTGAATTTTGACTCTTCTGTTATTGAGTATTTGATTCCCAAGTGAATTTGTCTAAATCTGGAAATAACAAATACTGGAAACTACTGAAAATCTCAACGTAGCAGCCAAAGAACGACTAAAAAAGAATAAAACAAGTGAAAACTTTATGAAGCGCTTTTTGTCAGGTTCACTGACCCAACTTCTCCAGATAACAAAAAATAATGAATACAAAGTTTAAATACATTCAAAATGTCATGTGGTAATATTGTTTGCAAAATAAATTACTTCAATGTCAATTAACTCATAACATTTCATTTCATTCAGTAAACTACCTTGCTTTTAAAATAATGTACTAAACTGATAAGACATACTAAACAGTTTGTTAAAAGTTCTAATTAATATTTTCTACTTTAATATATAACTAAAACAATTCCTGATACAATTAATTAATTTAAAAAAACACTTAGTTTACTTTATGAATTTGTCTAAATGTTTGAAGAGAGTTTCTTGAAAAAATATTTGTGCATTGTTGATATCCAAATATTTTAATAGACATATTTTCATAGGATTATTTAAATCATGAACATTTAAAGCGGTTAAAGTCAGGTTCATAGAAGAAGTGGTAAAAATAGGTTTCAATATTCCTTATTTTTTGTCATTAAATAAGATCTATTTGTACAAGAAGAGTAAAACAGACATGCTACAAATACTGTAATAATTATGAACAAGTAAATCAATAATGTAAACATAACCATGTGCATGGAATGTATAGAAATTCCCTAGCCTAGAAGTAAAATTCCCACTAGACTAACCCACTAAAACCCTACCTCCCTAAATTTTTTTCAATCAGTAATCTAAGTGGAAAATAAAGCCTTAAAACAGAGATCCACTCAAAAAAAGAAACATTTTTTTCTAAAGAACCTATATATTATTTAACATTTTCTGAAGAACCTATATATTATTTAACAAAATGTTAATTTTATATATATATATATATATATATATATATATATATATATATATATATATATATGTGTGTGTGTGTGTGTGTGTGTGTGCTCTCTTTCTTCATCCTTTTTCCTCTGTTATTTAGTTGATAACATCAAATGTTTTCTAAAGCCAAGAAACTGTAATGGATCCATTTATTCATCTACTACTTTTAGTTACAGATGTGATTTAGCAGTATGTTCAGCTGATCTGATTTTCACAGAATGTCCTGAGTTTTGTTCATGGAGTTTCAGTCTTTATGGCCCTCAGAAAATGTTTGCTAATGTGAATCTTGATTGTTCTGTCAACTCACTGGGTATATACGGGCAATAATTGGAATCTGTCTTGATAAGTGGCAACATGGTGGTCTGTATAGTGTGATATGAATAGTTGTGGTTTATGAGGAAGCATGGGCCCCTTCTGCTTGGCTGGCCTGTGATTTACATAGTGGGCACATGATGGTAGGAGGTCAATGATGGCTCTAGTGTGGGCTATGTTGATTTGCTGATGCTGGGTAACCCGTGTGATTAAAATCAAAATTATACCACCTTATACATTTGTGGTACTCCAAGATGCTAATTTCTATGCTATTTCACATTCTTTATTGCTTGTCAGAATTTTTTCATTTACCTACATTTAATGAACTAGAAGCAAAAGCACCCTCCAAACTCTGTGAGCCATGGTTTTGTAAAACCTGTATGAAGGTATAATGTGGGGTAATAGTGGGTGGAACATCTGATGAGCAGTCTGTTAATTGAGATTCATAATCCACAATAATGACTTGTTAAGGGATGATGTGCAGCTGCCCAGATTGTGGTTGAGTGTCCAGGTTCTGCTTTAGCTGAGTGATTTGTTCCTCATAAGTTGGTGGGTTTTCTTTCAGTCTTCATACCCTTCAGAAAATGCATGTTAATGCAAATACTCTTTTACTAGCAACCCGCTAAGTGTATAATATTTAGTCTCCCAATTCAGTCCTTTTTCTCCCCATTGCTTTGGCTTTGTCCAGAGTTCTTGAGTTAAGAGGTGTGGTATTGCGAGGGCTGGAATACCACACTGGTGGCTGGATTGTGACAGAAAGCATAGACTTTTGCCTTAATTGTTTGGTTGTTCCTCATACATTTGTGGCTTTTCTGGTAAATCCCCATTATATCATCTTCCATTATTCTCCCTATGGACCTCTCCAAATATCTAACCAAGACCTACTACAAATCTACAAACCCAAGTCTAAATTTGGGCACAACATGTACAGCTATCACCTCACTATTGCCTGGAATAGGCTCCCACTAGAAATCAGGACCCTTACACATCCTAAACAATTTATGTTAGCCACCAAACAGCACTTTAAAAGTCACTGGTCCTGCCACTGCACTCTCCCTCCTTAAACATCTCCTACTTCTCATACCTTAATCTACTTTCTGCCCTTAACTCACTCTTCTCACTAGCTCTCTCTAATCTTCCTTGACTACTCTTTCTACTGTCTTCTAAAATCTATTAAGCAAATTGCCTCAGAGAAACATTCTATTGTAATGGTCTTGGCTTCATGCAACTACATCATGATAAAACTGTTTTTTTAACCGCTACCCCAAAAACTATACTCATCTTAATGACATATTTCTTTTATACATCTTGAAATAGTTATGCTATACTCCTGATTATTGACACTGTATAACATTGTATTGCTACTTAATGCTTTGTAATAATCCTGTAACATTGCTGTTTAATGCTAATTTATAATGAAAATTGTATATGTTGGAGCTTTTCTCCCCGGGCCTCCGCTGAAAAGGGGCTCTTCAGCTCAGTCGGACAATCCCGGTCAACAAATGTAGAATAAATAATAAATAAATAATTCAGCTCTCCAATATTTATTTAATACTGCTCCATTAATTCAGCCAGTGTGAAAAACATAATAACGCATCACCAAAGGTTTAAGATTGCATACTGGTTTTGGCATGTATGCCTTCTTCAGTGCATTAACAAAAACCAAACACTGCAGCTGAAATATATACCCATATCACTAAATATAAGTGGTTCCCTACAAATGATCTTTTAATCCTGGTGGGAACAAACTACCCAATTTAATAATCCAATAATTCTCTTTCTTATTTAATATATTATGCCAACCCAACTTATTAATTTTGTTCAAAACTATTTTACCAATAATTACAAAATTAAATCTAGCAGATGTATGTTTAGTGGTATGCTTATATAAAGCATTGAATGTTTGTTTACATCAAATGTCGCTTAAATGTTCAGAAATACGTAACTTCAATGGACATGAAGTTTGACCCACATAAAATGTGGAGCAAGTACACATAGCTAAATATGTACAATTTCTATACACATTAATATTAAAAACTTCAGATGTATTTTTTGATGTAAATTGTTTACTTTTACAGAGGTATTTACAAACACTACAGCTCCTACATGGATAATAACCTAACAGCAATCCACCATCAGGTTGTTTTTACGAAAAAGCCAATTCCTTATAAGATGTATTTTTTTATAATGGTTAAACCAACCACTGAAAGTTTCCCCTTTCTAAATAAAAAGAAGCATCTAGAGGGTATCAAGCCTCTCAAATGATCATCCATTAATAAAATATTCCGACGTTTTTGAATCAAATACATAATGAAATTGGTAGTATTCCCAAAAGTTGTAGTTAATCTCAGTTTTTCTTTCTTTTTCTACCTCACTCTATATTGTAATACCTCTGATCTATCAATGTTAATAATACTTAAGCAATGGATGTGGGTAATGCTGTATTTACCCACGGTTGGTGTGGTTTTGTCACGAGGGCAAAGCCCGTGTGGCCAAACAAAGACAACTGTAGGTAAATCCAGCATTACCCACACCCAGAAGTGGGTTATTGCTATTATACAATGACATTATTTAAGAAAAAAAAATACTTACTTTTCTTAAATAATGGTATTGTATAATGCCTCCGTGCTGCCCTTCCCCAGCTGTCTGGTATTCTGCAGCAGTTCTGATGTATTGCGCATGCGTATGCTTACGCAGCACATCAGAGCTGTGGGTGGGAGCAACGGAGAAAGTAAGATCTTCGTTGCTTTTTACAAAGTGTCTTGGTATGTTAAAGGAGTGTAACATAGCAAGACAGCTTTAAAAAAAGCAATGGAGAAAGGAAGATCTTAAAAAAATACGAAGATTGTAAAAAAAAAAAAAAAAAGACTTATACTAATGGAAAAAGTCTGGGCAACCGGACCTTTTTCCATTAGTATAAGTCTTTGATTTACAACGTGCACGCTGACCAATCAACTTGCACATTTTGGAATATTAATGGGGGGTTGTGGTATAATAGGTAGTAATTACTGATAAAATAGTTTTGAACAAAATAAGTTGGGTTGGCATAATATATTAAATAAGAAAGAGAAGTACTGAATTATTAAGTTGGGTAGTTTATTTCCAACAGGATTAAATGATCACTTGTTGGGAACCACTCATATTTAGTGATACGGGTATATATTTCAGCTGCGGTGTTTGGTTTTTGTTAATGCACTGAAGAAGGCAAACATGCCAAAACCAGTATGCAATCTTTCACCTTTGGTGATGTGTTATTATGTTTTTCGCTCTGGCTAAATTAATGGAGCAGTATTAAATAATTATTGGAGAGCTGAATTATGTGTGCTGGTAGTTTTTTTGTGGTTATATTAAAGATTTACTTATAGGTTCATAGGTTTATACTAGGCTATCTGCCCTAGGGCATTTATAAGCCTAGCCAGAGTGTGTTTGGCTTTCGCCACCCATTTTAAAATTAATTTTGCTATGCCCTTTTTCGAGGTTAGTATACTGTGCCTCTGTCTAACAGTGACACTGAAGTGATACCCAGGGTAAACCTACGATCCCCCATCCACTCATCAAGATTCCTCTTGAAGAGAGTCAATGAGGGACTCTGCCTAACCTGGACTGGGATTTTATTCCAGAGTGAAGGGAGCCTCTGGGTTATGAATCTGTCCCTCCAGCATGTCCTATTTATTTCAGTGCTGAGGTTCAAGTCTCTCAAGCGCATAGCTCGATGGGATTTGGATTTTCTGAGGTGCAGCATGTCCATTAATTCCAAGTTGGACATGGCTTTATACGTCAGGCACAGATCGCCTCTGAGCAGGCGGTATGCCACTGAGTAGAGCTGGAGTTTCTTTAAATGGGCAGCATATGGCATCTGTTTGAGCCCTTTGATCCTCTTGGTGAGGTACTTTTGGGGTCTTTCCAGTTGCTGCAGGTGTCTGGTAAGGTACATCCCAAAGGGGCATTGTACTCAATTATGGGCCTGATGAGGGATGAGTAAAGAGGCACGATGACCTCCCTGATCTAGATGTGAATCCCTTCATGATTAGGTGGGCTATATAAAATGTTTTTCTAACCACTTTGGCCACGTGGTTGTCAAATGAGAGATTGCTATCAACTTGGGTCCCCAGGTCCCTAATTACTTCTTCCGAATGGATTACCACCTATGTGGTAATTTGTTTTTGCCAAAGGGGATGACTATACACTTTTGGCGTTTAGCTTGAGGCCATGGCTCTGGCACCAGTTGTCTGTTTCTATGAGGCCCTTTTGGAGGATGCTTGTGTCGGCTGGAGAGTCGATTATAGCGCCCAGTTTGCAGTCATCTGTGAACTTGGTCAGCCACAGTCCTTCCGTGTTTGCCTGTACCTCCGAGAAATATATACCGAACAGGAGAGGTCCCAGGACTGAGCCTTGTGGGATGCCACTTGTAACTGGCTTGGAGTCTGATATAGCTCCAGCAATTCTAACCATGTGGGTTCTGTCCTTGAGCCAGTTTGCAACCCATCTAGTGACATAGGGGTTTATATTTAAGCTGGTGAGCTTATCTATAATGCCAGAGTGGGGTATTGTATCGAGGCTTAACGAAAGGTCCAGGTAGGCTGTGTGGACCACCTTCCCCTCGTCAATGGCCTTGGTGACTGTTTCAAAGAAATCGACCAGGTTTAAGAGGCAGGATCTGCCCTTAACAAAGCCGAACTGGGTAGGATCCAGTGTCTGTAAGTCCCCAATATCTTTTTTTATGAGGTCCATGATGATCCTTTCCATAACTTTGCAGACCAAGCTAGTCAGGCTTATAGGGCGATAGTTTCCAGGATCCGTTGAGGCACCACCTTTGTGGAGAGGGACCACTGTTGCTGTATGCCACTCTTTGGGTACATATCCTGTGGTGAGGCTGAGATTGAACAGTAGTTTTATGTTTGGGTTTAGCTCTTCTTGGAGTTCGTGTAGGACACAGCCCGGGACACTGTCTGGTCCCATTGATGCTGTGTTTTTGCTTACCTGAGCATCTGCTGGGATAGATATTTGCCCTTTTGGTGGGGAGGGGGGGGAGTTTGCACTGAACCTGTCAGCTAGGATGTTGGCAATGTCTGTGGGTTCGGTGTATTTTTTGTCATTTTGGACTAATTCTGAGCATATCTGGGATTTCCTAACATAACTAAAGAAAGCCTTGTGATTATCCTTAGTGTCCTGTGCAATTTTTCTCTCGAAGCTGGCCTTAGACGATTTTATGAGTGCCCGTAGTTTTTTGCTAACACTGATCAGAGATGCCTTCCCTTTTTGGGATTTTGCTCTATCATGTAGTAGCTTCCTCCTTCTATTGTATAGTTTGTTTATGGCTGGGGTCCACCAGACAGGACGTCTGCCTTTGGAGGATTGGTTCTGGGTTTTATTTGGGATTGCATGATCCATGCATTCCTGAAGGTGTTCATAGAATGCGTTTATAAAGGATTCTGCGGTCTGGGCTGTATTTTCCACAGGCCCAGGGGCTTTGAAGGATTGCACCTCGGTTTTGAGGAGTGTGAAATTTGCTTTAGACAAGTTTTTCACTGTGGTTTTCTGGGGTGGGGTCGGGATGTGAATATCCAGTGAGATTAGTTTATGGTCTGATCTTACCAGTGAGGGATACACTTCTGGTCTGGAGCACAGAGTCCCCATGTTGGTGATGATCAGGTCCAGTATGTTTTCCCCTCTTGTGGGAGTGGTAACAAGTTGTTCCATAGCATTTGAGTTTATAAATTCTAGGAACCTTTGAGCTAGGGTGTTGGAGCTAGAGTAATGCTTCCAGTCTATGTTTGGGTAGTTGAAGTTGCCCAATATAATGGTGTTTGGAGAGACCTTCATATTTTCCAGTGTTCTCAGGAAGGCCGAGTGGGGTTCCTGGGTTTGGGAATGTGGTCTGTAGCAGGCTATAAACTGGAAGGCGGTTTTACCCACTGTTAGTTGCACATGGATAGTCTCTGATGCTTTGTGCTGTGCCACCAACCTGGAGGTGTGGGTATCTTTGATGAATATTGATACTCCCCCTCCTTTTCTGGTTCGGTCCAAGTTTTGGGGCTGAAAAGCATGGTATGAGGTATAACCTGGTAGTGCTGGGGTGCTCTCGGGAGCCTTGAACCAGGTTTCTGTTACTGCACAGATATCGATGTTCTCCATGCTAAGGAGAGTTTCGAGTGCATGCATCTTGAGGT
Source organism: Protopterus annectens (assembly GCF_019279795.1). Classification (NCBI taxonomy): domain Eukaryota; kingdom Metazoa; phylum Chordata; order Ceratodontiformes; family Protopteridae; genus Protopterus; species Protopterus annectens. The sequence continues at coordinate 670,330,383 of NC_056749.1, read as the reverse complement.
TTAGACTTCTGGCATTGAGTAGTATTACTCTTAGTTTCTTATCCCTTGTGATACCTATGGAGGTGGGTTTGTCTTTTGAGCCTTGCCTAAAAGGCACTATAGAGCCTTTGCCAATATCCAAAAGCCCAGGGGTGACAGGTGCAAGCCGTCTCTAGTGAAGCATCGTGGCTTGTCGAGCATGTCATCCCAGGCTGACAGGCATTGGATCCCCTTTGAATGACACCAATACTTAAGCCAATTGTTGAAATTGATCATCTTGTCTTCATATTGTGGCATCATTCTTGGTGAGGGTAAGATGCTACTCAAGGTCAGGGTCATACCGGCCTGAGCCACATGCTCAGAGAGCTCCTCTATGTCTCTTTTCATGTAGTCCAGGGAGGTACGTCTCAGGTCATTCACACCAGCATGGACAATGACTGAGTCATATTTGTACTTGCCTTGGAGTGACCTGAGTGCTTGTGTTATGTGGTGGATCCTAGAGCCCGACAGGCAGCTCACCGTGACCTTCTCCTTGTTCAGCCTGGTGAGCGGGACGTCAGTGTGCCTGATGATAGAGTCACCTATTACAAGTGTATCAGGTGTGTTGTTTAGCCTTAACGGCTGTGACTGTTCGGCACACTGGCTTTGTGAGCTATGTGTTGCACGTGTTTTGTTTTGGGGTAGCGGTTGCTTGGGTGTCTGCTTTGGAGGTCTCTGCTGCTTAGGCAGATTTTTATTTAGAGCCTCCGAGTATGTTTTTGTGTGTTTATGTGTTTGGTTTGCTGTTGTGGTAGGTCTATGTGAGACTGGAATTGTAGTGAGTGTGGTTTCCTTCTCCTCCTGACAGGTTTCGCCAGTACTGAGTTGAGAGAGCTTAGCCTCCAGTTTGGCTATATGGTTGCATCTCTCACATGTGTTGGAATTTGTTGGGAGGAGGAGAGGGTTGTCTGTGTACATGAGGCAGTTGTAACATTGCCTCAAGATTCCCAGATTCACCAGCTGGACCGGAGAGGAGATTGACAACTGACCTTTGGGCATGCTAGAATAGTATTGGGAATTCCTTTATAATTGAAAAAAAAGGGCCAATGGGGAACAAGGTACTCAAGGGGAGTTTGTGAGGGTGTAGTGCTTTTAATTTTTTAGTGCTGACTTATATAATTGCTTTAGTGAGCAAGTGCCAGGTAACTTAAATGCAATGTGTTACAGGTAACAAATGCAAAAATGACAAACAGTAACTTTCTTTCAAGTGAAACAAGGAAATAAGTACAGTAAGCAATGCAGATGTCACTAGGGATCCACAGAAGCTGAAAAGCCACGTTTTAGGTGGAATTAGCATTTCAAGGAAATAACAAGCAAACAAGCATACAAACAAAGCTAGATTCAGCAGGCCTGGATCTAGTCTATGCTACAGCAAACAAGGTGTACCAATTCCAGTAAGAAACAGTTCAAATATGCAGGCACTATAAGCCTTTAACCAGAAATTCCCAGCTCAGAAGGGCAGAGTCCAGCCTCTCCTCCCACAAGAGTGCAGACCACGAACCTTCTTAATGTAAAATAACTGGCCTGAAGCCCAAGTGCTTAAACCAGAACTAATACACTTTTAGAATAACAGACACTGAGCCCTCAATCAGCAGTTCCCAACTTGGAAGGATGTAAGCTACCTGTCCTGCCACCACAGTGCAGGCCACAAACCTTCCTAATGTAAAACAACTGGTCTGAGCCCAAGTGCTTAATCCAAAAGACTTAGAATGATAGCTACACTTTAATCAAGTTACTACCAAGCAGTAATAAATACAATTGAATACTTTAAAGAATGCCTGGATTAGTGCTCAAGTTATACAAACAAAGCTAGATTCAGCAGGCCTGGATCTAGTCTATGCTACAGCAAACAAGGTGTACCAATTTAGTAAGAAACAGTTCAAATATGCAGGCACTATAAGCCTCTAACCAGAAATTCCCAGCTCAGAAGGGCAGAGTCCAGCCTCTCCTCCCACAAGAGTGCAGACCACGAACCTTCTTAATGTAAAATAACTGGCCTGAAGCCCAAGTGCTTAAACCAGAACTAATACACTTTTAGAATAACAGACACTGAGCCCTCAATCAGCAGTTCCCAACTTAGAAGGATGTAAGCTACCTGTCCTGCCACCACAGTGCAGGCCACAAACCTTCCTAATGTAAAACAACTGGTCTGAGCCCAAGTGCTTAATCCAAAAGACTTTGAATGATAGCTACACTTTAATCAAGTTTATATTGAAGATTTACCCACAGTTGGTGTGGTTAAATCACGAAGGTGAACCCAAAGTGATTAAACAAAGCCAACCGTGGGTAAATCTTCAATATACAGCATGGAGTCAGTTATTGCTATTATACAGTGAAATTATTTAAGAAAAAAATTACTTTTCTTATGGCGCCATGGTGTTCTTCCACTTATATTTGATATCCAGGGACTTTTTTGATGTACTGCCCAGGTGCACACTTATGCAGTACATCAGTGCTTTGGAAAGGAAACCACAGAGAAAAAGATTTCTGTTGCTTTTTTTTTTTTTTTTTTTTTAAATAAATAAAGTTTGAAATCAGGACCATTGGCAGGTAAGAGAGAGATCAGATTGAGAAAGTACAAGGAAAATCAAGTAGGTTTCTTTAGTTTTGCATAATGTACCTAATTTTCTTTGTATTTTCTCTGTCCTGTCTCTCTTGTACATCGTACTGTCTGGATTTAATTCTTTATTACTTTTTTAACTCTGAAGAAAAGTGAAAAACTGCAGCATACATTAATGGAAAAAAGTCCACATGACCGGACTTTTGCCATTGATATATGCTCGGATTTGCAACGGGCACACTGATTGGGCTGACCGGTCACCATGCTACTTTTTGAATGTTAATGGCCAGTCATTGTATAATATTTTAAAATTATGATATTCAGTCAAGGAATGTCTCTCTTCTAGATAAAGCCTTGGATGGATAATGGCTCAGTATAATTAGAGCAGTAATATTCAAAGGAAGATGTGCGTGAGAATGTTGTTGAATAAGGTAATATACTTTTTTTCTGCAAGATGATGAACACTGAGTAATTGCAAAAGAAGTATCAGGCGATCTCATCTCAGGCAGGGCCTTCTTCCAAGAGGTAGCAGTGTAGGTGGCAGCACAGGATCCTATGAAAGGTGAAGCCAGTTGGAAGCAGCAGGGTAGCAGGATACACAGGGAGCCAGATGATACCAGAGCACGAGGTGGAAAATAGAGGTAGAGCAAGAAGACAAGGTGAGGCCAAATACCTACAGTGGTGGAGCTGCCAGTAGAGGCCCAGCCTATGGAAAGTAGCTCTTTTGATAATTTCTTGTGTTCAGTCGGGAAAGCAAATGGTGTTCATGAGTCAGATAAAGGGGTTGGTTATGTTAAGATAGTACTGCACGCAAAGTGGTGAAGACTTGTCTGGTATTGCAGGACCTGAATGTAGAATGGAGGTCTGGACTCCAGGACTTGTTACATGGAGGTCAGGTTTTAGGAGGTGAAGAGGGCTCAGTAGCACTTAATCTGGTGCAGTCTAATGCTGACAGTAAGGGTTCCAGTGACAATTTAGTAGGGTTAGCTGATCAGTTAGCAATCGATCTGCAGGTTCATGAGGAGGGCATGGATAGAATGCAGAATATTTTAGCTGGAGCAGAAGGGATATATACTACATCACATATCTCCCTGGCTGTTAAGGAGACTTGAAGAAGTGACTTCATTGATATCTTTGATTTGTTAAATGCAAATGGAGTGCAGCAGATAGTTATGGCAGATAGCCTCGGATCAAATGACTTGCTTGGTAAAAGGAGAGTATCTAAATTTAAGGTAAGATCTTGGGATGACTGGGTTTTAGGTTTCATAAACTACATGGCAGTGGTGGTAGAGAAGGAACCCCAGAAAATAGCTGATGTTGGCTTAAATTATTTAAATCAAGGAGGCTTGGAGGTTGATGGGTGGTAATTGCTGGTTATGGTATGACCAGAAATTTAGGAAGTTGAAGGTTGTGGACAAATCCTTAAAGTGGGAAGTTAGGCATGCAGATATGTGGTTAGCCACCATGTGTGGCAAACTGAGTATGTAAAATCAAGGGGATTTAGCTGAAGTTGTGGCTGGTGGCAGAGCATGTTGGGCATTTAACACCGAGAGGTGCTCTTGGCCCATGAGTCATTTTGCTCAATTGTGTTCCTTTTGTGGAGGGCAGCATTGTGGTGCAAGGTGTTGGTATAAGGAAGATGGGCAGGTTGGTAGGGGTTGGGGCTTAGTACCTGATCTTGAAAAGGGGAAGTGGGGCTGTTGATGTGTGGGTGAGAGGGGGTAGAGGATTAGGTGTTAGGCCAGGACAACCTTTTGTAGAGGGGCCAGGAAACCATCCAGTGCATTCCCCTATTAAAGCAGAGATGTAGACGTGTTACTCACGCATTTCTCTGATTCATTCATCGAATGTTCACATCAGCAGTTTTCATAGGGAAGGGAGTTAGTTGGCCATCATTAGAAATTTGCCCTTTTCCCCATTGTAGTGTGATCTCAGAGTTGGTATATATAAGTATGGGGAGTGAGGCATAGCCCCCACCTTGGTGGGTTTGAAATAATGCAGTGTGTATAACGATCACTGTGGTGGACAAGTAATTCTCTTCCCTATGAAAAACATCATTAATTTACTTGCTTTGGTTATGTACTAGTTGGCTGCATGTTGTATTATATGGTTCTGTGCTGGTGTTGTCAAAAGTGACACTACATTACTACCTGTTTTTGTCTTGTTATCTCATTCACTTCTATCACTAGAAGTTGTAGATGTCTATGCAGTCACAAAAACCTGGTTTAAGGCCTCAGAGAGTACCCCATCCCTGCAAGGTTACAATGCTTTCCACACCTTTAGACCACAAAATGAATGTGTGAAAACCAAAGGAGGTGGTGTTTCACTCTATATTAAAGATAAATTCACCTCCTGTCTAGTTAGACTGGACAACTCCATGGAGTTACTTCAGGTCCAGTTTACAGTGGATAAGACCCCCATTCAAGTCCTAGCCAGTTATAGATCCCTCTCCATGGGTCTTGACACTCACGAAGCCTACTTAACCAAATTGAAGACAATCCAGATTTTATCGAACACACTGGTTATGGGGGATTTCAATTATCCCACCATCAACTGGGAAACCTACTCTAGCCCAAGTTTGCTAGCACAAAGGTTCCTTGACTTTGTTAATTCAAATGCCCTGGAGCAAGCTGTCCATACCCTGACAAGAGGAACAAACATTCTAGATCTGGTCCTCACCAACATGTCAAACAGTTTCACTGCTGGGACTGTTGGACTGTCAATTAAAACTGAACATAAATCAGTCACCTTTGAACTGACACTAACACCACAACTCACAAAGGGTGAAATCAGACTAAAAAACGTCATCAAGGCAAACTATACCCTCCTAGGTGAAGGTATAAATGTATTCAAAGCCCCACCCTAACCCTAAGCCGAAAGTGGTAACTATGCTGAAGCTTACACTAATGCCCTGCACAATCACTTGCATAAGTGTATAAACTTGGCTGTACTAGATAGAGTCAAAGCCAGAGCCTCAAGTAAAATCAAGCTGTCATGGTGGACTTCCAGCATCAACAAATTCTACAATAAATGTAAAAAATTGCTGCCCAAGAAAATAGAAGCAAGGATCCAGCAATGGAAAAGCACCCTCCTCAGTCTTAACAGCAAATAAGATAACCTGCCAAATCCTCCAAGAGCGCCTGAGAGAGACCTAGCAAGTACTGCCAAGCATAACCATAAGGCCTTTAACAGCTATGTACATAAGCTAAAGGGTAGGACCTAAGCATATGCAGAACTGGTGGTCAATGGTATCATACACACTGACCCCAAAGAGATAGTGGACCTGCTAGCGGATAGGTTTAACAAAAATTTCACTCCCTTATCCCCTCCTAACTTACAACAAACTCACCCCCAAACTGCCCCCACCTTACATATCTGAAGAACAGGCCCTCAAAGCCTTGTCCAAGGCAAAGAACACAGCTTCTATGGGAACAGACAACATCCCAGGCTGTCTTCTAAACAGGCTAAAACATGAACTAGCATTGCCACTAAGTACCCTTTTCAATCATAGCCTAACCACAGGCTTTGTTCCTGCAGAATGGAGAACAGCTACAGTTATTCCCCACCACAAAGGTGACCTAGCAACAGACCCAGGGAATTACAGACCCATAAGCCTGACCAGCCTCATCTGTAAGGCCATGGAACGTATTATTATGGACCTCAAATATAAAGACATAGGTGACCTCTAAACCCTGGATCCTACTCTATTCGACTTCTTGAAGGGCAGGTCCTGCCTGTTAAATCTGGTGGATTTCTTTGAAAGTGTGACCAGGGCCACTGATGAGGGCAAATCTGTGCATGCAGCATTCCTCAAATTGGAAAAGGCTTTTGAGACAATCCCACATTCAGGCATTATCAATAAACTTAGAAAACTGAATGCAAACCCCTTCATTGTAAGATGGGTTACCAACTGGCTCACAAACCAGACACACACTATCAAAGTGGGTGACTCCACATAAACCAGCAGACTTGTTAACAGTGGGGTGCCACAGGGGTCAGTGCTGGGTCCCCTCCTGTTTGGTATATACTTCTCAGATTCTCAGGTCAAAAGTAGAGGGTTGTGGCTTATCAAATTTGCAGATGAATTCCCAAATGATGTCAGTATACTCCAGGAGGATCTCACACAGTCTAATGACTGGTATATTAGTCATGGTCTTAAACTGAATGCAAAGAAATGCATCATCATTCCCTTTGGCACAAACAATGTCCCCTCACACAATCAGACCAACAACAATACCCTAAGTACACATGAAGTGGTAAGGGACCTGGGATCACAGGTTGACTGTGAACTTAACTTCGACCATGTGTCTACCATTGTAAGGAAAGCTTTCCACATAGTTTACTTGATTATTAAAGGCACTGTCTCGAGAGCAAAATAAGTTATACCCCCCCTATACTCAGCACTTATCCATCCCATACTTGAGTATAACACCCCAAACCAAATGACACAATGCAACAAACCAAACATATCTCTCTCTCATCACTGCCACTCCCACAAGGCTCTAAATTGTTTATAATTTCCACACCAACTTCTATCCTCACAACTGCTTGTCATTCACAACATCTTTAACAAGCCCTCCTCTTGCCCTAACCTCTCCTTTCTCATCTCTCTCCACACTCCTACTAAAAACATCAGGAGCTCTGATCAACTACTTCTAGAAATATACAAACCTAAACAATCTACAGGTCAAATATATACAGTTACATCCCTGCCCTAAACTGGAACAAACTCCCCCTGGCCATACGTACAATATCTCACAGACTGGAATTCAAAAAAGCACTCAAAGAGTACCTGCAAAACTCCTGGACTTGCAACTGAACCCCCCCCCCATCAATTTCACTATCTTACTGAACTGTAAATACTTTCCCTTGTACCCCGAGCCCTCCATCTGCGCTCTCACCTCTTCGCCAAAGAGCTGCTCTTTCCTAATTCTGTTATTACTCACTTCTTGCTCTTCCTTCTGACATTTACTGCTCCCAAAGACTCTCCTTTAACTGTCCCTCACTTAACATATTTTAACTTCACTCTCCTCATGGCTTCATCCTACACTTATATAATGAAACAAAAAAAAAAACATTTTTCTACACTCTGTACAAACTATATCATTGTAAATGTAATGTCTTGAACTTTGTATGATGAAAATTTAATCAGGGATGTTTTTAAGCTGTAACTAATATCTTGAACTGTGCATGTTGTAAGTGTAACAAAAGAATGTAGGAAGCAATGTATTTTATTTTATTTTATTATTGTAGAATGTACTTTGTAGTCATGTGGAGCTTTTTTCCTGGACCTCTGCTGCAAAAGGGCTTGGGCTCAGTCAGGCTTTTCTGGTCAACAAATGTAAAATAAAATAAACAAATAAAAATTCAGTATGTACTGTACTAAGTACCTACAGCAATTAGAGCCCTCAGAGGTTTCGAACAAAGAAGATCAAGGGCCTCCAGCATGTGCCTTACACAGACCGACTAAAGTCCCTTTCACTATACTCCATATTGCATAGACTTCTTAGGGGAGACTTATGCCTGGGTTACAGAGCAACCCAAGACACAAACCTAATGAACTTACTGCATATCCTTAAATCAAATGGGTCTAAGGCTACCTATTCCAGGGATTTAAATATGGCCTGCGACTTAAATAGAACATGCTGGAGGAAAAGATTTATCTCCCAATGACTGCGACATCTTTGGAACAGGCTACCAATTCATGTGAAACAGAGCACCTCTATGACACTGTTCAAGAGGAACCTGGACGAGTGAATGGGGCACCTTAAATTCTTACTGGGGATAGTGCCTGCAACACATGGGTAGTCATCAATAAATGCAATCTTGGGTGTTGACTAGTACTTCTATGGTATTACACTGGGTTGAAATGGCTGGGCTTAAAATGACCTCCGGGTCAATAGCCTAGTAATCTCCTATGATCCTGTGATGCTATGATTACCACCCATGTTTCCTATATATCTGGCCTACATTTGTGTGTATACATATTTTGCTGTGTTTTTCTTGCTGTGTTATTCCTATGGGTATGCTTAACTCTTTCTGACATGCATATCTCTTTCTACTTTCTGGAGTCATGGGTGTTGTTATTTATTTTGTATGGTCCACTCTGCCTTTCTTCATGTGTTCTTCCTGTCTTTCAGGCTCTGCCATTCTTGAGCCTGTGTCTTCCCTTACTTTCTACATTTTGGTCTCTGTCTTCAGCTGCCCTGTTTTCAGCAGCTCTGTATTTCAATAGGGAGCCTTTAAAGTGGAGAGATGTATGTAATACACAAGAGGCTGTGCTTATCTGGGTGTAGGCATCTAAGACAGATCAAATGGGTAAGGGTCAGCAGATTGTTTTGACATGTGACAGTATGCCTCAGTTATGCCCAGTGAGGTGGATGTTAAGATGGCAGCTGCTAGCAAGGGCTGAGAGGAATGAGGCAGTTTTTTTAAAGATGATACGGTGTTATCTTTAATGACACAGGGGATAAGAGATGCTAGATATTATTCACATTCTTTTCAAATAGGGAGAGTGTCTCATCTAGCAGCAGAGGCAGATCCACTGAGGTACTTAAGAGGAAGTGCAGGTATAAGTCAAACACTTTCAGTTGTATGCAAGGTAGTGTAGTATTGGTATGCCTGGTTAATATTGTTTCTTTGTCTTGCAGGTCAAGGAAGAGTGGTCAGTGCTGGTCATTCATATGTGTGGGCATTGGATGGCGAAGAAGGCATTGGTTACACCTAATAATGATTTGTTAGGGCTGGACCCCAAGTTATGGAAGGTTCATTGGTTAGGCTGTAAGGGTCTTAGACAGAATCAGTCTTTTATGGAAGTGTAGATCACTATGTGTGTATGTACTTTTAAGAAGCTATCCAAAGCAATGCACAAGTGTATAAATATTGAGCATGTGCAAGCTAGACTGCCAATTTGTAGTTAGCTGTTGAGATGTAAGCATGTATGCATGTAAGGTCTGTCTGTTAACTAGTTCATTTGTATGTTATGATGTTCCTATCCATCCGGATCTTCTTCTTCTCTTTCAACTGTTCCTGTTAGGGGTCACCACAGCAGATCATCTGCTTCCATTTCTTCCTGTCCTCTGCATTTTGCTTGTCACACCAACAGCCTGCATGTCCTCTCTTACCACATTCATAAACCTTATCTTAGGCCTTTCCCTTTTCCTCTTACCTGGCAGCTCCATCCTTAGCATCCTTTTCCCAATATACCCAGCATCCCTCCTCAGCACATGTCCAAACCAACACAATCTCGCCTCTCTGACTTTGTCTCCAAACCGTCCAACCCGAGCTGACCTTCTAATATACTGATTCCTAATCCTGACCATCCTTGTCACACCCAGTGCAAATCTTAACATCTTTAACTCTGCCACTTCCAGCTCTGATTCCTGACTTTTTGTCAGTGCCACCCATACAACATAGCTGGTCTCACTACCCTCTTGTAGACCTTCCCTTTCACTCTTACTGGTACTTGTCTGTCACAAATCACTCCTGACACTCTTCTCCACCCATTCCACCCTGCTTGTGCTCTTTTCTTCACCTCTCTTCCACATTCACCATTACTCTGAACTGTTGATCCCACGTACTTAAAGTCATCAACCTTGGCCAACTCTACTCCCTTCCCTTTCACTCTTACTGGTACTTGTCTGTCCAAATCCCACATTCACCATTACTCTGAACTGTTGATCCCACGTACTTAAAGTCATCAACCTTGGCCAACTCTACTCCCTGCATCCTCACCATTCCTCTATCCTCCCTCTCATTCACACGAAAATATTCTTAGTCCTGCTGACCTTCATTCCTCTCTTCTCTAGAGCATATCTCCACCTCTCCAGGGTCTCCTCAACATGGTCCCTACTCTCACTACAGATCACAATGTCATCTGCAAACATCATAGTGCATGGGGCCTTCTGTCTGATCTCATCTGTCATCCCCATTGCAAATAAGAAAGGGTCAGAGCTGATCCTTGATGTAATCACACCTCCACCGTAAACGCATCTGTCACTCCCACTGCAGACTTCAACACTGTCTCACTACCCTCGTACATATCCTGTACCACTCTTACATACATCTCTGCCACTCCTGACTTCCTCATACAATACCACAACTCCTCTCTAGGCACTCTATCATATGCTTTCTCCAAGTCCACAAAGACACAATGCAACTCCTTCTGACCTTCTCTATATTTCTCCATCAACACTCTCAGAGCAAACATCACATCTGTAGTGCTCTTTCCCGACATGAAACCATACTGCTGATCACCAATCATCACCTCCCTTCTTAACCTAGCTTCCACTACTCTTTCCTATAACTTCAAGCTGTGACTGATCAGTTTTATCCTATTCATCCAGATCTGTTTCTGTGTATTAAAGCATCTAAATGAAAACCCCAGCCTTCTTGTCATATATATTAGAGACGAAAGAGTGACATGGTGTCAGAAGTGGCATATCCAAAGGGCAAGAAGTTAGAGGCGGCATGGCTAAAGTGACATAAGTTGCTTAGACCTGGAGAAATATACAGCAGTGAATCATCCTTAAATGTGCATACTTTGCAAAACAGGTCAGAAATAAATTTCAAATATTAAAACTTGATCAGTGCTATTTCTTTTCGCATAGTATGAAACAGGGCATACAGAATGCTATAAATAATATTCACATAAACCAATATGTATGATATTGGTAAAAATATTCAAATGACTACGGAAAATGTTTATAGTCCGAATTGCAGAAAATTAATAAAATAAGGGGAAACGACTGCATTTTCGCAAAGCATGTATTTTTCGTATTAAGCAAAGATATCTGAGTTACCAGAAGTACAGAAAGTATTCATATGCTTGTGCAGTGTTACAGTAAAGCTATTTCACAAAAGTACAGCCATTACAAGGCATGTTTCGCAGAGTAAGCCATTACAGAGCATATTTCACAAAGTACGGTATTTCAAAGAGTTTGCTGTGCATTTGAATGTTGTTACAAGCTCACAGAACAGTTTGTTCGTACATAATTACAAGGGCCATATTTTCAGTGTGTTTGTGTATACTTTGTGGGCATGGTAGATGGATTTCAAAAACCCAGTGCACTTGTGTTTGACAGTAATACTGCTGAGAACTGGAGAGTGTTTGACCAAGAGTGCGATATTTTCATAAAGGCTGCATTTTCTGATAGAGATGACTGTACAAAGGCATTTGTTCTACTTAATTTATCTGGGTCAGAAGCCATAGAAAGGGAACGCTCATTTGAATATGCACCTACTATCTATACAGGAGAGGGGGGGGGGACTGCCATATTGTTAAACAGGCTGAGCCAAAGGAAGACCCAGAGTGCTTAAAATGTAAATTTAGAGAAACGTGTAACCCCCAGACAAATGTTGCAATGGAAAGGCACTTATTTTACACAACAGATCAAAAGCCTGGTGAAACTTTTGCAGCATATATAACTGACCTGAAAAATAAAGCTAAAATGTGCAGATTTGGTGACTTAAGGGATGAGTTGATAAAAAGACTTGTGTGTGGTATTAAAGATGATGCTGTGAGAAAGATTTTGCTTTATGACAGTGATTTAACTTTGAATAAGGCCATTGAGATTTGTCAGATATACGGGCTTACAGAAAAGCCCACAAATATGCTTACAAATGAGAACAGCTCTAGAAGGCACAGTGATAGAGCTCATGTTGATAGTATGCTGCACATGGTTAAGAGAAACAGGTCCAAGCACATGACAGCAACTGTAACCCCTGCAGCATTCACTGGTAAACACCAGAACTTTCTAGCAAATTCCAGAGTTTGCACAGTCTCAGTGAACCGTAAGACTGAGTCGCAAACTGAAAGCATAGGCCTCAACCCAGTTTCATTGCCATCTGTCATAATTGTGGTGGAAGTCATGAATCTAAAAGGGAGAAATGTTTAGGTTTTGGTCAACAATGCCACAAATGTAATAAATGGAATAATTTCAAAAGGTTTTGTAAATCAAAAGGCCCACATTCTTTTATTAAAAGGGAACATTTTAAGAAATGAGTTGATCAATTAGAAATCCATGATGTAGGGTTGCAGCCCATTCTTTATGTTGATGGTGTGTCAGTGCTTCAAGAAACAGTCAAAGCAGTAGATTTAAGGGCAAAGAATGAGGTATTTTGCACTGTTAGGATAAATGCCAAGGCCACAGAGCTCAAAGTTGATACAGGTTCCAAGTGCAATGTTATGTCTGCAGAAAAGATTGCTAGAGTGTGTCATGGTTTAAGGCTTGATTTGGCAAGGTGTGCGAAGCTTGTTGCTTATGGAGGTGAAGAAATTCAAACTGAAGGCTTGGTAGTGCTTTCATGTTACTCTGCTGGAAGAAGCTAGAACTTGTTATTTTATGTGGTCAAGAGGAACGTCCAGTCATTATTAGGGCTCAGAGACAGTTTGAAAATGGGACTGTTTTCACTTAATAAGGAGGTCCACCATATTAGCTTTAAAGACCACTACTCTTATTTTGCACAGCACATTTTTTCTACTTATGCTGATCTTTTCAAAGACAAACTAGGCAAGTTTCCAGTTGTGTACTCCATGAAGTTAGAACCAGGGGTAATTCCAGTTATCAGGCCAGCACGTACAGTTCCAATAGCCATGAAGGACAGAGTCAAAGCCGAGTTAGATAAAATGGTGCAACAAGGTGTGATTTGTCCAGCTGAAACTCCAACTGCATGGATATCTTCCATGGTGGTAGCTCATAAGAAAAGCTCAGATGACATCAGAATATGTATTGACCCACAAGATTTGAACAGAGCACTAAAAAGACCTTATCATCCAATAGGCAGAGTCAAAGAAGTTGCAGCCTTGCTGCCAGATGCCACTATTTTTTCTGTCTTGGATGCAAAGAGTTCATTTTGGCAAATTCAGCTTGACAAAAGATCTGCATTGCTCACTACTTTCAGTACTCCGTTTGGCAGGTACAGATGTTTGAGAATACCATTTGGGATAAATTCTGCAAGTGAAGTCTTTCAACATACTATGGAGTAATTTTTTTTGGGTATACTTGTGCTATTATCGTAGATGACATACTATTAGGAGGTCATGATGAAGCAGAGCATGACAGAAACATCAGAAAAGTTCGAGAAAGTGCATGTCAAGTGAATCTTAAGCTCAATCCACACAAATGCAAATTCAGGATTCAAGAAGTTACTTATGCTGGTCATTTATTTACAAGTACAGGCTTACGACCAGACACTTCAAGACAAACAGCCGTTCTCGAGATGCCAGCTCCAAACAATGTTCAGGCTCTGCAATGTTTTCATGGCATGATCAACTACCTAGGCAAGTTCATTCCAGACTTGAGCCAACTTTCAGCACCACTCAGAGAACAGACATGTAAAGATGTATCCTGGTCTTGGTTAGAACAACACCAAAGAGCATTTGATGTCCTGAAACAGAGAATTGCTAGTCCACCAACTCTCAGATACTATGATGTTCACAAACCAGTTACACTTTCATGTCATGCTTCGAAATTTGGTCTTGGTGTCATCATTCTACAAGAGGATCAACCTGCTGCCTATGCATCAAGAACTCTTTCACAAACTGAAATGCAGTATGCCCAGATTGAGAAGGAGCTTTTGGCAATTGTGTTTGGATGTTTAGAGTTCCAGGATTATGTTTACAGTAGACCTATCCAGATCGAAACAGACCACCAACCACTGGTCACTATCTTGAGAAAGCCTATGCATTCAGCTCCAGCCAGGCTGCAACGCATGATGCTGAGATTACAAAAGTACAATTTCAATCTTGTCTACAAGAAAGGCAAACTTCTTTATCTTGCTGATACATTATCCAGATCATGCAGAAACACCCCAGACCAGTACGAAAATGAGAGTCTTGATTTTGAAGGCATGGAAGTGAGAAATTTCTCTTCCACATGTCTTGATGAGTTGAGAGATCACACAGTCACAGATCCAGTTTTACAGAGACTCAACCACTTTTTCAATCAAGGATGGCTGGCAAAGCAATCTAGTTTACCTAAAGAAGTGCAACCTTATTTTCCATACAGAGATGAAATTTTGTCTGACAAAGGTATCATAATGAAAGGTCTGAAAGTAATTGTTCCAAAGTCCTTGTAACCAGAGTACATTACTATCTTGCATCATGGTCACCCAGGAACCGAATCTACCAAAAGAATGATGAGAGGACTAGTATTTTGGCCTTTCTATGTCACAAGACATTGAGAGAGCACTTTCATCTTGTTCCGTGTGTAATAGTACTAAGCCACGCCAACAGAAAGAACCACTTTATCTTAACCAGATTCCAGAACTACCTTGGCCGACAGTAGCCACCGACATCTTTGAGTGGAATGGTCAACATTATTTGGTGTTAGTAGACTATTACTCCAAATGATTCGAGATTGACTTACTTGTTAACCTAGCATCCAGTACAGTCATCACTAAGATGAAGTGTCATTTTGTTGTTCATGGTGGTCCACACAAAGTTATCTATGACAACAGCATGCAGTTTACAAGCCAACAGTTCAAAAGATTTGCTGAAGTATGTAGTCCACAGTACCTGCAGTCAAATAGTTTGGCGGAATGTGCAGTTCAAATTGCAAGGCAATTACTAGAGAAGTCAAAACGAGATACTAGTGACTTTCTCCTGAATGTCTTGAATCTCAGAAATATTCCTCGTGATAAACATCTTGGTTCACCTGCTCAGACTTCTTTTGAGACAAACCAGAACCACATTACCAATCAGTAGTCAATTGTTGGTTACATGTGTCAAGAGCAACAGATCAGTGAAAGCCAATCTGTTGAAGAAGTGCTTAACCCATGAGTTGTACTACGACAAGACCAGTAAACCGCTCAATCCATTACGAGAAGAAGTGGTAAGAATGCAAGTGTCCAAAGGTTATGATTGGATTGCTGCCATGAAGAATATTGGTCCAGAGCAAAGATCATATATTGTGGAATCAGAAGGAGCAGTTTTTAGGTGGAATCGAAAACATTTAAGATCGGTGTCCAAACCTATACCACAGCATATAGCCTGTGAGAAAGACTATCTCAGAGTGAGTTGTCCAGTGTTCCAATTCCAAAGGAAGTTCCAGAGGACATTCCTGTTCCTGTGACAAATCCAGAAGTTTCTGATATGAGTTGTGCACCGCAGACTGTCCCTGTTGCTAAATTCAGTTCCCAACTGTTATGTTACAAGATATGGTCGCATCTCTCATCCCTGTAGCAGATATGAAGTAACTGACATGAACATTGTGTTTTGTTTCCAATGTATACAGTAATGCATGTCTAACTCTGATATTGTTTTGTATTAAGGGCAATCTTTTAAAGCAGGAGGATGTAGATCAATATGTGTGTATATACCTTTAAGAAGCTATCCAAGGAATTGCACAAGTGTATAAATACTGAGCACGTGCAAGCTAGACTGCCATTTTGTAGTTGTCCGTTACGATCTAAGCATGTATGTATGTAAGGTCTGTCTGTTAACTAGTTTGTTCATATTTTATGATGTTGCTGTCCATCCTGATGTGTTTCTGTGTATTAAAGCATCTAAATGAAAACCCCAACCTTCATGTCACGTGTGTTAGAGATGAACAAGTGAAAGGAAGTATCATTGAGGTGGCAAGGTACACCTGACATTATTTTGATCCACATGGGGAGGTAACGATACCCTAGTTTGATTACAGTATAGCTGGCAATGATTCCTAGGTTGGTTTGGAAAAAGGCATTTAAATGGAGTGCTACTGAAACTGCTTGTAAATGTGTTAATAACCAGGTAGACAGGGTTGTAAGGACTATGGGTATGGTCATGTTGGACCAGTGGGACCTTTATGATAAAGGTATCAGTCAGATGGTATACACCTGAGTGATATGGGGCTTGGCCTATTTAACATGCATATTTCATTGTTAGTGAAGGATTTGCTAAACTGATAAAAAAGGGGGAATGGACTATGTCTACTGACTGCTGGGCAAAGGAGCAATGCCTTCTGTTCAAAAGTATCACCTTTCTCCTCTTTTTCCTTTTTGGTTTTGGGTAAGATGAGTGGTATTATACTGCCCTGGATGGTGTAAGTAATCTGCTGGGTGTCATGCTGCTGATGATTGTGTTGACAGAAGAGCAAACTAGCACACCATCTTTATTCTAAATAAAGTTTGGAATGTTTGGTTACAAATTTTTTGTAATGTCCTTCTAATCATGAAGTACATTCTTTAAAGTACTTTTGATATATTATTCAATAAATGGTTGCAATCACAGTTTTGTCAGTATTTTAGTTAGGGGGTCGGGGGACAGATGAAGTTTGATATGCAGAGTTATTTGTCCTAGATCCCCTGATGTATAAAGTGAGTTACGGTGGAGTGGAGAGCTGGGTACAGCATAGGCTAATAGAGGTTTTGTAGCTGGGAGGGAGCTGGTTTAGGTTACACTGAGAGAAGGAAGTGATGTAGCATATGAGGTAGTTGGGGGTGGTGTGAAGAAGTAATATAAGACATGGGTGGAGCTAGGTTCAGTCTTTTGGTACTGGCAGCTGTGAAGCCCTCCCTTCCTCCTTTTCCAAGGTTGGTGGGCGTAGGGGCAATACCTTTTCTTCAGAAGTGGCCTTTTTTTTCTTTTTGGATGGAAGATTACAAGAGAACAGCTAGGAGTCACACTGCTGATTGTGTTGACAGGTGAACAAACTAAGGGTCCTGTTTCATTGTAAATAAAGTTTGGAATGTTTGGTTATAGATGTTTTAACTTTGTTCATATTAATCATGTGGTACGTTCTTTAAGGTATTCTTGATATTTTATTCAATAAATGGTAGCAGTTGCAAATTTGTGTCAGTATTTTATTGAGGGGATTGAGGGACAAAGCTGCCTTTAATAATCTAGAAGGTTTTGAGACTTTTGATTGTGGGAGTAGTAAAGTGTAGTTTCTGTGACTTGTCTGAGGTCTGTATTAAATAAATCTGTGTCAGGACTGCAATGATGCTTGTATGGAGCTAAATGTCCTGCAGGAGAAATCCACACCACCACAGTTACTTATTTATCTGTTTCTTTCTTTCTTTGCATGCTGGGTAAATGGGCTGATCCAAGGAAAACTTTTCAGCCACAAAGCAGGAATGAGACATAAATGACACTTACATACAGCTTCTTACAAGTACATGTTAATACATACACTTGTAAAACTGTAATTCTACTTCTCCTTATAAAATACAAAGTAGTGTCTGTACAAAGTTACATGCACAGTACAAAACACTATCAGGTCAAACTTCTGGAGTAGCTACTTAAAGTTATACTGTACAAACATACCTAACAGAAGGGCTAACACTTTCTCCGATCACCCAGGCTCATGTTACAGCTGCTCAAATGTAACAGATGAAGCTGGCAGATGCTTGTGTCACTGCTGTTCAATTCCCATGCATGCAAGAGTAGAGTGTATGTTAAGGGATAGTAGGTAATTCATTCTTTCATTCCCTTGAGGATGAATAAGACAGGTTTTAAACTGCTTTTCTGTGATTTGGCTTTGGGTGAAAATAAGCATGCACATCATTTAACAAGCCAAATCACACATTTGCTTGGAAGAAATGGCTGCAGCCATGTATTTATTACACCAATCAGATTGAATTATGTGCCAGATCAGTGCTATATCAGACGTCAGTGCCAATCAGACCAATTAATGCCAACCAGAAAAATTCAGATCCAAAGGGCAGAACTTGGAAGTATGTCAAATCAACCAGGCAATAACATACCACCGCTGTCCCTGTAAATGCTCACCTAACACCAATGGCTGAAGGGATATACAAGCAAACACGGACAGTCCCCTGACACGACTCAGCTAGATACCAGTGGCTGAAAGGGATCTGCCATTTGTGTGACCCTAGGCTGTGGCCCCCAGCCTGCCCACTACACCAGGGGGCCGCCCATGCAGAGAAGGGCCAAACTGTCCGAGTTTGCACTCCTCCAAGGATAAGCACACTCCTTTGTAATTTAGTCTTCCAAGTCTGCCCTTCCACTACAGTCCTGCAATGTTGTTGAAAAGAGATCATGCCTGGCTACCTGTGGCTTTTTAAATTCTTCCTCTCCCTGCCCACCTACCTTTACACAACCCCCTTTCCTCATCCTAACTGACTTCCTACCTTCCTGAACCCCTCCCCTGTCTCATGCATGCTATTTTCCTCAAGATGGTATTGCTGTGTCTACAATTCCTTGACATACTTTCAAACTCTGTCTCACTAATGTTATCTAACTGATGTCAGCTGATCATACTGTTCACTACAAATTAGAAAAAGCAGACCTCCGTTAAAAAAAAAAAAAAAAAATTCAGTGTATCGATCATGAATACACTACATTCGGTACATTGGCTGAGACTCAAATGTGGGTCTTCTGCATTACAGATGAAAATTCTGCCACTGAGCCATCAGTGAATATAGTTATATATTGCACAAGCAACATTTTATTTTCATACTAAAAATAGTGTGAATAAGAAGACAGATAATAATCATAACTTGGCAGCCCTTAATTTTAAGAGACCAGCAACAGAAATATTTTGATTTAGTCCTGGTTCAGTTGAAAAGGAATAAAGTCTTAACAGCCAAACAGCCACCCCATGTTCCAAAATGGTCCCCCATGCCCCAATTCCACCCCACCCACCCCCTGGAGTATGGACATCGTTTTCTAATATAAAAAAAAAAAAGAAAAAGTTTTAAACATTTTCATGTTAAGGACAGCTTGTACAATGTTTTGTTAATGCTGCTATGCTTTATGTCATATGAATGTTCATAAATCCTATCCCCCAACCTCCTTTCTGGTTTGTGTACATAAAAAAAGCTTCTCGTGATAAGAAAGTCCCTAATAAATCACCGCTGGTTTTACAATCAGTATTACCTGTACTAGCTAAGGGCATCCACAGTGGTGTAGTGATTAGCACTGTCACCTCACAGCAAGAGGTTCTCCGGTTCAATCCTTGACTGGGGTGCCTTCTGTCCGGAGTCTGCATGTCCTCCCTGTGGTCGTGTGGGTTTCCTCCGGGTGCTCCGGTTTCCTCCCACATCCCAAAGACATGCTGCAGGTGGATTGGAGACTCTAAATTGGCCCTAGGTGTGAGTGCGTGCATGTGTGTGTGTGCCTTCTGTGGAAGGTTGGGCGCTGGGCTGGCAACTCGACACTGTAAAACTCCACTGCCAATCATGAGTGGACAGGTGATCTGCTGTGGCGACCCCTAACCGGGAAAAGCCGAAAGAAGAAGAAGATTACCTGTACTAGCTAAACTTCTAAGTGTAACCACTCACTCACTGAAGCTCTAGGACCATCAGCAATAAATCTGCAGTATCTGCAAACTCTGCATTATTGTTGCCTAAAATTAGCTGAATATTTGTCTTTTCCCTTGATTGAATCTCAATTTGTCCTTCAGCAATGAGTTTTCTGAGTAGTCTCTGTCCTTTAATGTCTCAACAAGTTTATCCATTTTGAATCTAAATAGCCTGTCATCAGAAATTAATCTCAAAAGATGTAACATATAGCCTTTGATAAGGGCTTTTTGTTTTACTGAAAGAGTGGTAGCTCCCAAAATGAAGATTTACATTGGAAAAAAATAAGTTGTTTAAAAATTGTAGAACCAAAACACTTACTCATTTTCTCTTTAAAAGCAGTACCTTTGAAAACAAAATTGTTCCATAATATTGTTTATAAATTTTAAAAAGGATGTTATATAGTTAATGTAGTTAATAAAATACCCCAGGAGGTAGCACCTCCTCTCCTTGTAATGACGTTCTCTAAAATACGGATATAGAAATATATATACTTTTCAAAAACTGAATTTAAAGTGAAAGTGTTCGCCCAGTTGCCAGAAAATAAAATTACCTTAAATTGGGGCTGCTGAAGTACCCAAGGCAATACCCAGAGAGCTGGTGAAAGTGTTCCCCTTCAAAATAAAAATAATTATTCCTTAAAATTACCTCCATAAATCCAAGTAATAATTTAATGTCCCACTTTGTTAAATCACTGAAACCCACCAGCATGACTTTAAATGACTGCAGTCCACTGATGTAAATTATTATAGTAAAAATGCCCATGGCATCAACAGTAACAAAAATAATATGGTGCACAACAGAGAAAAAAATCCCTCATTAGTTTCAAAAGACAAATCAGGGAACTAGTCAAGTCTTCAAAAGCAAACTACGAGAATAAAATAGCCTCTCAAGCAAAGGATAAGCAAAAGCATGTTTTAGTTAAGTCCGAAATTTTAAAGGAAACACTCAATAATGTGCTGAGTTGGCTGTAGATGGCACTATCTACACTCAGCCAGAAGAAATAGCACACCTGCTGCTAAATTCAGCTCAGATTCCCCCTCCACCATCATTACCGGTCACTCCCCATGAAAAAATCCCTACCATTACTTTGTCTGTTATCACAAAAGAACAAGTCATCACTGTGTTCCCCAAAGCAAGAAACATGGCATCAATGGGCCCTGGTGGAATCCCAGAGTATGTATTAAATAGTTTGAAATATGATCTAGCAGACCCACTCAGATCTCTATTTGACCAGGTCTCCAAACAGGCTTTGTCCCAGAAGAGTGGAGGACAGCAGCAGTCATCCCTCTGCACAAGGGGGAAACATCAACTGACCCAGAAAACTACAGACTCATAAGGCTGACTAGCCTCATATGCAAGGCTATGGAAAGGATAATCATGGACCTGATTAACAATAATACAGAAAATGTCCAGACTCTAGACCCAACCCAGTTCGACTTTGTCAAGGGTAGGTCCTGCCTGCTCAGTCTGGTGGACTTCTTTGAGAAGGTTACCAAGGCCATAGATGAGAGTAAGACAATGCATACCAGCGACCTTGACCTGGGCAGGGCATTTAACGTGATACCCTACTCAGGCACTATAAATAAACTCATAAAATTGAGCATAAACCTCTATATCACTAGATGGCTAGCCAAATGGCTCTAGGATAGGACACATTAGAGTTGGGGGATCCACATCCAACAAGAGGACAGTCAGCAGTGGAGTACCACAGGGCTTAGTGCTAGGCCCCCTCCTGTTTGGGATTTACTTCTCAGATGACAAGACAAATGTAGGTGGCCATTGGCTGACCAAGTTTGCTGACTGCAGGCTGAGGGCAATCATTGTCTCACCAAATGATGTTGATATCCTACAGAAAGGTTTGACACAGACTAATGATTGGTGACAGAGCCATGAACTTAAACTAAATGCAAAGAAGTGCATAATAATATCCTTTGGGAAATCAAATACTCCTGCAAATTACAACATTGATAGCACCCCCCAAGAGAGGATGTGGTGAAAGATCTGGGTAATCTGATGATAGTAATCTGAACTTTGACTACCATGTGTCCATGGTAGTGAGGAAATCCTTCTATGTTGCTCATCTTATAAGTAAGGGTATGGCATCCAGATCTAAGGATGTCATAGTACCACTTTACTTAGCCCTCATCAGAGCAGTAATTGAATACAATGCACCCTCTGGCATTTATCTTGCCAAGCACCTGCAACAGTTGGAGCATCCTCAGAGGTTTCTGACCAAAAAATACATAATATAACCAACATGTCATATGTGGACTGATTAAAGCCCATCACTGTATTCAGTTTCCTACTGATTACTTAGGGGTGATCTGTGCCTGACCTACAAGGCAGTCTCTAACCTAGCCCTGATGTAAATGTTGCATATTTGCAAAACTAACTACATGAGGGTTACCTGCTCCAAAGATCTTCACCTGATCTCTGACATGACGAAATCATGCAGGAGAGACAGATATGTATTCCAGAGATTGCCCCTCCTCTGGAATAGGCTGCTTGTTCACTTGAAGCAGAACCTTTCCCTAACCATCTTCAAGCACAATCTGGACCAATGGATGGGAAATTGCAAATTCAGTCCTGTGGTGGTACCCATTTCCCTTATGGAGAGAGGCAGTCTGTAAAAAATTGTCAAAAACGGGCTTGCTGAATGTTGTTGTTTTTCCCCTAGAAATAAAAAAATTGGGTAAAATCTGGGTAAAACTGGCTAGGCTTGTAAGGCCTCTTGAGCCGTTATCCTAGTAATCTCCTATGAACGTATGGAGCCTATGTAAAATGCATCCAATAATATTTTTAAAAGATGCTAGGAATCTTTCAAATTATGCTCGTAGTGCTAAAATAGTTTCATTGTTTGCCAACAAAAATTGCTTGTGGTTCTAAAATGGACCAACTTGTTTCCACTATATGCCTTAATGGTGGATCAGAGACATTTTTATTTATCTTCAAGATACTGAAGATAGTGGGAAATGTTGGTTTGCCCACATACAAAAAGTTGAACTTGTGGTGAAATCACACCTTGCAACAACAAATCATTAAGCACGTGTCTGATTTTAATAGAAAAATGTTCAATTCATTTATAGAAACACACTCATAAGTGCTAGTGTTAAGTAAGATATCATTTTGCCAGAATAAATATTTTAATCTATCTGTACAATCCCCCCTTATCTGGCTTCATTGCCCTGATAAACTTATCCTTCACTAAATTAAATTGTAAGAGTCTTTCTTTTGTCTTCAAACAAGGAAAATAATATTTTCTTGTGTTACAAACAAACCAAATTTAATTTCCATAGTACTGTTCAAAACTGGCAAGTAAAGTGTGTAAATGAGGGTTAAAAGCATTTTTTCTTACTGCTGTAAGCCTATGTCTCATATGTCATTTTTCACCAAATAACAGGATCTGATTAAGCTTACAAGTAAATGATTTTAATTCAATCAATGTCTTAGAAATGTCCACCCTTTTGATGGGGACAAAGCTAAAACATTTTTAAATAAATCATTGTATAAAGTTCCAGATAACTAAAGTTATACATTTTAAAGTCGCTGTTAACAGAAGACAAAGTGCCTTTGGTGGAGGTGCTAAAACTGCACTGATGAACAGCAATGCTTGACACAGAGCACAGAAAAAGATCATCTTCTTCCACCTCTCCCTCTTCCTCAATTTCGTGTTGAGTTCTGAACTGTTTTGTTTCTGTTCACCATGTTCAGGACGTTGTCCCTCTTCTTCTGTGTTCTCTCTAATCTGCTTATTGGGGTTGGGTCCAAAAAAGCCTACACCTTTTGTTAAACAACAAAGTTGGTTCAACAAAGTAAGGCCAGAGAAATGTCTCATTTTAGTGCAATATGTAATGCTGGTCTGTAACTCAGTCACAGTGCAATACTCATCATACCTCTCACCTATAATTCCAAACAGTGTGAAAAGGCGAAAGAATACCAGGAACAACACAACACCTTTTCGCCAAACTGATATGGTGCAAATAAGACAGGCTGAATTAAACAGTCCACAGTCGATTTATTCCAACATAAAAAACAATAAATAATTGGTCATACCTCTTAACCTGGAAACATCAAAAATCTGGACAAGGCCCATGAAAAACAGGTACAAATTTGTATGCTGATTAACACAAAATTTGCATACATAATTACGTAACCCTGCCCAGCCCAACAGAATTGTGGGATACCAGCTTTCAAATGCAAACTGAAGAACAGAAAACCAAAATATGGCACCAGAGTCTCCCTTCAGCCATTCCAATGTCTCATTACCTGGCTATTTTGCCCCATTTACCATAAACACTAATGTGCATACTGCTTTACTTCTTCAATGATTATTTGGATTTTATATTTACATTTTCAGCCACTGGGGATGCACAAGCCAGTGCATTTCTTTGTGCCGGTCCCAAGCCCAGATAAATGGGGAGGGTTGCGTCAGGAAGGGCATCCGGCATAAAACTTCGCCAATTCATTTCATGCAGACACCAATAAACATTTTTATACCGGATCGGTCGAGGCCTGGGTTAACAACGACTGCTACCAGTACTGTTAGCCTACAGGGTGCTGGTGGAAATTGGGCTACTGTTGGCCGAAGGAGGAGAAGAGACGGAAGACATGGCCGAAGGCAGGAAGAGAGGAGAAAGGCTAGGACTGAGGTAGTGAGGGTTGGAACTTTGAATGTTGGCAGTATGACTAGTATAGGGAGAGAGATAGCTGATATGATGGACAGAAGAAAGGTTGGTATATTGTGTGTGCAAGAGACCAGATGGAAGGGGAGTAAGGCTAGGTGTATCGGAGGTGGGTTCAAATTGTTTTATCATGGTGTGGATGGGAGGAGAAATGGCGTAGGAGTTATTCTGAAGGAACAGTATGCTAAGAGTGTTTTGGAGGTGAAAAGAGTGTCAGATAGAGTGATGTTTATGAAGCTGGAAATTGATGGTGTAATGATAAATGTTGCTAGTGCATATGCTCCACAAGTTGGGTGTGCAATGGATGAGAAAGAAAAATTTTGGAGTGAATTGGATGAAGTGGTGATGACTGTACCCAAGGGTGAGAGAGTGGTGACTGGAGCAGATTTCAATGGGCATGTTGGTGAAGGGAACAGAGGGGATGAGGAAGTGATGGGTAGGTATGGTTTTAAACAAAGGAATGCAGAAGGTCAGATGGTAGTGGATTTTGCGAAAAGGATGGACATGGCTGTGGTGAATACGTATTTTAACAAGAGGGAGGAGCATAGGGTGACATACAAGAGTGGAGGAAGATGCACACAGGTGGATTATATCTTATGTAGGAGGGCCAGTTTGAAGGAGATTGGAGACTGTAAAGTGGTGACCGGAGAAAGTGTAGTTAGGCAGCATAGGATGGTGGTTTGTAGGATGAAATTGGTGATCAAGAAGAGGAGGAGGAGGAGTGGGAGGGAGGGCAGTACCAAGGATCAAATGGTGGAAATTGAAAAAGGGTAATTGTGAGGTGGAGTTCAGGGATGAGTTAAGGCAGGCACTGGGTGGCAGTGAAGAGTTACCAAATAGCTGGGTAACTACAGCAGAGCTAGTAAGGGAGACAGCTAGAAAGGTGCTTGGTATTACATCTGGACAGAGGAAGGACGACAAGGAGACATGGTGTTGGAATGAGGAAGTACAGGAGAGTATACAGAGAAAGAGGTTGGCAAAGAAGAAGTGGGATTGTCAGAGAGATGAAGAAAGTAGACAGGAGTATAAGGAGATGAGGTGCATGGCAAAGAGAGAGGTGGCTAAGGATAAAGCATATGAAAAATTGTATGGAAGGTTGGACACTAAGGAGGGAGAAAAGGACCTGTACTGACTGGCTAGACAGAGGGACTGAGCTAGGAAAGATGTGCAGCAGGTAAAGGTGATAAAGGATAATGAGGGAAACATACTTACAAGTGAGGAGAGTGTGTTGAGCAGATGGAAAGAGTACTTTGAGGGGTTGATGAATGAAGAGAATGAGAGGGAGAGAAGATTGGATGATGTAGGGATAGTAAATCATGAAGTACAATGGATTAGCAAGGAAGAAGTAAGGATGGCTATGAAGAGAATGAAGAATGGAAAGGCTGTTGGCCCAGATGACATACCTGTGGAAGCATGGAGGTGTTTAGGTGAAATGGCAGTGGAGTTTTTAACCAGATTGTTTAATGAAATCTTGGAAAGTGAGAGGATGCCTGAGGAATGGAGAAAAAGTGTTTTGGTACCGATTTTTAAGAATAAGGGTGATGTGCAGAGCTGTAGTAACTACAGAGGGATTAAATTGAGCAGTCACAGCATGAAGTTATGGGAAAGAGTAGTGGAAGCAAGGTTAAGAAGGAACATGATGATTAGTGATCAGCAGTATGGTTTCATGCTGGGAAAGAGCACTACAGATGCGATCTTTGCTCTGAGAGTGTTGATGGAGAAGTACACAGAATGTCAGAAGGAGTTACATTGTGTTTTTGTAGACTTAGAGAAAGCATATGACAGGGTGCCTAGAGAGGAGTTGTTCTATTGTATGAGGAAGTCAGGAGTATCAGAAAAGTATGTAAGAGTGGTACAGGATATGTACAAGGGTAGTGTGACAGCAGTGAGGTCAGCGGTGCGAGTGACAGATGCATTTAAGGTGGAGGTGGGGTTACATCAAGGATCAGCTCTGAGCCCTTTCTTATTTGCAATGCTGATGGACAGGTTGACAGACGAGATCAGACAGGAGTCCCCGTGGACTATGATGTTTGCAGATGACATTGTGATCTGTAGTGAGAGTAGGGAACAGGTGGAGGAGACCCTGGAGAGATGGAGATATGCTCTAGAGAGAAGAGGAATGAAGGTCAGCAGGACTAAGACAGAATATATGTGTGTGAATGAGAGGGAGGATAGAGGAATGGTGAGGATGCAAGGAGTAGAGGTGGCAGAGGTGGAGGAGTTTAAATACTTGGGGTCAATAGTTCAGAGTAATGATGAGTGTGGAAGAGAGGTGAAGAAGAGAGTACAGGCAGGATGGAGTGGGTGGAGAAGAGTGTCAGGAGTGATTTGTGACATACGAGTACCTGTAAGAGTGAAAGGGAAGGTCTACAAGAGGGTAGTGAGACCAGCTATGTTATATGGGTTGGAGACAGTGGCATTGGCAAAAAGGCAGGGGTTTGAGCTGGATATGGCAGAATTAAAGATGTTAAGATTTGTACTGGGTGTGATGAGGGTGGACAGGATTAGGAATAAGTATATTAGTGGGTCAGCCCAGGTTGGAAGGTTTGGAGGCAAAGCCAGAGAGGCACGATTACATAGGTTTGGACATGTGCTGAGGATGGATGCTGAGTATATTGGGAAAAAGATGCTAAGGATGACGCTACCAGGTAACAGGAAAAGAGGAAGGCCTAAGATAAGGTTTATGGATGTGGTGAGAAAGGACATGCAGGTGGTTGGTTTGACAGAGCAAGATGCAGAGGACAGGAAGAAATGGAAACAGGTGATCTGTTGTGGCGACCCCTAATGGGAACAGCCAAAAAAAGATGATAATGATTTACATTTTATAGCACAATGCACAAATATTAATAGACATATGCTAAACAAAGCAACATTGTCACAAAATGAAAATAGACTTAGCATTAAAACTTCTCTGTCCTTGAAACTCACATTCATTGAAATGGCACTGAAACCCACACCACATCCAAAGAAAATGCATCTGGTGGCCAGTGGTGGATAACGATTACCTTTATGCTGTTTTCAAATCATAGGCCCCTTGCACAAAAAACATATGTGTTCTTTGATACACCTTCCTGACTTTATTAAATTATATTCCTTACTGCACAAATAAAACAATGCATGCCAAGTTATAAGCAACACAGATTTATTCTGGGGCAGAGCAATCCTTGCACAAGTGCCCTGCTACTGAAAATGTGAGATTAATTCAGCATATACCACAGGCTATCACATCATATTTCCTTTATCTTGCTATAACTAAGAGAGTTATTCATATTCTTTGTTCACTAACTATTAAAATATCAGTACAGCCTGAAAACGCTACCCATTGGGTATATACAGCAGCCGCCAAAAACTCTTCAGTAGCATAAGCCAGTAAATGAAAGACTTTCAGTTGGCTTTTTCCATTACTTTTTTCTTTGTGAAGAAATGATGAACTGGCTTAAACAGCACAGCATTTAGTGTCCTCAAGTTTACTCGCAACATGCATTACAAAGATGTTATCTTTGAAAGTCAAGTAATTATCTAACATTGGTTTTTAGATTTTGCATTCACCATTAGCATATGGACACTTCGGTTTTACTTTCACTCATATAACAATACTGAGTGTATTGCACACCATAAATAATGATAAAAAATTGAAACAATAACACTAGCAAATGTCTCCAATTTCAATGTGACTCCACAAGATTTTTATCTTTATTCTGCATATTCCCAGCAGTGTTAGGTACCTACTGGCATGACTTTTACTTAAAATGTTTACTTATCTTGCTATCAGAAAAAACTTACTGCAAACACATTGGTTACAAGGAAAGCTTACATATGTGGTTGTCATCATGAAAACAATTGTAAACCCAAACCTTTCTGATTGCCAGTGTTATGCTTTTTCAAGTATTAGAATTTATAAGATGTTGTCATGAAACATATTCACACAGAGGTGTTTGTGTACATGCACATGTGTCCACACGTGTGTATTATAATTATTTGTAGACACAGACCCATATGTGCATACACATTTAAAGCTATGCTGTCAGTGCACTTATTTGGGCTTATATATTTCATTACGAAGTCCATTACCTAGTACTATTATGTTGTCATTTCCTTTACTGACACAAAATTAACTTATGTCATCATTAAGCCTAGAGATAAGTTTGTAGCATTTTTATAATGACTGAGGTAACAGCTATGGAGAAATAATTTTGCAAGAAGAGGTAAAGGAAAATGCAAATACAAAGATTTGTTTCTGAGGTCAAAGTAAAGTCAGACAAGCATAAAAAGCATAGCAATTTTTTAAGGATTTGTTAAAGAATGATAAGTTTTGAAAAGCAAATGAAAAAGTATGAAATGCTCTAAACGTTATTAGTGTTTGTGTTAGAAACAGTGCACCTATTATGGTGCAGATCCAAAGCTGCCAGTTATAACTGCAGCTTCAGGGTTTACAAACATCAGAAAGATTCAACAATTTGTTAATGCTGGATGAGTAAATCTCTCGCATATGCTGTACCATAGATGGCACATTGTTTCTTCGTAGCAAAAGGAAGATATAGAATTTGTCTGGTTTAATTTGAATAGCCAGGCTGCCCAACATAGCTGAGCCCATTCCTCAGAGGCAGCGTGGAAACACTAGAAAGGACAGCTCCATGACAAAGTAGGATGGAGTTCTGACTAAACCTAAAATGGCCTGGGGTTAGCTCATTGCCAGGCACTGCAGTAGCAAGCTGGGGGAGAAAACTTTAACTGGCACCAATTTTTATGTCTCCTTACTTAATATACTAAACTCCCTGTGAGGAATAGTCCTACTTGTAGCTGCCTCCAATGAACAGCATCACCAAACTGTGCATTATATCAAAGTTAGTCAACATGAAACTCAGTCAATCCCAGGCAAAACAAAGTCAATTGCTTCTAAACCTATTGCCTCAATGCTTAAGAAAGTCTAAATTTTAAGACACAATTTCCTGTGTTCAACTGATACCTGCTAAGAATGAGTTTCAAATGTAGGAGAGGCAGTGGTCAGAAACCTGAGTCCAAACCTACTCATAATATGAAGTGCATCCAAAAAGCAGACCATAAGTGCCAATTTTACCTAGGGAGAATACAGACAGTGTATCATTTTAAAGAGCTAGAAAATTATCAGCAAGTACTTCCATTATGGAAGGACTTGTTTTTGGTTTATCTTTTATACTTTCCTTGTTGAAAACAGGGAAGGGTGAACAAAGGGAAGGGGTGGATAAAAAGTCCCCATTTAGCCATTAATATATTCACAAAGCTGCAAAACAACAGATCCAGGTACAATAAAACTACTTTGAAAACTACTTAATACTACTTCAATTAATGTCTAGAGATATATTAACTTACTGAAGTTAAAAAACACAAGTTTATAAAAATTAAAAAACATGAGTATGTAAAAACAAGTATACTTAATATAAGTCATTAAAATCAATTAAAATTCTGTAATCAGAAAAATTGTTTACAAAGTGACAGATTAGAAAAAACTGTTTACAAATTGACAGACTCAATCTACCATAAGGCATATCTCACAGGGATAGAACAAACTCAGGACTAAAGATGTTCTCCAATGAAACAGAGGGAAAAAAGGCAACACAGTAAGGAGTTGGAGTGCTTGTCTGAAATGAAGGCCCATGTAAGCCAATAACAAAAATGTCACTTAATTTAGAAAATATTTTATTCATTTAGAAAATCTTTTAAAGTTATTAAGAAAAATGTAATCCTCCTATAGTAATAGGGGACATACAATAAATTAAATGAGTTATTGTGACTTACAGCTTTTCTCTACATTGACCTATTTCACATTGTCTCAAACACATTTACTTATTATTATTACCTCTAAATTACAGTACCAAGTCATTAATAAATTAATTAATGATGAAGGGGAGAGAAAGAAAAAGAAAAGGGAAGTGGTTAGTGGGATACTTGCACAACACTTGTTTATGGAAACATGCCCCCTCAACAGTCTATATTTATCGGGTCTATATCACATGGTCGAAAGCTAATAACAGCGAATTACCACAACTTCGAAAACACCAGAACTCGAAGTTGTTACTGTGGGGTCACGCTACAGTGTAGATAGGGGTATTTGCCCTTTCCTCACTGTAGTGTCATCTCAGAGTTGGTATATATATATCTAGCGGGGGATGTGGGGGGTGCAGCCCCCCACCATTGCAACTTCGAGTTCTGGTGTTTTCGAAGTTGTGGTCATTTGCTATTAATAGCTTTCAACCATGTGATATAGACCCTATTTATCAATAACTCCCCTACAATATTATTCAACTGCATAACATAGTTAAGACAAAATGTAGTAACAGAGGCAAACATGAGTCAATTCACTTAGAAGGTCATTAAAAACTTGTAACATACAGCTGAATAACTGAAGGGTATGATCATGATAGGCAGAGCCTTTGTTTCATTACTGAAGGGAAAGAGGTGCCTTAAATATAGATTTCCATTGCAAATGGAATGTGTTACATGCTTACCAAAATGATAAATCTGCGTTGGCAGTTCTCATCTCTGTCACCTCTGGGACTATAGGAAAACGGCTCATGTAGTGTCGAACAGACTGCAAAATCTACAACCTCAACCCGGTAAAAACAGAAGCCAATGCCAATAAAAACATAAATATACTTTTAATAAATATTTAAAATAAACCATTTAAGCACTTTCGTCCCAACACATGTGGACTTCATCAGCACTAAGAGTATTTTTATTGAGTTGAGGTTGTGGATTTTCCAATCTGTTTGACATTGCCTGAGCTGTTTTCTTTGGTTACTGGTTTTGTGTTTGGCTGCACGCTCACATGCTTGTTTTGGATTGGTTCCAACCTCTAGGACTATGACTGACAAGAATTACTCAACCAACTTTTCCATGATGCCCAACCTCCTCCCCTTGAAACAGGGTAATAAAGACAGTAGGACAGAGTCACACACACACACACACACACACACACACACACACACACACACACACACACACACACACACACACACACACACACACACCTTGCAGGAGTTCCATTTGTCTCAAAACAGTAGCTTACCTAAGGAGTTTCATTCCTGAACACGTTTGTTCTGTTCTCATGAAACGGATCCTTGGCTTAACTCACCAGCAGTCTATTGTTCTCTCTGCAGCAGCCAGGCTTGTTCCATTCTCAGAAACAGTCCATTCCCTTGTGGCTGGCTTTCTGGAAGTGAATGCACGCTGATGCATGTTGTTTGAGCTGCTGAATGCGTTACTGAGCATTCTGATAGGCTGGCAGGCTATTTCACAGAAATGACGTCATCGCACAAGTGAAGATGTCAGCTCCAAAAGCCAGAAAAAAAATTCAAAAGAAATAGCCAGGAAATTCGGAAATTAAGGGGTGCCACTCGGGAATCATGGCACCCCATTATTTAGACCCTAAAACTCAGTAAAACTGAGTAATTCATTATGGTTGGGAGGTATGATAGTCATGAATGTCTCATTCTGGGCAATAAAAGTCTTTAATGCAATGTCTTACCTCAGTACTGTGCAATACTCATGCAAACAGATCACTGTATAATAATGTTAATGTGAGTTTAATTTACGTGCAATATTGGGATTATCTAGCTAGAACATTATGGTATAGAGTTAGTAGTTATTTATGTATTAATGTCTTGTCATATTAAGTCAATGTAATATCTACACATCTGAGTCCGGAGCTATGGAATTTCAAGCAGTTTTTGCACTTGTGTGATTCTGAATGACAATAACGTTTACTTTGACATTGACAAATTTGTGGCAAGGACAATCTTTTAATAACACACACTTCTAGCATCTCTGCATTCAAGAAGTGCATAGCATTAAAAAATTGTCTTTACTACCAAATTTATTTGCATTAGATATTCTCAGTGCATTATTAGAACTGTTCTGTTGCTGAGCAGAAGAATCAGATTCCTCATCGCCTGGAATCCAATTGTATCCTCTAGATTGTTTCTCTGATTGTACGGGGTATGCCTTTTTCTCCTTGTAATCAGTTCTGAATACTTTTAATTTACATAACTTTCTTTCCTTTGCAGCCTTGCTTTGTTTTTCTACCTTGCCAAATATTTGTTTATATTCATACTGAAATGATGAAAACAATTAAGTTGCTAATGACAGAATATGTCAGTGATGTTGCTCACACTAAGTTTAATAACTGCTTTTTCTTGCTTTCTCTCAGTGACTCATCATATTTCCCTGATAATATGCTTATTTGTAAGTTTAAATCAGAATCAATGTGCCAAGAACATTTATAAAGGTTAGAATGACAGCTGATTCCAGACTGCTATGCTGTCAGTGCACAAATTCCTCACACATATTTAACTTGGATCTATGAGACTCCTTTAAGCCATTTAATACAATCACTAGCCACATCAAGTTGTAGGTAGTCACTAGGCTATGCTTCTAAGAAAGTCAGCTAATGATTAAGATTAATCTTTCCACCACTCTGTGCCGTGAATCACTTCTGTTCATGCTTATGAGCTGCTTGGGCCATATGGTCAGTTATTAGATCTGCTGAATGCAATGACCAAGCGTAACCAGATTTTTATATTAAAGTTTATAAAAGTATGTGTCGAACTGTGTTGCCTTGAAGTGCAGTTATAGTCTGAGTATGCCAACAGTTGTAGCACAAATTTGTTTGTGTCTTTTGGCTTTTCCCGGTTAGTGGTCACCACAGCGGAACTCCTGTCCACTAATGATTGGCAGTAGATTTTATGTACTGGCTTGCTGGGCCTAATGCACAACCTTCAACGAAGGAACACCCATTCACGCATGTCGCTACACAGACGACACTCTAACTGAGAATCGAACGGGCAACGTCTAACTGTGAGGCGACAATGCTACCGCAGCACCACCACCGCAGTATAACAGTTGTAGCACAAATAAATATGTTAATTCATAGACTTGTGACTTGGAAACTGCCAGAAAGGCTAACAATTATACCAAAAGATCTACTCACATTGATTCTAAAGGCAAGCTTACAAATATGCACTTTGGGAGTATAGCAGTATAAATGATGCTTGGGTAAAGCTTACACCATAGTCACGTTCCAGGGTGTAGACGCAAATGCTTTAGGTTTTCTTATTATAGCCTTTTGAAAGAATATTGTTCCTACTGTAACATTGAAAATCTCTTGTGGTCTAGCTAGGAGTGTGAGTTGTTGATATGTTCTGTAAATCAGGAATAGTTTGCATATCTAATACATAGCTCCTGATTGCTTATACTAAAATACAATTCTGAAGAAGAATCCTAAACTGATTTTGGAACTGTGAAGTACTCATTAACAATTTTTATTCTCCTGATGTAAGAGAAGGTCTATTACTGTGGGGTGATACTGGTAAATTAAAGAGGTGCCAGCAAAAAATGTTGATGTACCTATGTCATAGGTATGTAGTTACTATGCATGACATCGAGGACACCACTGAGTAGCCAGTCCAAATTTACCAGCTCATGGTCATAGAATATGCAAATGGAAGCTTATGGAATCAAACCCTGTTCTACAGGACGCAGCTTGTAAATAGTTCATACCAAACCTCTTAACAACCCTCTATTTGGGGGAATATTCCTATTTTTAGGCCTACTTTACCCCTGCACATTATTTACTTATTTTTGGAGGTCTGTCCCTATTTTTAGACTGATTTACCCCTTCACACAATCTTTTGAACCCACGTCATCACATGTGATTTTTGAAGTTGTCTAGTACATAGAAAACCACAGTGCATGATCAACATGCTAGTGTCACCAATAATTTAAGCAGGAGGACACACATCTTACATCTCACTTTTTCTGAAGCAAAAATAAATTACCTTGTGTGATAGAATTTTGTGCCATAGTTCATTAAAGTGTATAGATTTTACACTCTGTTTGATAATGTGCATATATTTTTCCATCATTTTTGTCACTCTGTTTTATTAAATGTGTTTTTGAGAATTATCCCATATTCCTACTGGAAGCAGAAAGAGTTATATACTATTTGATATTCAAATGTAAGAGAATTAGATGTACAAATGTTCAGCTGGAAGTTCCTATTTTTCAAGGACCTCTCCTCCTATTTTTTTTCTTTTTTTAAGAAAATTTTATTAATTTAACATATTTACAAAATATATACAGAAAGGAAGACATTATTTGCTTCTATTTTCAATGCCTCCTTATTGAGAGAAATAATTTCTAGCATTAATCTTCTGCACTTCCTGACAAACTGTCCCCTTAAGTCATCTCTGGGAACAGGATACAATGTAACTTGTATGGGTTTTTATTTAGAGTATTTGATTCTATCACTGCAATGTTTAAGGCCATTACAGTTTTAGAAAAGGTTTTCACTCACCTGCTGTTTTCCCTGCAGTAAACATGAAGTATTACAATTGTAATAGAAAATGAAATCACATCTGTAATGTCTAGTGCCAGACTTCTTCAGCAGTTTAGCATACGTCCTACAAGGCGAGTGCAATAAAGTGCTGGAAATATAATGATAACAGTCTGTTTAAAATGTGATGTTGCAAATGTGTAGAAACGTACTAAGTAAGAGTGCAAAGGTAATCTAGTCTGCTAACAAAGATTTTCTTTAGTAAGTCAAAATTAATATCTATAATGACTACCTTGAATATCGTGTACTTTCTTGTGAATAAAATCCCTGTCTGGACCACACAGTAATTTCTGTCGATTTCATCATACACACATAGGGACTGGTATCCATTTGCACATGGTATTTGTTCCTCAAAAATGCTGCCATCTTTTTGAGCTAGATAGACATGGAACACTAGTTCAGACTGATGAAATCATATTTATAAAAGCTTAGTATAATAGGAAAGAAATGTAACAGTTACTGACTGCTGAGTCTGTGGAGTCTGTGGAACAATTGAGTACAGTAGCCTAGCAAGTCGGTTACACGATATTTTATAACCAGGATAAATGTCAGCACCCTCCTGACTGTGATCTAAAAGTATCCGTTACTTGGCAGTCAGATACATTTTGAAATGTAACCTTCCTACATGGAAATAAGCATGATTTCCAGAAAAAAAAAATTACACCCATAAGACTTAAGCTACTCAGAAAGCTTTGTACAGGATATCCTGTAACTTGCTATTAAACTAACATGGTTGAATTGTACTGCTTGATTTGTAAGAAAGTATATAAAAAAGAATGCAAAGTATCTTTGCCCTTCGTGACATTCCATCTTAACTCCTTCATATGGCAAAGTGTTTTGGAAGAACTCCTAATTATGTTTTTGAAATGCCCACATCAATAATTTTAAAGAGGAGAACACTGGAAACATTCCTCTGTAGATGGTCACACTGAAAACTGCTTCCTGATTGTCATACATGTTGTTAGGGTGGATCCGGTATCACTATATAGCTAAATTAAAACATTTAGTTAAAAGTGTTCATCCCTAAATCTATTCAATTCATAGAGCTGAAAAGCATAGGTACAGTCCATTATTGTATTTTATTCAGGATGGTCAAAATGTGTATTTATTAGCAAAATGAGGTATGTAAGTAAATGTTTCATAATTTTAAAAAAGTCCTTCCTTTTTAATGTTTTTTTAAATGCTTTTACATTACTACTTCATGAAACATTTGGTATTGAAATAACTCTCACTCATGTAGATTGCAGAAGTTGAAGTAACTTGTTCTGATAATGGATTCTGTATGTTAGGGCATACATCCTACAGAATGGCCTCACTGAGACCAATGACTGGTGTCAGAACCATGGCCTTAAGCTCAGTGCCAAAAAATGTGTTATCATCCCCTTTGGGGAAAACCTGGTTCCCATTAATTACCACATTGATGGTAGTCCACTGAACACAGAAGGCGTTATAAGAGATCTGGAAACACAGGTTGACAGCAACCTATCTTTTGATCACCACATTGCCACTGTGGTCAGAAAGTCCTTCTATGTGGCACATGTCATTACTAAGGGTTTTGCATCCAGGAAGAAAGAGGTCATTGTCTCCCTCTACTCTTCCTTATTAGGCCAATCATCGAGTACAATGCCCCATTTGGCATGTACCTCACTAGACACCTGCAACAACTGGAGAGGCCTCAAAAGTACCTCACAAAAAGGATCCTAGGCCTTAAACACTTGTCCTATATGGACAGACTCAAAAAACTCCAACTATTCTCTATCCGCCTACTTAGAGGCGATCTCTGCTTGACTTACAAAGCCATGTCTGACCCAGCTCTGTTAGAAATGCTACATCTAAAGAAATCCCAATCCCTCCACACCACACATTCCAGAGACCTCAACCTCATTACTACAATCAACAAAACGTACTGAAGGGACAGGTTCAAAACCCAGAGACTGCCCATGCTATGGAATAGACTTCCCATACATGTCACTGGCCCTCTTAAAGAGAAATCTTGATGAGTGGATAGGAAATAGAAAATTCACCTGGGAATAACTCCAGAGGCACTGGGAACTATGGTCGGGTGGCATGATGCCAGGGTAATCCTATGGCTAAGCTTGTAAAGGCCCCAGGGCCATTAGCCTAGTACACACCTATGAACCTATGAACCTATGAAATGGAAATAATGTAAATCAAATATAAATCAAAATTTTGGGTCACATTTGGGTTGCATGG
Organism: Protopterus annectens; assembly: GCF_019279795.1. Taxonomy (NCBI): domain Eukaryota; kingdom Metazoa; phylum Chordata; order Ceratodontiformes; family Protopteridae; genus Protopterus; species Protopterus annectens. The sequence goes on along the minus strand of NC_056749.1, from coordinate 670,293,293 downwards.
TTAGGCTTTTAAGGGCCCTAGTGGTCAATAGCCTAGTATACAGCTATGAACCTATAATTAAACCCCATACCAGTATCATTTCACTCAAACAGAGGCACCAGTATATTTAGTAGGTACACAATGAGCTTGAAGATAAAGTGCAAACTCTTTTTTTCAGTTTTAGTAAGAAAAGTGTCATCTTGCTCAGTTTCAGATAACCAGGGCATCAGTCCATACAATAACTAAACAGTAGGTGTGCAAATAAAGTAGAGCCTTTTATTTAAAAATGTATTTTTTTGTAAAAGAGGCATGTAGAGGCAATGTCACTAGTAACATCAACAAACTTCTTAAAAGCTCTGCTTGACAGTGGCACAGGTAAATAACTTTCTTGTGTGGCGTGAGCCAAGGAAGCTTGTTGGCTAGACTTACTTAGGCCCTTGGGCTGATAGCCTAGTACCTACCTATGAACCTATGAACCTATATGTTGCAGAGATTAAGCAGGGTAAATAGAGTAGAGTGCTGCCCAATTGTTTTTAATTGCATACAGCCTCAAGAGTTTAATTTGTTCTCTGCAAAAATAGCACTAACTCAAAGTGTAGCCCTATCCTACTGTGCATGTTCCCTGTTATGTCATTCACAAAAGCATGAATAATCCACTTTGTCAACGTGAACAAAACTGGCAATATTATACAATAATAACACCAGGTAACTGCTGGCAAGAATGACTGAGTTAAACTAATTTTAATACTTCAAGTTTCAGGAATGGTCCGGCTTATTATGCCATAGTCAATAAATCATTTTTTCAAGATGTCTGAATCCAGAACACATGACTAGAAGCAAGTTTTACTGTTGCTAAGAGTGACTTTATTTAAAAATAATTATGCATATACAGTTAAAAAATAATAAAAAAGTTCACATTATTACTATTTTCAATGTCTTCTTGTTCTTGTTGATAGGTATATCTTTGCCGTCTATATAAGAGCAAGTCACAGGGAACAAAATGAAAAGCAATCAGTGTCCCAAAATTCACAATTAAAATTAGAATTATGCCTTTTGAAATCCCAAGCCTATCTGTCTTTAAAAAGTACAGTTATGTACACTTACCATTAATGTAGATATTCGAGTGTATTCACTGTTGCAGTCATCACATTTGTGTTATCTGCCTGCAGGTAGCCCTCAGCCAGCCTGAATACCAGAGTCTTCGGATTTCTGCATCAGACTGTTGCTTCTTCCTTGATGTCAGGTCATCAGGGGTATAAAAACATGCAGCCGATGCCATTACATCAGTTTTTCTTGCCCCAGATGTCAGGTGCCCCCACAATAGGAAGCCATTAAATGGTATGGTAAAACCCCCATCAAAAAGCAAATACACAAGAAAAAATAGACATACCAACCATAGTTCGAGGTAGAGCCAAGAGAAGTCAGGGGGCTGGAGGGAGGGTAACCAGGACTGCAAAAGTGAATACACTCAAACATCTACATTTATGGTAAGTGTACACAACTGTACTATGTTCTTCATGTTTCACTGTTGCAGTCATCACATTTGGGTTGATTCCCAAAGCTAAGGAAGGGAGGAGGAAGTTAAAGAGCATTAGGGCCAGCTATTAAGCCCTGCAAGACTGCAGTGGAAAATCCAGCTCTGGATTTAGAAAAGATAGGCAAGTGGTAATGCTTGGTGAAGGTATGTACAGAGCTCCAGGTAGCAGCTTCTAGGATGTCCCTGGTAGGGACCCCTCTGAGAAATGCCACAGAGGTAGATGCAGCCCTTGTGGAATGAGATCTTATCTCCTGTGGGGTAGTTTTTCCATGGTGCTTGTAGCAGAAATGAATGCAATGGGCTATCCATTTGGAAATGGTTTGCTTTGAAATGGCCTTCCTCTCTGCCCCTGCAGCAAAGCTAACTAGCAGCTGCTCAGATTTTCTGGTAGGCTTAGTCCTGTCCAAATAGAATCTAAGTTGTCTGTGCACATCCAGAGAGTGCAGTATTCGTTCCCCTTTACTTTGTTGGTTAGGGGAAAAAGTAGGCAAATGAATGGACTGATTTAGGGCCACAGAAGACACCACCTTGGGCATAAAGGAAGGATTAGTCCTGAGGGAAATCCTGTCCGCATAGAATATAATGAAGGGTTCCACTGCCATGAGGGTCTGTAATTCAGACACTCTTCTTGCTGAAGTGATGGCTAGAAGGAAGGCTGTTTTCCAAGAAAGGAATTTCAACTCTGCTGTAGCCACTGGTTCAAATGTGGAGAAGAGTGAGCTTTTCCAATACAAAGTTAAGGTCCCTGGCTGGAGTGGGAGCCCTCCTGGGGGGGGGGGTCTTAAACTTTTGGCCCCTCTAAGGAATTGCTTTAGCAAGGGGTGAGAGAAGAGGGGTGGCTCTGTATTATAATTTGCTGAAATGGCAGAGGCATGAATTTTAATTGATGAGAAGGAAAGGCCCCAGTGGAGCATTTCTGTTAAATACTGTAGAATCTGAGGTAAGCTGGGCACCATTGTGCCCATCCCCTCAGCCAGGCTCCAGGAACAGTATCTCTTCCACGTTTCAGCATAGGATTTTCTAGTACTAGGCCTCCTTGCCTCCAGAATGACATCCAGTACCTGCTGAATGAGGGATGCTAAGGGAGAGCTCAGGGAATTAGCCAGGCTGCAAGGTTCAGGGTTTGAAGCTGAGGGTGTAGAATCTGGCCCGCCTGCTGGGACAGCAGGGAAGGGGTCTGAGGCAGGTGCCATGGTTATAGCAGTGCCATACTGCGCAAGATGGGGTACCAGTGCTAGTGTGGCCAGTTTGGTGCACTCAGTATTGTCCTTGGCTTGTCCTGTTTGATCTTTAGTAGAACCTTCGAGAGGAGAGGCAGAGGGGGAAAGGCATGAACTGAGAGGCTTTCCCAGGTAAAGGACAGGGCATCCACTTTCCAGATAATGAGGTATTCAGCCATTCTAAGCATTTGTTTTTTAGGCATATGGGCCTGGGCCTGCGGTTTGGTCATCGGTTTTCTAGGCGTGGTGTGAGTTTAAGGCCTGGATGAAAACAATGGCGTTGGTTTAATATGAATGTCTGTAGGCCTGAATACACTCTCAGAAGCCAGTGCCCGCACAGCGGCTCTGGACCCATCCAAGGTAAAGACATCCACAGGTTCCATAGTCGAAGAAGCATCTCACGGCATACTGGACTCCGAATAGATCTCAGTAGAGGCCTGTGAATCAGAAGTAGTGGGTATCAGGGGCTGTAAAAGCGCCTCACTGAGTACCGGTGGACTGGCGACTAGCTTAACGGAAGCATCGTTGGCAGTTTTGGACCTATGCGGATTGTCTCTGTCTTTATCATTATGTTTTTTCGGAAGTTTGTTAGTCGGATGGCTTGACGAAGCCATTTCGGAGTACACAGAACAAGTACGAAAATAATTAACTGCAAAAATAGCCCGACGACGAATAGTTCTGGCGTTGAATAAGGCACAAAATCGATAACAAGGGACATCGTGGTCTGGGCCTAAGCAGGAGATGCAGTAAGAATGAAAATCTGTATGAGATATTTGCTTTCCACAGGTAAGACAATTGTAACTTTTACTGACATCAGTTTATTGCAAGAAAAAGGATCCCCACTGGGTATTTAGCTTTTTTGAAGACTTCGGGTCTGAAACTCGAAAACGAAAATTTCAGGAGTCGGCCGACCGGCACTTGCAAATTGCTTCTGCTTCGGGCACCACAAGACAAGAAAAACAGATGTAATGGCATGGGCTGAATGTTTTATACCCCTGATGACCTGATGTCAAGGAAGAAGCAACAGCATCCAACACAGAAATCCGAAGACTCTGGTATTCAGGCCAGCTGAGTGCTACCTGCAGGCAGATAACCCAAATGTGATGACTGCAACAGTGAAACACGAAGAACATCTGACTGTAATACACACTGATTATTTCCTTTATGGAAAAGCTGGGTGATAATAAGTAACCACATGGGCACTTTAACTATCACAAGTGGTACAAAACTTTATCTCTAAAATAAGATATAAGGGTGAGGACGAATGGCAGAAGTGGAGGTTAATTGGTTAGGCAGTAAATAGAAGATAAAAAATGGACAGACTAGCACAGGAATAAACAAGAGTGGCTTGAACTGTGACTTGGTGGTCTTTCTCTGTGATGCAAGGAGTCCAAGTAACAAGGTGGGGAGACTGCAAGTAGTAATGCAGGTGGGGAGTTTGTACAGAAAGATGTGTCAATGACAAGACTGGGAGTGACACAAAGGTGTCTGGGTATAGGTTGCACAAGAATAATAGAAAAAAAAAAGATTGGAGGAGGAGTAGCAATCTACAGAAAAAATGGCATCAGGCATCAGGTCAGGAGAGTGGCCAGAGTCAGAAACGAAGTTAAGTGTTCTGGCAGTTAATGTAGAGAAAAGGGAGAGAGATGCTGAACTGATACAATGTATCAACCCTCGCAGACAATAAGGGATAAGAATGAGTGGCTGGTAGAAGGAATAATGAAGTGGAGTAGAAGGAAGAAGCTAATAACCATCATGGGAAAGTCTCAACACCAGAGCAGAAGGGCAGCAACAGATGACGGAGGTCTTGGACCAAGAGTGGTTCAAGTGTCTGTTGAAGGAGTGTACTCAAAAGGGTACAATTCTGCACATGGTCCTAACCACTGCAAAGGGTATCACAGATGTCCAAATTAAGTACCATTAGACAGCAGTGATTATGCCACTGTGTTTATACTAAGGGAAAGAGTAAGAATAAAAAGGACACAGACCGTGCAGTGGAATTCACAACACTGGAGTAGGTTTGCTGCAGGAGATGGTCAATGATGTGTTAGGACAGTCAGTGAGCAATATATGGGAATGGGTTAGTCATAGGGCTATGGACATGGATGTGAGGAAGGGGCAAAATATGCCTATGTAGGAATGAGAGGCTAGCAATTAGGGAAAAAAAGACAATGCCTACAAGAGATAGTAGGAAAATATAAGCATTTGGAGATGGCATAGTATAAAGAGATAAAAAAGGAAGAATAAAGTTAGTGACAACAGCAAGGACAAAAGTAGAAATGGAGTTAACATAAGGAAAGAAGAAAGGAAGCCATGGCTTTTTTAGGTAAGTAGCAGACAGAAGGGAGTGAGAGACAGAACTAGCCATAATGAGCAAAGATGGAAGGAAGATCATAAAATACTGGGGGAAGCAATGGTATTGAATAAATTCAGTCTTCTTACAGGAAAGCAAGGCATGGTGCCATGCTGGAACAGAGGCAGAATGGAATGGAATGAAATGGAATGGGGAGAAAAGTGGACAGACTTGGTTGGCTTTAGGGAGTATGAAGTACAAAGAACAGATGGGCTACCTGCCAGAGTCCTCAGAATTCTGTCCAGTGTGTTCATGGACCCTCTGGTGAGATCTTCAACAAATTACTGGTTAGTGAAGAAGTGACAAAGGACTGGGAAACACCACGTATTTCACCCTTGTAAGGGAGGAGGAGGGACCAGGGGGAATACAGATGTGCTAGCTAAACCACTGTAGCAGGGAAAGTCATGGAGAGAATCTTGATATGAAGGCCAGTAACATTTCTAGAGGTCTAGCATGTATTTGTAGTCAGAAGGAGATAACAGTCAAAATATATATGTAACCTCATCAAAAATGTTTTTTGAAAAAGTAATTGAAGTAGTGGATACAGGATATGCAGTACATACAGCATATCTAGACTTGCAAAGACCCTTGACTCTGTTCCCCATGCTGGCATTATTGACAGACTTATAAATCTAAATATAAATCCTTATGTTGTGTGGTGAATAGCTAACTGGTTGTCTAACAGAACCCACATTGTTAGAGTCATAGGTGCTACTTCCAAAAGCAAAAAAAAATTATCAGCGGTGTACAGCAGGGATCAGTGCTGGAATATATGGCATCTATTATTCAGTCCTTCAGACCAAAACTCCTGGCCTATGGTTATCTAAGTTTGTGGATGACTGTAATGTGGGTGTTTTCTTGCATTGTCATGGACTGATGTGGTCCATGGAAGGGAATGGAAGGTGTAGATCTCTAGGACCATGTGTTTGCTTACTGATAGAGGCATCCCATATGAAGAACCCAGTAGAAGCATCACTTGTGATCTGAGTAATGTCTATAACCAGGGTGGTAGGCCATGTGCCCACACATGACAAGAAAGGAGCAGAACTATAGAACAGTGCAAGTTCCACAAGTCACGCAGCACAGACACACCATCTCTACAATGTATCACTGATGTGTACATCATTCCACAAGTCACGCAGCACAGACAAATCATCTAGGTGTTAACCAGAAAAGCAGCACCCTCAAAATCCTGTAGGACCCTTACACCCGGGGATGGCAGGCTCCCAGAGACTACCACTTCCCTGGAACAAGCTTCCAATTCACATGGAACAGAGCATCTCCCTGACCCTCTTCAAACAGAACCTAGGTCAATGGATGGGTGACTGCAAATTCACTCTTTGGAAGGCACCCGTGTCCCTCCTGGACAGAGGAAGTTGGTGCTAACTACCATACACCCTTAGCTCTGCGAATTTCACTCACCTAACTACCGACAGTTGGGGCAACTCAGGATGAATAGCTTGTAAGGGCTCTAGGGCCATTAGCCTAGTAACCTTCTATGAACCTATGTGGCCACAGGTGAGACTGATGCTACCTCAGCAATGGTATGTGTACTCTGAGTGAGATGGCTTGTGTTTGACTACCTTGAATCCAGACTTTCCCACGGTCAAAGACTACATGGCCTGCTGAACCAGACCAGATGGTGGTCACAATGTGTCTCGTGGAGGCACTTACATAAGCAATATTTGCCACCAGTGACCTCAGCCTCACTCTGTGCTCCCTGCCCTTATACTCCCAGTCACTGTGCAACTGGTGCATACAATCCCACAAGTCATTGAGCTAACTCACCTTCTTTACAATGTATTGCTGACTTGCATATCACCTACAAGTCATGGAGCTAACTCAATGTCTCCTTAATGTATCCCCACAAGTCATGAAGATAACTCCTCATCTCCATAATGTACCACTGACGTGCAAGTCATCCCACAAGTTGTGAAGCTAATTCACCTTCTCTGCAATGTATATCTGTCATCCTAAAAGTCATGAGCACTAACACACTAACACACACACACACACACACACACACACACACACACACACACACACACACACACACACACACACACACACACACACACACAAAAACACATATGTACATACACACACACACACACACACACACACACACACACACACACACACACACAGACACACACGCACACACACACAGTCTTTACAATTTATCACTCACCTGCTCGTGATCTCACAAGTCATGGAACACAGATACACTATCTCTACAATGTATCACTAATGTGTACATTGTTCCACAAGTCATGGAGCAAAGACACACTATCTCAGCAATCTATCACTGATCTGTACATCACTCCACAAGTCGTGGAGCACAGACACACTATCTCTACAATATATCACTGATCTGTACATTGTTCTACAAGTTATGGAGCACAAACACTATATCTACAATGTATCACTAACTTGCACATCATCCCATAAGTCATGGAGCACAGACATACTATCTCTACAGTCTATCACTGACCTGCACATCATCCCACAAGTCATGGAGCACAGACACACTTTCTCTGCAATGTATCACTGATGTGTACATCATTCCACAAGTCATGGAGCACAGACACACTATCTCTACAATGTATCACTAACCTGTATATCAGCCCAAGAGTCATGTAGCACAGACACACTGTCTGTACAATGTATTACTGCTCTGTACATTGTTCCACAAGTCATGGAGCACAGACACACTATCTCTACAATGTATCACTAACCTGTAAATCAGCCCATACATCATGTAGCACAGATGCACTGTTTGTACAATGTATCACTGCTCTGTACATTGTTTTTTTTTTTTAATATAATTTTTATTGATTTTAAAGACAAAACTCAAACAAACATTTGCAGTTAGAAACATCACATTGATAAATCATAGATCATACAAACAAAACATAATAATAATAACTAACTACAATATGTACAATAGTGCTGCCATAGGATAAATCAAACCTTAGGGTATAAACAAACTAAATATAAAATAGAACAATTATATGTTTGAGGGGTACCAAAGCAATTCAAAGATTGAAGCCTCTATTTGATATCTATCTATCTATCTATATATATATATATATATATATATATATATATATATATATATACATATATATACATATATATATATATATATATATATATATATATATATATACCAACCATAACCACAGATCTTAATCTTCAGGTGTAAAAGGAACTTGGGAGTCCCAGTGATGCTATGTCAGTGATACCTAGTTGTGGGCCAGAAGTTCAAATATGGCGTTCCACAGCTTTTGAAAATATGCACGTTTATGCTCATTTGTGATTATGAGCTTATGGCATGTAATATACTTAATGGCCAAGTTACTGAAACTCCTCCAAGACATTTTAGACCAATCTAGCCAGTGTTTGAAGATGTAGAATTTTACTAGAAGGCAGAGTGTTATAAGGGTATGAAGTCTTAATCTTGTAAGCTTAAGATTAGTAATGTGTAATATAGCCGTCTCCCAAGAGAGGGTAGATTTATGGTACCTCATCTTTTCAAGTCTCACTTTCAGCGAGCACCAAATACTGTGAGAGTAGCGGCAGATCCATAATATATGTAAGATATCAGCCTGTGGGAATGAGCAGCAGGGGCAAGCAGGAGATATGTTGTGGTTGAAATGGTTAAGATGTGTAGGAGTGTAGCACAGGTTGTTGTTAACCATAAATTGTGTATAGGTGAGTTTTTTGAATAGGGAAAATGAGATAGTGGATTTAATGGCTGCTATATTTTGCTCATCTAGAAAGGTGACCCCAAGTTGGTCCCAGTATTTCGCAAATATCAACTTGTCTTGATACTGGAGTGTATTTATGAAGTTACGTGAGTGAGATAACATATTCCTTTTGCTTGTTAGAATCTGCATCAGGTTAGATACTTAAAGGAATTGATACTCTGGAATCATAAGGTTTTGGGATATAAATGTAATAATTTCCCTTATTTGCCGTAAAATTATAATGTATTTCTTAGATACTTTTAAGGTGTCTCTTAATTCACTTGGTGAGAGGGTTTTGTGCTTGTGTATATCCCAAAGTGAAAAGTCTTTTATTAAAGGAAAATCATTAAGATTGATCATGTTGTTATTTAACTTGATGAAGGGATTTAAATGAATGGGCTGAAATAGAATGAAGGCTTTGTCCAATTTCAGTGATTTAAAAATCTCTTGGAAGGAATTGATTTTACACTTCAGTATATGGTGTATTTTGAATTTCCTGTCTTACTAAGAAGGACAAAAATCCAAAAGATACCCAATAATTTTAGACGCATCCAAGGCTTTCAACAGGGTAAATTGGAGTTTCCTGTTCACTGTACTATCATATTTTGACATTCCCTCTAGTTTCATCAATATGATCAAAACTCTATACAACAGTTCCTTTACTCAGTTGTACATAAACAGGAATTTATCAAAGCCAATAAAAATCTTAAATGGTACCAGACAAGGGTGCCCTCTACCCCCTCTCCTTTTCAATTGATATCTAGAACCTCTATTTCTCTCCATTAGGTAATTAACATACCACTCTAGCCCCAGAATTTTATACACAAAAATAAGTTTGACCACATTTGCAGATGACTTTAACAACTATTTTGAACTTCCTTTGACTGATACCAAAAAATTATGGCAACCATAAACACATTTGCACACATTTCAGACTATAAAATTAACTTAAATAAATCCTATATCTTCCCAATTAACCCAGCAGCCCACAAAGAAAATATCTTCATAGAATTTCCCTTTAACATTTCTTATTCCTGCAAATACTTTGGGGTTAGGTTTTACCATTCGGTTTCTTCCACAGGCCAATCTAACGTTTCTCATTTATGGACAACTATCTCCCAAGACATAAACAGATGGCAGCAGATGAAATTACCCTTCCTTTCAAAAACTTCCATCATTAAGATGAACATCCTTCCAAAGATTCTTTATCACCTTTATGCTTCTATCTCACATATTCCTAACTCATTCTTTGAATTCATAAAGCCTTTGCTAAATTCATCTGGCATCCAAAATCCATTAGGGTATCATATTAGAGACTTGTTGCTCCAAAACCTAAAGGTGGCCTTGGGATGCCAGAACTACAGCTATATCATAGAATCCTACAAGCCAATAGGTTAATTACTATAGCCAACTTTCAGCTGAACAATCATACTTGGTCCCCTCCTTGGGTAAAAATGTGGTATAACCATGTTTTGGAAAAGAACATAAATCCCAAAGCTCTCCCTTTTTTGCTCTGTACATTGTTCCACAAGTCAGGGTGCAAAGACACACTAGTTCAACAATGTATGAATGATTTATACATTGTTTCACAAGTCATAGAGCACAGACACACTATCTCTACAGAGTATCACTGACCTGTACTTCATCCCACAAGTCATAGAGCATGCTGACAAGTTCTGCAATGCAGTGGAAAGCATTCATCTATGCATGCATCACTGACCTGCAAACCTGCTGTTTAATGCCAAGTTCACAGCCATATCATAGACAGACCTAGAATCATGCTGCCACTGCACTCCCTGACAAATTCTCCCTTATGGTGGAGGCACCTCAGAGGTAGTGCAAATGCCCGAAGCTGTGTGGACCTGAGACACAGGTAAAGCCTGTAATGGACTTTCAGGTGCATAATGTTTATCACATACTGGAGAGGCTGTGTGTTCAGCCTGTACCTCCACATGATCCTCAGTAATAGTGAGTGACTCCTCCCTCTGCAATGTTGCAAACAGTGCCACTGTGTCGTCAGACCATGCCACTTGCATACTGACAACACCATCATTAGATGTCCTACTGACATCAGCCATGTGTTGTTCTTTTCTACTGGATCTTCCACTAGTAGAACCACAGAAAGTATGAGCACACATAATACTACTGTTATCCCACAAACATGTTGCTACAACCCCCTGTCCCATGCATTCAAATACACATAAGAAGCACAGGTGTAACAGAGATTGTTAGACATACCTTGTTCTGCAGGATGTCGCAGTTGTAGACCAGATGTGGTTGGAAGGATATTTATACAGGTGGCCTTGGTCAATCCTTCCCCTTTGAATGTGAAGTGGACTGTGCTATACTGTATTGTAATGAACATTACTAACCTGTTGTCTCCCCTACTGACATAAGTGAGGCTTGTACCTGCCCAGCTCCCATATCAAAGTCACCCCCAGGTATGGAGGGAGTGATTCCCCATGTCCACAAAGTGATGCTAAAAACTCCTCAACCTCAGTGAGACAATTATTTGTTGCAGGTCTCTCATGGTGGATCTGCCTTTTACAATGCCCTGTGCCTTATCCCTTTCATGAAGCATCACGTCAGTAACCCTGCATCATACATGTTATGACCAGACATAACATTCACATATTGCACCAGTCTTTACCAAACTAGGTCCAAATAATGCTTGCCTGTGGCACATTTGCTGAGTAAATAAATGCTACATGTCTGGTGGGCCTGCAATAGCACTTCATTCTCCTGGATGATGAACTTTTTCAGTGAGAAAAACATGTCAGCCAGTGGGTGTGTATGATGCACTGTTGGATGCACATGTCTTGTCCACAGCCCCACCTTTCTGCATTTGGTTATTAGCTGCAGTTGGCATTATGCAGAGCTCCTGCTGATTTATGTGCTACAGTCATGGTCATGACCCACATTTATGTACCTGGTAATCAGCTCCAGTTAGCATTATGCACAGCTCCTGCCCATTTATGTGATGCTGTCATGGCCATGATCCCACCTTTATGCACCTGGTTATCAGCTGCAGTTAGTGCAATGCACAGCTCTTCCTTATTTATGTGCTGTGGCCATGCTGTATCCCTGAAACCCACACTCCTTGTGACATGCCCTTCCCATGCTTTCCTTTCTTCATGTTTTGACTGCACCCCCAGACACAGGCCGATGGTAAAAGTTCCATGTTAGTGTCATGGGCTCCCACTTAAAAATATATCATGATATCTGTCCTTCTCTTGCTCACATCCAACATATGGATTGTTGTTGCTGCTGAAGTATTTTACCAGGCAGAACTCCTTCATTAAATCTGAGAAGCTCCATATCATATCTCTAAACCGCTTTGAACAAGAATTCTGGACAATGTCAAAAATATTGGGGGATAAAGACCCAAAATCAGGGATAGAGTTTACATTTTACTCTTTTGAACTTAGAAAGTTACTAAAATAATATATTTTGAATTAATATGTATTTTTGAAGAATATGAAGTCTGAAACTCAAATCTGTTTTTATTTAGTGACTTCAGTCTTCTTACCAGAAAAAAAAATCCCACAAATTTAATGAGGAATAACTAAAAATATAAGACAGAAATCTGGACATTATGTGAAATGCTGGATAGTTGTGAGGTGCGATCAACATCCAGAGAGAATTTACTGAAGCTCTTCTATTTCAAAGTTTGACAGCTAAGTGTCATTACAGAAAATGGTGCTGAGGCTTTATCTCCAGTAGCAAGAGCCCATTTGCATGACGGTTAATGCCAATGAAGCCAATTAGCGCCATTAGATGGAAACTGCTCTCAGTGCGTAATGGGCTACCCAGACATGTTAGTGCATGTTACTTTGACCAATAAGCACGTGTATATGCATGCATGCAGCACGTGTATAATTATAGTGCCATTGTGCATCTTTAATGCCATATACTAACACAGTGGTGTAGAACTGCATTGTGTAGCAAATAATTTACAAATGAACAGCCATGTACATGGGTCTACAATTCTTTGGGTCTGTATTACATTATCGGCTGATGAAAAGAGCAAACGCTCTTTCATTGAACTGATAATGTCAAAAGACCTAAACAGTAAAGGCACGGAACATCGTTTTTTTTCCCAGGGAAAAAAAATGGTGGGCCATGTCTTCGGGACTTTGCCATTTCCTCCACTATGGTGCGATCTCGGAGTTGGTATATTTAAGTTGGGGGGTGGGGGATGAAGCCCCCCCCACACTAGTTTTGTGTTTTAAGTTTTTTTTTTTTTTTTTTTTGTGGAGCAGCAAATTTATTTTGCTGGTTAAGACTTTCAACATTATCGGTTCGATGAAAGAGCATTTGCTCTTTTAATTAGTCGACAATGTAATACAAATGCAATTTTTTCTCTTGGGTACACCTGACTGAATGACCATGTTTATTTCAAGCACTGAGTAATACAGGCTCCAGCTTGGCATGCAAGGGACAATAGGAGTTTCTTGTTCTTCCTGTAGAGGAACATCAGTTAGCACCTGATGAGCACTTATGATTGTTTAGTCTGTAAATTGGATGCCTAGCATTAACTGTATTGAGTAGTGAATTATGCCACTGGCATTACTTATTCTGATGAGCAGTGCCAGCCCAGATAGAGTGCCCACCATTGCAACCTCCTCCTACAGTGGGAAGCACAGGCTCAGGACAGGAAGCCTGATAAGTACTGTAACCATTGTCTATACCACTTTCTTTTTCTGTCTTACCAGAATTACATCTATGCTCAAGTATATACCCTTTGTTTTAGAGTAACATAGGAGTGACAACTGAGTGTGGCTTGGTGCTGCAGAAAGCATGATCATCTATGCCACTCCACTATAGAAATGTGATTGTTTTTATAGCATATGTATGTCATAATATTTTCCGATTGGGCTGTCCCTTTGCAGGTACAGCTGTGGAAGAGGAACAGGTGAGGCCATGATCACTTCTATCTGTACCAGCCACTGCCTTTGGTGCTGGGTCATCACCAGGACTGCCTCTCAACAGGGTCTCCTACTGGAAATGATGACAACAAGTTACTGGTGAACTCTGAGTCTGCTTCTCATGAAGTAGGGATCGTTCTCCAAAAAGTAGAACAGAGGAGTCTCCAGTGGCCTCATAGTGTCAGTTACAGAGGCCGGTGACTGTCAAGGTATGCCAGCAACTGAACGCCTTCCTAGGCAACACATAGATTGGCAGGCCCTGCCATCTGTCCATCAATGGAGAAAATGGCCCATATTATCAGACACTCTGTTGATTAATGCCCGGGTCTGTTGCCCACTCGGCCAGCCTGACATCACACCATGCCAGAACTCTACCCTAACCCCATCCTAGTGCTTTTCTTCTCATATGTCATTCTCCAATGTGTGCTCACTGCCCATCCCTCCCTATCACCATTTGTTAATCTCTGTATGTATGTATCCAACCAACGTCCTCCCCATTGTTTGTGTGCTACTGCTCCTGTCTGTCAGTATCTGTGTTCAACATTTTTCCTATCTGTCCCTGTTAGCTAACCTTTTCCCCTCTGTCTCATCCACAGACATCTCTCACTACCTGCCCCCACTTGCCCTTCTTTTATTACTCTTTCAGATCTCACTCTTATAACTTTTGGATCTCTTCCCAACAAAAAGTTACCCTTAATTCCTCCCATCTTTCATACCTTATGGTCACCCTTCTGTGTTTCCCTCTGCTTGTTGCCCTCCCATTTCTGACTTTTCTATCTACCCTCCTTCTCCTTAATAAAATAGTAAACAGGTTGCCACTTTGATGTGCAGATGCACACTGATAATCTTTTTGGCTGTTATGTTGCACTTCTTGTACTTGACAGGTGTCTAATGTAGCTACATGGTACTACATTGCACATATAAGCATGCAGTATTCAGTTGCTCTGTCATGCCTTGCCTGTAATGCCCATCACATTGGCTATCTGTTTTACTGTAGTGTTGCTCCTGCAATGGACCAGCCTAGTGATGTTTATCCCATATTGATAGTCCTATCTATTTTTATGGTGTCATTTGATTGGCATGCCTCAATTGTTCACTGCCTCTTGCATGTCTGATTAGTTGTATGACGTTTTGTTCAGTAACCTCCTTAAAATTTTATGAATCTGGGCTTAAATCTTTTTTATGGATGTTTAAACATTTTAAAAAGATGATAGAATACTTGGAAAAAATAAGATATACAAAAGACCTCAAACTATAGACTATTAACAGAATGGATGTACACACTTTTCATAAATAACAGAAAATCATACTAAAGAAAGTGACAATAAGTCAGAAGGACCTTCTTAAGTCTTCATAGTATATGGAAATGACAACACTGTAGAACCAGCAGTGACTGTAACAATTATGAATAAATTCAAATGCAAATAAACTCAGGTGATTCAGTTAATATGATAAATAATGGCATGTTATAAAAAGGGAAAACACAGCATCAGTTATAAAAGTTACTGCAAAAAATATATATATGTAGACAACTCAGAGATTCCACTGCCAATGAAATGTTTTCAGGCAGAGATAAAAATAATAATAATAATAAAACATGATATGTTTTGGAAGGCACAGAATCTGGTGTATTGAATTATCCAACTGCAAGGTCATTTGAACTGATATTATTGTTAATTGTCTAATATCTGAAACAGAGAAAAAGGATAAACATAATGAGGTAGCTGAAGACAATGTAAATATCATGGATGAATGTACAGTGTCCAAAGCACCGAGTTTAAAAGAAATAGAAACAGAGACTGGAAAAGGCTCAGTGCTGTAACAAGTGAATCATCTCTGTTTGACCAAGGCATGGCACAAGATAAAGAAACGTGGTCTGAATACTGATGATTTCACAAGGTATGGATATGTAAAAATGAAGTGACAGTTGCAGTATACAGCAAGCATGTATTTGTTAAAGCGACAGGGTTAAGGCAGCACTCCCTTGAATTGGCTCTACACCTAAACCAAGTTAGTGAAAAGCACAGACAATGAGTTTTGAATATCAGTACTTAAAATGTGTGATCAAATGTATTGGCATGTGACAGTATTTTACTTAGATAGTCAAACTAATTTAAAAAGGTGCCAGGAGATAAAACTAATAACGTAATTCTATGCTGAGCTTACTGCATTTCTGTTCATGTGGTATTCATGTTCCTTCAATGCCAAACAGAAAAACTTTATCTTTCATTGTGTGTGACAGCCCATGTGAGTTTATCATAATTCATCACCTACCAGGCACAAAGGTTTTTTTTTTTCATGTTAATGAGGTCTGACAATGACTGTCCCTTTGTTGACAATTACATACATAGCATTTTAATAACATTCAGGATTTTTTCAAAGACTGTAGGAGCTTTTGGTATTGGCTCCATCCTATGAATCAGAGTCACTCCTATATATTTTATCAGCAGTACTTATATCAACTAATAATCCTAGTGTGTGTAGCTCATTCCTGTTATTTCTCTTATCATGTTCTGTGAAATCCTCTCAAGTTAGTTGAGTAACACATATGATGTTGTTGGTAATAATAACAATGACAGAAGTACTGAACTCCTGCAATGCTATGTCTGTTTCTGTGCTGGGAAGATCGACATAATTAGGCACACTTCCCTGTACACACTTTTAGAAATATGCATGGTGTTACCTCTATCCGGGATGCAGAAATGTTATGCAGGCATCTTTGAGAGTTTGCTAATATATATATTTGCCAAGATATATATATATATATATATATATATATATATATATATATATATATATATATATATATATATATATATATATATATATATATATATATATATATATATATATATATATATATATATATGGGTCTACTTCTAAAGACCGAAATGACGATTCCCCGACACAGAAATCACTGACGCCAGAACACCGACAACACACAAACCCGACAACGCGAAACACCGAACACCATAACACCGACACACGGAACGTAAACAACACACTACACTACATAGCATACACACTAGCCCTGACCCAAACCCTAACCCTAAGGTCCGACACTAACGCACACTTCACCTACCTGCACCCTAACCCTAACTCACTTACCCACCCCTAGCCCAAGCTCCGACACTAACGCACACTTCACCTACCTGCACCCTAACCCTAACTCACTTACCCACCCCTAGCCCAAGCTCCCACACTAACGCACACTTCACCTACCTGCACCCTAACCCTAACTCACTTACCCACCCCTAGCCCAAGCTCCGACACTAACGCACACTTCACCTACCTGCACCCTAACCCTAACTCACTTACCCACCCCTAGCCCAAGCTCCGACACTAACGCACACTTCACCTACCTGCACTCTAACCTTAACTCACTTACCTGACCACTCCTACCTCCGTCACTGTCGCACACTTACCGGGTGGCGAGCACACATTACCCTTGTCGGTCTTTGCACTGTCGGCGAACCACCCTGTCGGTATACGTACCTGTCGGTCATCTGGTGTCGGTGATTTCTGCGTCGGGGAATTGGCGTTTCGGTCTTTAGAAGGGGACCCATATATATATATATATATATATATATATATATATATATATATGTGTGTGTGTGTATATATGTGTGTGTGTATATATATATATATATATATATATATATATATATATATATATATATATTTGCAGAACATGTGTCATGTACAGGCACTTTATCTGCATAATAAGGCCCTAGTGTAAAAGACTCAAAAGTAAGGCTGAAGTTTGTAAAATTGACTTTATATGTGGTACCAAGAAAACAAATTGGACAGTCTCTTCATTCATTAGACTGGTGTACAAAGCAGTCATATCTAAAAGTAACAATATCTTTGTTGGGAGTAATTTAGGTGCTGTGCGGTGCTTTGCATGATGGGATATAAACTGATTGCACAGCAAGTCACTGTCCGTCTTGGCTGCCATCCACACCATATTGCTAGCAGGATCAGGGCAGTGACATGCTCAAAGCGCCTGGGAGAGGATGATTGTTTCAGTGATAAGGGACGCAGTCTTTGGGGCATTAATGTAGGACACTGGACTTCCTCATAGTGTTTGTAGAGGTCTCAGAATGTTATGGTAGCACTGTGGTTAGACAGCCATAGCCACTTTAAAATTATGACACGTTCTGATTGTTTTATTTTTATTTTCGTCTTTTGTGAATACTATTTGTGAGGGTGGCTTTCATCACCTCTAACCCAGAGTCTCCTTAAAACAACAGATAGTTTTGAGAGGTTAAGAGGTGTCAGCCACCCCTTACAAACAGAATTAATAACATACTCTAGCTGTTTCATTCTCTGCCAGTGCGGAAACCAGTGACTACAGAGAATGCTAGATCTCCTGTAATGACATCACTTGATATTCTGGGCCCACAGTTATGCAAGGTCATAGGTAGTAGTCATAGATCCACACTTCACAAATGCTTAAAGAGACTCTGCAAATAGTGCTGCTAAGTCTGTACATAAGGAAGGTCCAAGCAGGTGGCACTTGTTTTAGAAGTTCTCAGCCTGCTGAGAGAATGACCCGTATTGTCTTACACATCTGAATCTACATAAGCTCATATGAAAAAAAGTTTAGCTGCATGCAGAAATGTTCCAGCCATTGGAAACATGCTTCAAATAAAAGTAAATTCCCACATACAGTCAATTTTAGCAGCTGACAGCAAATGTTGAGCTGCACAGACCCCTCAAGAACTTTCCATGAGAATTTGTTGATTATGGTTCAAAACTTGTTTTAAAGACTTGAATACACTCTGAAGATATCCTTATATGGACACCCTATTCCTGCTTTTATAAGTTTGGGAAGGGGGGGGGAAGACAGGAAACAGCAGACAAGGGAAACACAAAATGAGCACTTTAAGAGAGTTGTGCCAGAGGAGGTGGGTGAGAATCGGTATTTTTTTTTTTAGTGGGGATAAACCCTCATTTTTCCAGATATATTTTTATAAGCAAAGCTGAGAAAGGAGGAAGGGCAAAGTGTGTAGAACAGAGGCGTTAGGAAAGAGTTAAGGATTTTTTTATGTCATAAACATAAAAGACAGACAAGACACATAAGAATAGAATGTTAGGGTGATAACTGGAAAAGAAGACTAGACATACAGATGGTGGACAGACACAAAGGGGATGGTGAAGAGGTCCCTGCACACAATATTATCCCAGAAAGAAGAGCCTCAAATATTCTCCTGCCCTGATGGTACTGGGTGAGGTGACCCCAGTGATGAAGGAGTCAAGGCCTATGGTAGCTCTGCAGCCAGAGCTGACTGGGACAGAGAGTTTTGCCCCTGCTAGTGGAGACCTTGATATGGGCCCCACTGCCTCTCCAGCTCTCTAATGTATTCTCCACCAGGTCATGGTTCTGGCAGTCCAGGCTGCCACTATTTGGGAGGTCCACAGGGGTGGAGCCACCACTCCTACCTTGTGAAGTATTCCCTGGAGAAGGAGGGGTGATCACTATTGCACCTGGGTTAACTATTGTTGAGATGCCCCAGGCACTATTGGACCTGCAGAAAACAACAAAAAAAAAAGGGGGAAAGAAAAAAATAAAGGAAAAAAAAGCTAGAGAGAGAGACAGAGATGAAGACAAAAAAAAGACTCATAAGAGATGCATAGGAAATACCTTTTTAATGAGACAAAAATCAGAGCAGTAACATTTTTATTCAGTAATGTTAAGGTGTCAGCAATTACATATATGACTGCAATTAAAAACTTTAACAGTAGGAAAACAATCACAAAGAACTGTCAATCTAATACATCACCCATAGTTCAGGAATTTAAAAATCTCCTCCTTGAAACATGTAATTTAGAAATGTTGACTGTTAAAGCTAGATCCCCTAGGAATACTATTTTATATAATTCATGGAACATCATATACGATCTGTTGGAAACATAATTTATTAAATTCTGTAAACAGATGATTTTTATTAATCCTACTGTAACATCAATATGTTTTTACATTATGAACATCTTTGTACACAGTTTTGTTGTTTTTGTTCTGTATGCAAGAATAATTTTTTATTAATTTAAAAAAAAAGGTTGTATATCTTTATGGAAATATTTGTATACTCTGACAATAAGTTTAATAAAAATTGTTTAAAAAAAAAAAACTTTAACAGTAAATAGTGATAAGTACTGGTTCAAGTTCAGATGTTTTAATACCACAAAATATTTTTTTCCTTTTAATACTGCGTTTCCTTCAGTATTACTGAATAATTCAATGAAGCCGTGAAATTAAGTGACATTAACTCCACTGAATCTTTACTTACTACCCCCTTTCTTTAGCTGTAAGTATGGCAGGCTGACAGACTACAATATATGGTTAAGTAATTATTCACTTTAATTTTTCTTTTGTTTTATTTGTAGTTTTCTATTTCCTTCTTAATGATAAACTATACTTAGATGGTCCAGATCCAGCCACTCCTCTCTTAGCCAATATTATGCCCAGTTATTTTCAGCCGTATCTAAAACTGTTACTATAAGAGAAAATAAGTGAAAAACAATAAGATTACGGAGTATGACTGTGTGTGCAGTGTGTTTCAAAGTGCAGTATTTAATATTTCTACAAGGTTTCCCCATATAGCTTTTGTTAGGTAAAAGAGATGTACACTTTCTGCTGTGTAACTCCCACCCCCATCCTGTATTTTATCCTCTCCTCCTTAACTTCTGTATTAGCAAATGAAGTATGTAACTCTGTAAATAAAAGCATTTTATTACAACGCGAGCCATAGGGAAATACTTATGTTTAAATTCTGGCTATTAAGTAGGGAAGTTATCTTTCCTGCACAAAGGAAATGCTATGTATGTCTACTGCAAAATGAGGCAATGCTTAGCAAATGAAAGGAAATTACAGCAGGCAATACTGAGCTTCTACAGATGATACATTCAGAGCCACCAAGTACATTTGGTGAGGGTGCCTGAGGTATTGGTCAACGTACTGAAGAAAAGTTTGCAGCTATGACAACTATAGTTAATTTCAAGAAGGCCAAAGTCATGCAGATGTTGCTGTGCCTTTAGACAAGTTTCAATTGATCCATGTAAGCCAAAATGAATTAATGCCATTAATGTTCAATTTTGAATATGTGCATTTTGCATTTTTATTATTAATATGATATAGCAATGATGATTTTTATCATTAAATGGCAGACCTGAAATCGTATATCCTTGAACAGGGTCTACCTAATGAACAATGTGCACTTCAATAACTTTCTACCCACCTTCCCTCATTGAGGTGTATGGACCTTATGACTGGATCATTTCTAGAAAATGAGAAAAAATTCTGGAAATCCCAATACATTATCAATATTATTGTACATGTCTTACACAAAGGTAATGCAATGGCCCTTGGCAGTGAAACATATAATATATTTAATAAATACATTTTTGATTAAAAGAAAAATCACAAGAAAAACTGAATTAACACTCGTGGTACTAATATGTTTTTTTTCATAATATTGATCTAAAAACTTATTTTGCTACAAAAAGGGGGGCTGTCTGACTTCAAAAGCTCTGTCTGCTCTAATATTGACAATATTCACACTGACAAACCTATGGGTTGCTTTTCTGCGAGCATTGCTATTTTGTAAACACATTTTTAGCACAAAGGTTTTCACATTGTTGAACAGCAGCAATACTTACAAAATAGCCGAAATCTTCACATGCAATTCACAACGGTTGGATTACTAGGCAGTCTTCACATGCCACTTTGTTACGTAGGGCAAACATCAAAACAAAGGATTTCAGCCCACCTTAGTGATATCCATTATGTTAGGGATAGGGTAACTGTACACTGCCACATAGCGAATTTCACGACCCAACAGGTCTAGTCTAGATGCCACCTCTTTGATTGCTGAACTGTGTACCATGCATGAACCTATCAGATGGTGCTGTGCTGCAGCCATTGGCTTGTTACTATAGCTATCACCACTGGTGAGACAGACGATAGCTGGAGCTGCACTGCCACCACTGATGACTGGCCATGGCAGATATCCACCAGACTGATTCATGATCACGGAGTGATACTCATTCTGCATGCAGCAGTAGGCCCATAATAAAGGGCACCCCCTTACTGATCTAGTTAATGGAAATGGGATTTGAACAGGCCAAACACTCACTTGATGGCTATGTGTGTCTGACAGGGTAGTGTTAATGCCCTCCTCAGCAGCCCCCTGTGAGTTATGGACTGGTGTCGTTAGCTATGATATGAATGGGTGCCATGTGTCACATAGAAAACAAAACAAAGAGCAGGCACATAAAACAGAGGGATTACTGAATACTACCTGTGCCACTATATAGATAAATAAATAACTGTGGTTAACAACACTATAACAGTTTGCACTTACCAGGTAAATGACCATGAGGTATCCTACCATGCAAGAGGAAGCAATACACCGAACTTGTGTGTCAAATGTGAAAACTGAGGCCACTGCAAGGATGCTGGGTTAACAAGTTTGTGATGCCCCTCATGCATCATGCACTACCTGGCAGTTGATGGAATGGCAACCACTCCTATTGCAGTACCACCCCACCACCATCACCATGGTCTCGATGGAGCTCTTATAGTAATATGGGTGCAATCTATTGCACTAAGATCCTCAAAAAAGTGTGCTATTCCGTGGAAGGAAAAGGTGCTACTGGCTTATCTCTGTGGTGAGACTGGGAAATAGATCTGCTCACTCACAAGAGTATGAAGACTGTGAGGTATTGAATGTGCCCCCCCCCATCCTTCTCTGAAAGGTCCCCGTGGCAAGTACAGTGACTGCCTTAGTATCCACAGGTGTGGAAAGGTAACACATTCTACTGGTTCCTGTTTGTGGGCCATACAAGCTCATCAAAACCATATTATATCTCTGCCCACTCTAAATCTATCCAGTAATGCCTATTCAGCAAAGTTCATCTGAGTTATACTTTATCTATACCCTCTTCTCCTTGGCTGTCTAGCATTGCTGAGCAAAACAGATCCCAGCATGACTGAAATGAACAACTCAAAGTTGGAAACAAGCTTGCAGTGAGATCAAGCACCTTTGCATACTGCAAAGTAGATAGAAAAGAAGTGAATTTGTTTTTTACAAACTATCTGGGGATTGTATGGATATGCATCAAAAATTACCTATGAATCATAAAAGGTGGAAAAGTGACCCATTTACATAATAAAGTCACTGATTTTCACACATTCCTCATTTATATCTCATTGTTCAATCACTTGCATAAGACTTTTTGAATAATTTTCTAACAGTTTTGCTTTAGCGCAGCTTATATTTGTGACTCATACCTTGTTTGTGTTTGTAAGTGACCTAAACACATACCTGCTGCGTTTAAGCATAATGACTGTAGTGCTCTACACAATCGCCATCTCTGGCCAGTGATTATGCTGTGACATAACACAGAAAGCTGCTCATTATTATCTTGCAGCCAGGGACAAATTTCTTTTGAGAGGAAAATGTGATTAGGCTTTTTTTTCCAAAACAGGGCAAGTATGATTAGAAGTGTACAGCGTATATCACTGAACAATAGTCTAAATGGTTGAACCCTGCTCGACAGGGGCACAGGAAAATAACTTTCTTGGGTGGCATAAGCCAGGGAACCATCTTGGCTAGGCTTACTTAGGCCCTTGGGCCGATAGCCTAGTACCTACCTATGAACCTTGTTCATATCTGTAGAATTGCACTCTACACAGAAAGTTTCACAGTGAGGTCCGTGCTGCATTCTGACTTAACAGAACCATCAGATGTAGGCTTTAGATCTTTCATTTGCTGACAGGTCAGGGTGAAATTGATACTGACATCCTTTCCTTTGCCTACTAGGTGAGGATTTTCAATAGACATGTTATGTCTTCTTTAAGTAAGAAAACAAAGCAACAAAAGTTTCTAATTTCTTACAAGGTTTATATTTTTAAACACTTTCTATTACTGTCTTCTTACAAGGTTTATATTTTTAAGCACTTTCTATTACTTTTGTGTCACTGCAGCACTGTGGTTCATTTCTAATGGTGCCTCACACTGTTTTAGATCACATTTAAATTTCTGAACTACTTTTTTTTATTTCTTTATTTTTTTTACCAATTTTCAATATTCATATGCTGCTAGTAGGCTTCAAGTTTGTCAGTCCAACTTACTACAGTAGACAAGGACGTCAGCAGACACATGCTATGTATACTATAGCATACAGTACGGCCTGCCAGGGATAGCAAAAAAAAAAAAAAATCTCATTTGTTCACTTCTCTGCTTGTTGCTTGCTTTGCTTTTGGGAGAGGTGATGACCGATGCAATGATAACAATTGATACTGGCTGCAGGTGTATTTGGCAGACTGCTTAATTTCCATTAAATACAGCTGCAGCCAAATCCTTCTCCCTTTCCTTTCTCTTGGTTTTAGAGGTGCTAAGATGCGTGAGCATGCTGCTATCAACCGCGTTTCCTGTAAACTGGATGAAGTTCAATCCGCGTACATAAACACTTCTGCTGTGTTTTTTCGTGTGTGAGTCCCTGTGTGTAATGAATTACATTGGAGTGTGTAATGAATTACATTGGAGTGTGTAATGAATTACATTGGAGTGTGTGACATGACCCATGTCCTTTTCCTTTCTTCTATCCTCAGTCCCTTAGTGAGTCCAATGCTAATGGAAGGAACAAAAGTGTTTTTTCATTTCTTTTCTGAAGAGTAAAGACCACCAGCAGCAGACCAAGACAGAAGAAGAACTTGATCGATTGCATCTACACCAGAGTTTAGTCTAAAAGCATTATTTCTTTGCTGGGCTGCTGCAAGGTGTGTGTGTGTGTGTGTGTGTGTGTGTGTGTGTGTGTGTGTGTGTGTGTGTGTGTGTGTGTGTGTGTGTGTGTGTGTGTCTAAATATTAGAATCCCCTCAAGATTAGGGGCGGCAATCAAGGGCGCCCGCAGGCAGGTGCAAGGGGGTGCACTTGCACCCCCCTGGAATCGGCTGACTAGATAATTTAAAAAAAAGTTTGGTTTTTTTTGTTTTTTTTTTTACGTGTGTTTTTCTTTAAGAAGAAAGAAGTCCATGCAAACAGTCCAGTCGCGGGCGTGCTGACATCATCGCTCTCGCTCATATTAAGAAGTTTGTGAGCGGGATGATTCGGAACTGAAACGAACGGAAGATGGGACCTGAAACGGAATAACAAGCGGGAGTAGATGGACGGAAGATGGGACACTTTCAGGTAGAGGTGTGTGTGTGTGTGTGTGTGTGTGTGTGTGTGTGTGTGTGTGTGTGTGTGTGTGTGTGTGTGTGTGTGTGTGTGTAAAAAGGCCCAGGTGTACATGGTGCAAAACACACCAAAGCACTCTTGTTGGTTACGCAAAGACGCGAGAAAGTTTAATTGCTTGTTGCCTACACTTTAAGTTGGCGTATCTGGAATCATCAATATTAAACCTTATTTACCCTAAGAATTACATGAAATGAATTAGCGTCCACCATCATTTTTTGTTGCTTCTGTATTCATACTTTGAGTATTCTTTGTTCTGCATTAAGGTGAAAGAGATTATTGAATTAGCAAGCACCAAGCAGACATGTCCAGGATAATTCTGAAAACAATCCAAGCGGAAAGAAAATCTTCTTTCCCTGTTTCTCAAGAAATTGAAAAAACGCAACAGGCAGAGGACTTACAGGAGGTAGGGATCAAGCTCACAGCAGAAGCAATGCATAGACAGGTAGGCAGATCAGTCTGTAGTAATATAAAGCGTGCAAAGTCTTTCTTAGTACAGTCCAAAATTTCATCTACTATTCAGTCAACATATTACCTACTGTAAGACTTAAATTATTTTAGTTTACAAACAAACAGGAATGGTTTTATTTCTGTTTCTTATCTGGCCTTATTTTTGTGTATGATGTCTGTGTATTATCTCAAGAAGCTATTTGGCGAATTTTGTTTAAAGTGTGTGTTACTTAGATATTAAGGCATTCCAGGGTGGAATGGTATACCAAAAGGAGTTGGGATATCACTACATCATAAATGGGGGGAACATTGCCATATTTCTGTTGTTTCAGTGGAATGGTTAGCGAATTTGTATTAAAAAAAAAAATAATAAATCTGCATTATATTGTTAGTGAAATATTTAGTTGTAGAATACCGAAAGATTTGGCCTAGCTATGTGGCATGTTCTTGCAAAGATTTTAGAGTTTCATGACATTAGTGTATTCAGTTGCAATTATTTTTTCTAATCTCTATTTTTGAATTTCACTGAATCTGTATATGATATTTTTTCTGCATCTTTGAGGTGAAGGTTGGCTGCACCCATAAATCCCCCCCCCTTTGGTGCTTCAGCTGATGTATTCTTCATACTTTATTTTGCCGACTCTAAAGTGCAGACACTTTGTGGAAAGGGGCCTAATCCCCTTTCAAAAACATGTAGTAGCTCGTGATTTTCCACGAGTGCTCCAAATCCATTAATCTATAGCTGAAACAGGATTTCACTATGATGAGTTTGATTTATGTAAAGTGTCAAGACTCATTTGGGAAAAATGTCATTCTGTGCAGATATACTCTGCTTCTACTGTAGGTTTATAGGTTCTTAAGTAAGTACTAGGCAATCAGTCTGCAGACCATTTCAAGTCTGGCCAAAAACCCTATTCAAAATTTTCCTCTAGCCTCAAAGAAGGCAAGATAACATAGACTGTGAGAGAAGTTTTGAGGCTGCCGATCCAATATTTTAGGTTTACCTTGAAAGTGGCAAGGATGCTACTCTGCTTGACATATAGGGGAAGTTTGTTCCAGAGGTGAAGGTTATGCTGCGGTACGAATCTGTTATGTCAACGTGTCTTATTTACCTGCTGATGAAGGTTTAGTTCCTTTAACAGAGTAATTGATGTACCGTTAGTTCTGGAAAGGAATAGGGGATCAAATAAGGTTGGATCTTTCATGACACAAAAGGCTAGACATAGATCTCCATGAAGGAGTCTGTAAGAGACAATTCAGAGAAAGGACTGCCAATCTGTCCTGATAAATAAGATTTTGAGACCATTGATCATCTTACTTATGGATGTCTGAGGTCTCTCACGTTAGGAGATGTTTCAATAAATACATGCAAAAGGTGCATTATATTCAATAATGGGTCTGCAAAGATATGAGTAAAGGGAATTAAGACTTCTTTGGATCTATTGGAGATGCCTTTGGGAATCAGATGAGCCTTATAAAAGGCTTTCTGAGCTACTCTGAAGACATGATGGTCAAATGATAAGGAATTATCAACAAGCTTACCCATATCCCTAAGAGCAGTGTCTGATTGGAGAGGTGCATCTCTTACACTGTAAATAAAACTGTTTTGTTTACCAAAATGAACTATGCTACATTTGTTACATTTAATTTGAGACCATCATCCTTTCACAATTGTTACCATTGTTTAAACCATGCTGGAGCAATTGTGAGTTAGATGAAGATTGAATAAGAACACTCAGTTTACACTCAACTGCAAATTTAATTAACCATAGGTCAGAAGTGCTAACCTAAAGGTCTGAGAAATATATTCCAAATAGAAGAGGGCCCAAAACTAAGCCCTGTGATACACCAGTGTGTGTAAAATGACCAGGTGTACATGGTGCAATATAGTTCCAATGGCTTCTCAGCAGCAAACCAGGATTCAAACATACTTGGAAAAGAATAGGATCGGTCCCCTTTTTGAAGCAAGTCCCATGGCCCTACCGATATTGTATTAATTAAGAGTACACCTTCAAGTTTTGTTTTCTTTCTGTCTGCATATTTACCTGTCTCTTTACCTGTACAGCTGTCTGGCAATTGAACTGTGTTTACACCGCAAGTAGTAGTAAAGTAAAGATGTTAAATTACAGGAATGTGTTAAGAAAGTAATACCGTTTGTGATTTTGTTCAGTAACGGAGCTGTAGGTGAAGGTTCTAAGTGGTGGGGGATTACATCAGGTGGCATACTTTTTTTTCAAGAATTGGGGGATTCTGTTGCACTTACTGCTTTTTTTGTTTTAATGATTGTACAGTTACGGTTTTCAGTTAAATACTTGGAGTTGCTTGTTTGTGGCAGAAGCAAGACCAGTGGTGTTTTCATCTGGTTCTTTACACTAACTAAAGTTACAATACTAACTGGTTTCTGTATTTGTGTCCTTGTTGCCTGACAGCTACATGTTCTCTGGTTTTATTCTTGGTTGTCTGGAGTGTTTGTTTCTCCCTGGGCCTCTGCTAAAAATTAGCTTTTTTTTTTTCCAAAGTCAGACTTTCCTGGTTAACAAATGTTAAAAAAAATGGACACATTTCAATATCAGACTTCATATTCTTCAGAAAGTGTATGGTAACAAAAGCTTTTATTCTAGCAATTTTCTAAGTGTACAAGATGGATATTTGAAATGTATCCCTGTGTTTGAGACTGTATTCCCCCCCCCCCATTATTGGCTTCATCCAGGTTTTGTGCTAGGGTTGAGAGTTATGGTAAGAACTGAATTCACTGAATATGTTTGGGGGCTGTATTAACCCAGTATTGGCTTTGTTCAGGTATTTATTGGCTTCATCCAGGTTTTTGCTAATGTTGAGAGCTATGGTAAGAACTGATTTCACTGAATATGTTTGGGGCTATATTCCCCATTACTGGCTTTGTCCGGTGTTATTTGCTAAGAGGTTGAGAGCTATGGTGAGAACTGAATTCACTGAATGTTTGGTGGTTGTAGTCACCCATTATTGGCTTTGTTCAGGTATTTTGTGCTAAGAGGTTGACAGCTGTGCTATGGTGAGAACTGAATTCACTAAATAGTAAAGTTTCAGTCTTCCTCTTTCACAAAACAGCTGATTTGGCGTAGTGGTATGTTGCTCTGACTGTTTTGCACGGGGTCCCCTGGGTTCAAGACGTGGCAGTGAAATGTATGGTGGTAAGGCGGCATTTTATTCTAGCAACTTTCAAACATTATACAAGCAATGTTTAAAATGTGTCCCTGGTTTTTGGCCTTTGTCCCCTCCCAATAAATTTTGTCTTTTCCAGATTTCTTGTGCTGCAAAGTTCAGAGATACAGCTGAGTGTCGAGTAGATTTTACAAGGAGCTGAGAGCTGCAGGGGAGCAAAAGTTTAGTGCTGCTTATGTTTAGTCTGCTTGCATTGTTAATAGCACAACAGTGTACTTGCTTTAGATGCTGAAGGCTGTGGGTTCTACTCCCACAGTAGGTAAATGCATTGCTGATGCTGTATTGTGTTGTAAAGGGGGTGGATGCTGCAGTCCTTTTGGCAAAGATGCTGAAGGCTGTGGATTCTACTCCCACAGTAGGTAAATGCATTGCTGATGCTGTATTGTGTTGTAAAGGGGTGGATGCTGCAGTCCTTTTGGCAAAGATACCTAGTAAATATGAACCTGTTAACAGTTTGCTATCCATTCTCTATTGCAGTATTACTAGCTTTTCATTTTTTTATTGCATGCAACAAAGGCAATTTATTCTTCAAGGGTAACAGGCACTTTATTTGTAGATTAAACAATGACATATAAAGTGTTTGCTAGCAGCAACCTCTAGTTACAAATTTCTTCAATGTGGATTTTATTACTTCAGAGATTGTGTATATTTTTTTTACTGATACTGGTGGACTGGAATAGACACTTTTATGATGGAAATGTTCTGAATTGGGCAGTTTTGTCATTGGTGGATGCTTTTTGTTTCATTGTTTACTGGAAAATGTTCAAAACAATAAATCTGAAATGCCCTCTAACAACTGTACTGTATTGCACAAGGAATATAATGTAATACAGTCAGGAAGGTGTATCAAAGAGCATGTGTATGTTATGTTCGAGGGGCCAGAGTTAATATTTGCCATTGGCAAAATGTATTTTCTCTGAAAGTGGGTTTCAGTGCTTTTTCAATGCATGTGAGTTTCAAGGGCAGAGAAGTTTTAATGTTAGTCTATTTTCATTGTGAGACTGCATTGCTTTAACATATATGTATTGGGGTTTGTGCTGTAAAATGCAAAATAAAACTTTCAAATGAAATCCTAAATCATCGCAGAAGTAAAGCAGTATGCACATTAGTGTTTATGGTAAATGGGGCAAAATAACCAAGGAATGGGACATTGGAATGGCTGCAGGGGGGAGGCTCCATTTGACCATGATTTTGTGAGGGGTGAGCAAACTCAGACAGCCCCGGTTGAATTATACCTCTCAGTTGTCCATATCTTTGCAGAATGAATAGATATTTGCTGCTTATTTTTGGTTTGTTCCTCATAAAATTTCTGGTTTTCTAGCAAATCATTTAGGAATGAAGCCATTAAATGACAGACATTGAGTTTCAGATGTCATAACCTTTAGAAAAATGCATGCTAATGCAAGACTGTCTTTAAGTTTATACAAGAGCAATTTTTAGTAGTGTTTGTATGTTCCCCAATATATTTGGCCTTGTTCAGATTTCCTGCATTAAGAGGTTGAGAGGTATGCAAATCACTTTGTAGATTAGGAATATCCAAACATCTCAATTGTCCCCAATTCTGGCTCAAAATGTTGCTCTCCCTAATAATCCCTCCTCCAAAATGGCAATTTTGGAAGAAAATGTGGAGGGTTTACAATTATATATAACTGTAATGATCAGTTATAGATTACCTTTATTTCAGAAATGCATGTGGATGCTCTTATTTTGTTAGCTGCTTCAAGTTAACTGTTAATATTAAAAAGGTGTCCCTTTTTTGACAGATATTTTTGCATCACATTTTGGTCCATTTTTCATAAAATTGTGGTTTTCTGGCAAATTAGTGGCAAGTCATTAAAGATTGAAGTTAGAAAATAATGGCAGACATTTGAGTTTCAGATTTTATACCCTTCAGAAAATTTGTAGTAATGCAAGATCTACCTGTTTAAGTTAATAAGAGCAATATTTAAAAATTGGCCTTGTTTAGAAATCTGGCCTCTATGTATGGCTTTGTCCAGATTTCTTGCTCTGAAGTTGAGAGGTATGAGTGTCAGAGCCATCACTGTCAGCCAGAGACATTTCAAATTATGACATACTTATTGCACCCCACCCCCCATTGTAGTGGCTCTGGATGTGTCCAAGGAAGGCAAGGAGCAGTTATGCAGTGTAAGTGTGCAGAGTATTCCCCCATCCAAGGTAGATCACAAATCGTCCGTGGCTTTTCATCTGTCCTTGATTTTTCAAAATGTTCTGGTTTTCTATCAGATTTTTATACTGTTGATTTATGCTTCTTATTATTCAGGAACTGCATGCTGTCACAGTGCCCTGTTGCTCTGTTTAAGTAGCCATGGTTTAATGAACATCAGGTAAGCTTGTCGGGATTGCAAGATGCAAGTAAGCTTTAGTAAGCTTGTTGGACATTGTAAGATGCAAGTAAGCTTTAGTAAGCTTGTTGGACATTGTAAGATGCAAGTAAGCTTTAGTAAGCATATTGTTAAAGAATTACCAGCATTGAAAGCCTTTTCGTTGTTGCCATGCAGAGAATATTTACATAACTAGATAATGTATAAGCCTTGGGTATTGAAATGCATATGACAGTATTTGTAATAAAAGGACAGGATTACAGTATTTTCAGAAGCTCATTACATTTTATTGCAGACCAGTGTCTTATAGCAGTGTCTGTGTGTTAGTACACTTGTAGTTGGGTGGCTTTAATGGTATATGGTAAATAAGCATTGCTACCTTACTTAAAAGCCAAGCCCTGCGACAACTAGCTCCACACTGAAGTCAAAACACAATAGCTCTGGTGGGTAAATGTACTCTGTAGTAATCAAAAAAGGCAAATGTTTGAAATAACTACAGCTTATGTGCAAACACAATAAGTAGTGATGAAACAATGCTCTGCTAAAAATGCTTTAATGCTCCACATTGCTGAGCTGCAGATCAGTTATCACTAGCTACCAGGATTTCACCCACTTCAAATCAAGCACGGTGCCGTTCAGTGCAACCTTCCCAGAACTAATTCAAGTCTGACCAGAATTATTTGGTGTGTATAAGAGGGAGGTAGCATACCCCTCAGCTGTCCAGATTGTTGCCCCATATTCCTCCTAAAAAGGATTGAAGCTGCTAAATAATGAGACATTTCAGTTTTAGATGTCATGTCATTTAGAAAAATGCATACTAACACAAATCCTGTTACTCTTGCAATTTTCTAAGTTTCTGAGAGCCATATTTATAATCTGTCCCTATTTATTTTAGGCTTTGTCAAGATTTCTTGCACTAAGGTTGAGGCCTTGAGGGGTGTGGTATGTTTGTGTGAGAGAGAGAAAGTGAAATGCCCAAGTTAAGAGTTAGCAGGTGGAATTTATTTTCAAGTGCATTTTCAAGGAACTGTGAGTTTTAAGGGAAGCGAAGTTTACTGCTGCTCATGCCAAGTCTATTTACAATGTGCAACTGTTTTGTTTAGCAAATGGTATCTCTATTGTGGTATAAAGTTTAAAAGTTATGTTAGTAGCACCACAAGTAGAATACTTGCATCTTAATGTAAAGGCTTGAGGTTCTACTCCTACAGCATTTACATTTGTATGCTGCAGTCCTCAGGATGTCCTCCTTTGGATGAGATGCCTAATAACTATGAACCTGTTTTTCAGCTTGTCACCCATTTTCTATTGCAATATACCAGCTTACCATTTTTTTAATTTAACATAGGCAATTTATTCTTTGACGGCAGGCACTGAATTTGTAGATGAAACACTGAAATATACAGTTTTCTAGTAACAACATCTTCATTAGTTTCAGATATCTTTAATGTGGAATTATTCAGATTACTTTTACTTTGGCAGAGACAACAAGTGTTGCTGTATAATACAAGGGATATAATTCAATTATATATTATAATTAATACAATCAGGTAAATCAAATAACTTTTGCATGGCCCTAACGGTGTGCAAGGAGCCTATTGCTTGAAAACAGTTCAAAGGTAAATAACCTGCCACTGGCCAGATGCATTTTCTTTGAATGTGGGTTTCAATGCTGTTTCATTGAATGTGAGTTTCAAAAGTAGAGAAGCTTTAATGCCAAGTCTGTTTTCATTGTAAGACTATTGCTTTGTTTAGGTTTAGTAAATGTCTCAGTGTTTGGGCTATAATGTTTGAAATAAAAGTTGTAAATGAAATCCAACTGCCTGTAATCATTGTAGAACTAAAACATAAAACAGTATGCACACAGATTTGAACAGTGTCTACAGTAAATGGGGAGAAACAGCCAAATAATGGGACACTGGAATGGCTGTGTGGGCGGGGCTTGGGGTGGGTGGACTTGGACTTGGTGGCAATCAAGGGAGCCTGCAGGATTTTTTGCAGGGGGGTGCAAACCCAGAGCCCCACCCACATCGCTCTCCCCGCCCCCTGCCAACACAGCCCCGCCCAAGTCCACCCACCCCCAAGCCCCGCCCACACATCAATTCCAGTGTCCCATTACTTGGCTATTTCTCCCCATTTGCCGTAAACACTGTTCAAATCTGTGTGCATACTGTTTTATGCTTTAGTTCTACAATGATTACAGGCAGTTGGATTTAATTTACAACTTTTATTTCAAACATTATAGCCCAAACACTGAGACATTTACTAAACCTAAACAAAGCAATAGTCTTACAATGAAAACAGACTTGGCATTAAAGCTTCTCTACTTTTGAAACTCACATTCAATGAAACAGCATTGAAACCCACAGTCAAAGAAAATGCATCTGGCCAGTGGCAGGTTATTCACCTTTGAACTGTTTTCAAGCAATAGGCTCTTTGCACACTGTTAGTTTGATTTACCTGATTGTATTAATTATAATATATAATTGAATTATATCCCTTGTATTATACAGCAACACTTGTTTGAGTGTCTCTGCCGAAGTAAAAGTAATTTGAATAATTCCACATTAAAGATATCTGAAACTAATGAAGATGTTGTTGCTAGAAAACAACAGTATATTTCAGTGTTTCATCTACAAATTCAGTTGCACTGAACGGCACCGTGCTTGATCTGAAGTGGGTGAAATCCTGGTAGCCAGTGATAATAACTGATCTGCAGCTCAGCAATGTGGAGCATTAAAGCATTTTTAGCAGAGCATTGTTTCATCACTACCTATTATGTTTGCACATAAGCTGTAGTTATTTCAAACATTTGCCTTTTTTGATTACTGCAGAGTACATTTACCCACCAGAGCTATTGTGTTTTGACTTCAGTGTGGAGCTTACCTAGTTGTTGCAGGGCTTGGCTTTTAAGTAAGGTAGCAATGCTTATTTACCATATACCATTAAAGCCACCCAACTACAAGTGTACTAACACACAGACACTGCTATAAGACACTGGTCTCCAATAAAATGTAATGAGCTTCTGAAAATACTGTAATCCTGTCCTTTTATTACAAATACTGTCATATGCATTTCAATACCCAAGGCTTATACATTATCTAGTTATGTAAATATTCTCTGCACAGCAACAACGAAAAGGCTTTCAATGCTGGTAATTCTTTAACAATATGCTTACTAAAGCTTACTTGCATCTTACAATCTCCGACAAGCTTACCTGATGTTCATTAAACCATGGCTACTTAAACAGAGCAACAGGGCACTGTGACAGCATGCAGTCCCTGAATAATAAGAAGCATAAATCAACAGTATAAAAATCTGATAGAAAACCAGAACATTTTGCAAAATCAAGGACAGATGAAAAGCCACGGTCATATTTGTGATCTACCTTGGACGGGGGAATACTCTGCACACTTACACTGCATAACTGCT
This sequence comes from Protopterus annectens, assembly GCF_019279795.1. Taxonomy (NCBI): domain Eukaryota; kingdom Metazoa; phylum Chordata; order Ceratodontiformes; family Protopteridae; genus Protopterus; species Protopterus annectens. The sequence continues at coordinate 670,258,860 of NC_056749.1, read as the reverse complement.
CCTTGCCTTCCTTGGACACATCCAGAGCCACTACAATGGAGGGTGGGGTGCAATAAGTATGTCATAATTTGAAATGTCTCTGGCTGACAGTGATGGCTCTGACACTCATACCTCTCAACTTCAGAGCAAGAAATCTGGACAAAGCCATACATAGAACTAGAAGTGGGACACAGGCCCACAAATAAGGCCCATTTTTAAATATTGCTCTTATTAACTTAGATAATAGAACAGTAGTAGGTCTTGCATTAGTACGAATTTTCTGAAGGGTATAAAATCTGAAACTCAAATGTCTGCCATTATTTTCTAACTTCAATCTTTAATGACTTGCCACTAATTTGCCAGAAAACCACAATTTTATGAAAAACGGACCAAAATGTGATGCAAAAATACCTGTCAAAAAGGGACACCTTTTTAGTATTAACATTGTTAACTTGAGCAGCTAACAAAATAAGAGCATCTACATGCATTTCTGAAATAAAAGTAAACTATAACTCTGATCATTACAGTTATTTATAACTGTAAACCCTCCACATTTTCTTCCAAAATTGCCATTTTGGAGGAGGGATTATTAGGGGAGAGCAACATTTTGAGCCAAAATTGGGGACAATTGAGAGGTTTGGATATTCCTAATCTACAATGATTTGCACGTACCTCTCAACCTCTTAATGCAGGAAATCTGGACAAGGCCAAATATATTGGGGGAACATACAAACATTACTAAAAAATGCTCTTGTATAAACTTAAGACAGTTTTGCATTAGCATGCATTTTTCTGAAGGTTATGAAGTCTGAAACTATGTGTCATTTAGTGACTTCATTCCTAAATGATTTGCTAGAAAACCACAAATTTTATGAGGAACAAACCAAAAATAAGAAGCAAATATCTATTCATTCTGCAAAGATATGGACAACTGAGAGGTATAGTTCAATCGGGGCTGTCTGAGTTTGCTACCCCCCCCCCCCACAAAATCATGGTCGAATGGAGCCTCCCCCTGCAGCCATTCCAATGTCCCATTCCTTGGTTATTTTGCCCCATTTACCATAAACACTGTAATGTGCATACTGCTTTACTTCTGCGATGATTTAGGATTTCATTTGAAAGTTTTATTTTGCATTTTACAGCACAAACCCTAATACATATCTGTTAAACAAAGCAATGCAGTCTCACAATGAAAATAGACTAACATTAAAACTTCTCTGCCCTTGAAACTCACATTCATTGAAACAGCATTGAAACCCACATTCAAAGAAAATACATTTTGCCAGTGGCAGATAAATATTAACTCTGGGCTGTCTTCAAAATCATAGGCCCCTCGAACATAACATACACATGCTCTTTGATACACCTTCCTGACTGTATTACATTATATTCCTTGTACAATACAGTACAGTTGTTAGAGGGCATTTTAAATTTATTGTTTTGAACATTTTTCCAGTAAACAATGAAACAAAATGCATACACCAATGACAAAACTGCCCAATTCAGAACATTTCCATCATAAGTCTACTCAACCTTCTATAGTCCACCAGTATTAGTAAAAAATATGCACAATCTCTGAAGTAATAAAATCCACATTAAAGAAATTTGTAACTAATAAAGAGGTTGCTGCTTTATATGTCATTGTTTAATCTACAAATAAAGTGCCTGTTACCCTTGAAGAATAAATTGCCTTTGTTGCATGCAATAAAAAAATGATAAGCTAGTAATATCGCAATAGGGAATGGATAGCAAACTGATAACAGGTTCATAGTTACTAGGTATCTTTACCAAAAGGACTGCAGCATCCACCCCCTTTACAACACAGTACAGTATCAGCAATGCATCTACCTACTGTGGGAGTAGAACCCACAGCCTTCAGCATCAAAAGCAAGGACACTATCTGTTGTGCTATTAACAATGCAAGCAGACTAAACATAAGCAGCACTAAACTTTTGCTCCCCTGCAGCTCTCAGCTCGTAAAATCTACTCGACACTCAGCTGTATCTCTGAACTTTGCAGCACAAGAAATCTGGAAAAAGCCAAAATTTATTGGGGGGGGGGACAAAAGGCCAAAAACCAGGGACACATTTTAAACATTGCTTGTATAATGTTGGAAAGTGGCTAGAATAAAATGCTGCATTACCACCATACATTTCACTGCCACGTCTTGAACCGAGGGGACCCTGTGCAAAACAGTCAGAGCAACATACCACTACGCCAAATCATCTGTTTTGTGAAAGAGGAAGACTGAAACTTAAATGTCTACCATTTAGTGAATTCAGTTCTCACCATAGCACAGCTGTCAACCTCTTAGCACAAAATACCTGAACAAAGCCAATAATGGGTGAATACAGCCCCCAAACATTCAGTGAATTCAGTTCTCATCATAGCTCTCAACCTCTTAGTAAAAAACACCCGGACAAAGCCAGTAATGGGGGAATACAGCCCCCAAACATATTCAGTGAATTCAGTTCTTACCGTAGCTCTCAACCTTAGCACAAAACCTGGATGAAGCCAATAAATACCTGAACAAAGCCAATACTGGGTGAATACAGCCCCCAAACATATTCAGTGAATTCAGTTCTTACCATAGCTCTCAACCTTAGCACAAAACTTGGATGAAGCCAATAAATACCTGAACAAAGCCAATACTGGGTGAATACAGCCCCCAAACATATTCAGTGGCTTCAATTCTTACCATAGCACTCAACCTTAGCACAAAACCTGGATGAAGCCAATAATGGGGGGAATACAGTCCCAAAGACAGGGATACATTTCAAATATCCATCTTGTACACTTAAAAAATTGCTAGAATAAAAGCTTTTGTTACCATGCACTTTCTGAAGAATATGAAGTCTGATATTGAAATGAGTGCCCATTTTTTTTTAACATTTGTTAACCAGGAAAGTCTGACTTGGAAAATAAGCTAATTTTTAGCAGAGGCCCAGGGAGAAACACTCCAGACAGCCAAGAATCAAACGAGAGAACATGTAGCTGTCAGGCAACAAGGACACAAATACAGAAACCACAGATTTTATGAGGAACAGAAAAAGTATGAGGGAAAAACCTGCAACATTTTTACAAATGGTGGTGGGTAGGGAATTCAGGCTCTTGCCACTTGGGCCCAAGGAACAGGGTTCAAGCCTTATTCTCTACCCACCACCATGTAACTCCTAGGGCATTTTACACACACACACACACACACACACACACACACCCCTTACTAAAGCCACCCGTTTCAGTTCCCACACACCTTACTAAAGCCGCCCGTTTCAGTTCCCATACACACACCTACCTTACTAAAGCCGCCCGTTTCAGTTCCCGCTACACTAAAGCGTCCCATCTTCTGTCCGTTTCAGTTCCCGCTCGCTTGCAAGGGTCCCATCTTCATTTCAGTTCCTGCTCACTTGCAAGGGTCCCATCTTCAGTAAAGTCCTCTAAACTGTCCATTTCAGTTCCCGCGCGATGATGTCACAGCATCCTCTAAACTGTCCATTTTAGTTCCCGCTCGCAAACTGCATGCGATGATGTCAGCACGCCTGCAACTGTACTTCTTAAAGAAGAACGACCTAAAAAAAAAAAAAACTTTTTTTTTAAATTAAAAGATTAACTTGTCAGCGGATTCCAGGGGGGTGCAAGTGCACCCCCTTGCACCTGCCTGCGGGTGCCCTTGGCGGAAACTTCAGGAAGATTTGCAACTCATCGCCCAAAGCAAAGCAATACCTCTCAATCTTGTATTGCAAGAAATCTCGACAAAGTCTAAAATAATGGGGGACAAAGATCCAAAACTAGGGATAGATTTTAAATATTGTCCTTAAAAACTTATAAAGTTGCTACAATAACAGGATTTGTGTTAGTATGCATTTTCTGAAGGATTTAAAGTCTAAAGCTCAAATGTATGTCACTATTTAGTGACTTCAGTCCTCAGTTAGTTGCCAGAAATGAGGAACAGACCAAAGATATGAGGTAAAGGTCTGGACACCCCTTCCCTCTTAGTGTAAGATATCAAAGCTTGACAAAGCCAAACATAATGGTGGGGAAGCAAAAGCCAAAAAAAGAAAGAATTTAAATATTGCTGTTAGAAAGTTATTAGAAATAATAACAGGATTTATTTTTATATGCAATTTCTGAAGGATATAAAGTCTGAAACTCAAACATATGCTACTATTTAATGACTTCAGTCCTTAGTCAGTTGCCAGAAACCAACAATAAGGGAGAGACCAAAGATATGACGCAAAGATCTGGACATTCTGCAAAAATCTGGAAAGTTGAGCGGTATGGATCCCTCCTAAATCAAATGTTGGGTTTGAGCAAGTGCTGATAAATGAAAAACTAAGCATGTAAGTCTCCCAAAACAAACATTGAAAGATGAATGTTTAATACAGCACACAGCAGTTGAAACTGTACATTCAATTACGGACCTGGGTATATGGGTAGATCCATCTTTGAGTTTTTCTAAACATATCAAACAATTGGTTAATAATTACAGAACTATAAGCTATATAAAAAGATTTATAAAGTCTATGAAATCAATAATGAAGTTACTGCATTCATTAACTTGAGCATGAAATAATATGGAAACCTTATAAGAAACCAAGCATGAGTAAACTGGAAAGAGTACACTGGAAATATACCAAAGGCATCTATGGATGTGAAATTTTAAGTTTGCCTCATAGGTCAAAGGTATAAGGTTTGATTCTGATCTCGGGTTATTGGAAAGGCTTAAAATGGCCCTTCAGGGCAGTTAGTTTGATATTCACCCGGGAATCTATAAGACTAAAATAGGTGAACTTGTACAGTAAGACAGATATTTAAGAGGAGACCTTATTCAAGGATATAGAGCATTGAGAGACTATCTTTGGGAATATTTGTGGTTATTAAAAAGTAGTAGAGAATCATCCGACAACCTATGTAGAAGATTCTTTAGGAATGAGAATTGTGCTAATTGTTTCTCTGAGAGTAGCTGATGCATGGAATAGACTACCAAATTACCTCAAAGCAAGCACTAGTTTAGATATTTTTAAGAACATCCTGGGCACTCATAGGATCAGTGTGTTGGTGTATTGGCAGACTAGAAGGACAGTATTGCCATTGCTTGAAGTATTTGTATCTAAGTAAACTTGTCACTCTTATCTTCTCTATCAAGGAATATTTCATCTTACATAATATCCCGTGAATAAAATAAGGAGGGAGGGCAAACATATGTGACTTTTGTGGTGTCTGAGTGGTAGTAACAGGATCGCAGCCATAAATCGCTGTGTGGTAGGTGAATTCATGACTGTAATGCAGTTGCATTTCTTTTCTTTTGGTCTACGGATCAGGTAGTGGTTAACTTCATATAATTTACAGACATTTCTGGTTATTTCCGGTTATTTCCCGTAATGGTAGGAATTATGTGGTAGGAGGCAGGTCTGTTTGACCTCTACATAAAAGGTTTGATAAATTTGGTTCCTAAGATATGATTTCCAAATTTACATTATGATACAAGTGCAATCCTATATAGTTCATTATAACACTACTTAGTTGTATTGTTGTTTGTACAATGCCAACCATTTAAGCTGCTAAAACTGTGGAATCAAATTCAAGAGGCGCTGACCGGAAGCTCTGACCTTATTGCAGTATTTGTACTTTGTAGTTAAATATCCTGTTTGTATTGTGTATTTCTGAAATGAAAGTCTAACATGAGTTTTTTTACAGCTGTCCCAGTGTACGTAGTTCATGAGCTTTCGCTGCTGCATCTGGCCGTTCTCCTTTAAACCTGGTCTTCATTTTGTTGCTGTGGTAAAGTTCCGCTGAGAACACTGCATGCTATCCGGACCAGAGTCAATTTGTTATTTACTTAACAGTTTCAGAATACATTTTTTTTCTGTAAAGCTATACTGCACTGGAGGCAGTAAGGGTAGAATCAGTCTGTTTTGTAACCGAGCACCAGTCTTGCATTTTGCATTGTACTTGTTGATTCTGCATGTTATGCTGCAAACAGTTTCAAAATTTGTTTAATTTCAGTTGTAACATGCAGTGGGTGCACTGCTGTTACTGAAGGTGTGGAATCAAATGCAAATGTGTGCAGCAGTATGATTTTGCCAAGCTGTTTTTTTTTTTCCTCACTAGCTAATTTTGCTGCCTTGCAACTTGCGTATGGCTTGTTGTGAAATATTCATAACAACTTGCATTGAGAACCACAAGTCAGTGCTCTACAGCCGTTATCTTGAAAATTCCCCATTTGAATTGTATCAGCTGTATTACAGTAGTTCTGTTATCACTTAAGCTGTCCAATACTGAGATGGTATTCATGTGGTGGGGGGAGCAGATGTTGGAATGAAATGGGATGGTACCACCAAATAGGAAAGACATGCATAGTAACGTGATCTGCCCTCTGAGCCGCTTGCTTAGATCGACAGATTTTTTTTTTCTCCTGCTGGGTGTTGCACTTTCTAATTTTTGCCATGACTTTATTCCTTTTGCTATGCAACCTGTTGATACTCATATACTACCAGGCTGGCTTGTTTGAGTTTGTTCTGTGGTTATTTGTGGTAAGCAGAGCTGTCAGTGTGAACAAATTACCATAGCTAGCAGTGTTCTCAAGGTTTGGGGGGCTTGAAACTTTGCCAGGTTACCACTTGATAGTAGGAAGTTTGCCTTAAAATGGTTCCAGTAGAAAATTTGCCTTAAAATGGCTCAACCTCATCAGAGAGGACATTACAGTAGGGTGAGTGCATGGCTCTCCCATACCTGTGATGACTACATCTGCATATCTTTCCACCTCTAGCGAATGTTTGGACTGTTGGGTCCAGCGTGCTTGTGTTGACAAAGTCCAGAAATCTCTGAGTTTGCAAGTTTGAGGTAGTGTACGATTCCTAATTTATAGCAGGGTACTCACCCATTTATATGGTTTGGGGCTGAGTAGTGATGAGAGCCATTAAAGTATGTGTTATGGGTTTCCTGGCTTATAGAGGTGGAACTATAGCTCAGGTATAGCAATTTTATGTAAAGAATGTACAGAAATTCTGGATTATGCATTAGTAGTATTAGAAAGAATAGTAATATTAGATATAAGATGGGAATACTGTGTGTGTGTGTGTGTGTGTGTGTGTGTGTGTGTGTGTGTGTGTGTGTGTGTGTGTGTGTGTGTGTGTGTGTGTGTGTGTGTGTGTGTGTGTGTGTGTGTGTGTGTGTGTGTGTGGATATATATATATGTATATATATATATATATATATATATATATATATATATATATATATATATATATACTTGATTATGTTAGTGTAAATATGCAGGTGACAGTACTGTACTGGAGACTTCAATTGTGATTTAAGACATAGACAAAAAGAAGGGGCAGATGTCAGTCATTTTATATATGATCTACGGCAATAAATGTACTTATGGAAAACAAGCATTGGACATGCAAAATGTCGTAATTTGAGAACTTAAACTGATTATTTTATAGTATCAGAGAGTGTAAGGATATCTCAATAAGGAGTTAAATGTACGGATTTTTCAGACCAAGTAGCAATCTGGATAGAGATTCAAGAAAAGAGAGTTTATATAAAATAGGTAGAGGGATAAAAAGAATTAATGAATGAGTTGCGGTAGCACTGTTACCTTACAGCAAGAGGTTCTCCTGTTCGATTCTCGGCTGGAGTGCCTTCTGTGTGGACTCTGCATGTCCTCCCCATGGTTGAGTGGCCTCCGAAAGACATGCGTGAATGGGCATGCCTTCACTGAAGGTTGGGCGTCGGGCTGGCAACTCGGCACCATAAAAATCGACTGCCAATCATTAGCGGACTGGAGTTCCGCTGTGGCAAACCCTAACCAGGAAAAGCCAAAAAGACAAACAATGAATGAGTTAAACGAGTATGTAAAGGAAATAATACATCAACTATAGGTAGATCATATAAACATGAGAGGATTTTATAAAGACTGGACAAGATGGTGGATTAGTCTAAAAGAAAAATATAGAAAGGTGCTGGAATGGCAAAATACAAAAATAATCCATGATAGTTGCAAATATAAGGAAATTAGTAACCAAGTTCTTAAAAACATAATAGACAATGAAGAAGAGTTTCTAGAAAAAGAGAAAATGTTATATGAAATGACCCAAGAGAAGACTAAGTAGATGTTATTTAAAGAAAAACATTTTTTTACAAGGCAGCAAAGTAGTAGTACCATACCTAAGTAAAATGGTTAAAGAAAAAATAAGAACAATAAGAGAGTTAATGAATGATGAAGGATGTATAGTGAATACCCAAAAATAAATAATGCTGATAGTTAAGGCATATTTTGAAAACTTTTTCCATATGAGACACTATAAGAAAAAAAAAGATGGAACTTAAAAAAAATTAACTGAAAAAAATATGAGAATGGAAGAAAAGATCACAATGCTAGAATTTAAAAATGTGTTGAAAACAGGAAATGTGGTAGCAGCTACAGGTTTAGATGGACTTGAATAAAGTATAAGGACATGCAAGAGTGGCAAAAAGAATATTTTCTAGAGATTTTGAATGAATGGTATGCAAAAGGGGTAAATGTTGGAAAAATCTGTATGAGCTAAATGAAATTTATGTAGGAAAAGGGAGAAAGAACAGACAAAACTGGAGGCCACTAGTATTAAACCATACTGACTATCAGATTTTTATGAAAATAGTAGAAAAAAATAGCAAGAAAGGCTAATAAGTTACTAAATGGAACAATGTTTGGAATAAAAGACAAAGGAAGTCAAGAACTGTTAATGAAAAGAGAACTGGTAGATGATGCAATAAATAGGGAAACGTAATTGAAATTATTAATGAAGGTCATTGTCCCACTGTATTCATCCCTCATTAGACCCATTATAGAATACAATGCCCTGTTTGGTATGTACCTCTCAAGACATCTGCAACAACTGGAAAGGCCGCAGAAATACCTCACTAAAAGAATCACAGGCCTAAAGCAGATGCGCTATGCTGACCACCTTAAAAAACTCCAGCTATACTCTGTGGCATATCGTCTACTCAGAGGGATCTCTGATTAACATACAAGGCCATGTCAAACCCAGAGCTGTTGGACATGCTACACTTTAAGAAATCCCAATCCCTCAGAGACACGCACTCCAGGGATCTAAACCTTGTCATCACAATGAACAAAACATGCTGGAGGGATAGGTTCCTGACCCAGAGAATCCTAAGACTCTGGAACAGAATGCCCATACATGTCAAGCAGAGCGCCTCTTTGGCCCTCTTCAAAAGAAATCTTGATGATTGGATGGCAGATAGGAAATTCACCCTGGGGATCACGTCAGTCGCCCTGCTAGACAGTGGTCCAGGGAAGTAAATACTGTGAGAAGAAATAGCCAGGGAATTGTTATGGCTAGGCTTGTATAAGCCCTAGGGCTGATAGCCTAGTATCAACCTATGAACCTATGAACATAGTCTAGGACTTTCCTATGGTAATTTAGATATGGAAAAGCTGAAGCACATCATCTTGTTTGATCAGCCTTGAGGCATGTTTTTTATTTAAACTGCGATGTTTCCACATTTACTATATGCCTGTGCAGTAGCTGGTCTAAATGTGTTGAAACATTGTAGCACTAAACAGCCAGGTTGCCCTACACTTTACACCATGTCTTGGTAACTGCATAAATGTCTGCATTCTCCACAATGGGAGAACTTTTCACAAGTACAGCTTCTTGTTTATGTTCCTGAGACTGAGCAGTAACATGTTTAGATTTTCTGTTTTTGTCAGCTTTGTATTGTCTAAAAAATGGTGGTTTGTGTGTGTGGTGTGAATGGACCTCTGTCTGACTGGCTACCTTGATGTGGTAGAGGGGCTTGCTGCAGTGAATCACTGCTACTAAATATACTAAATACCAGTTTAGGTTGACTGTGGACATCTCAGAAGACAGAGATTTGGTGGGTTGGGGCAGTGTGGCTGCATTAGGGGCATGGCACTGTGGATGCATTAGGGGCATAGCACTGTGGATGCATTGGGGATGGGGCAGTGTGAATTCATGGGGAGTAGCAGTACCAGACCTTAGAGTACAAACTGAAAAAAAAAACTGTCTACACCCCTGATAGCAGAAGCAAGTAAGGATGAATAGTAATTCAAAGTTTGAGTATTAGCTCTTCTTTATAGTATCCCAGCTATTCTGTCTGTAATGGTTTAACAATGATTTTACTTCACTTAGCTTTTAGATAACATTATGCTGATATGTTAGATTGTAGGTAAATACTAGACAATCAGTCTGCAGATTATTACAAGCTTAGTCAATAAGCACACAATGACCAGAGGCCAACATCAAACCCTGCACCTTGTGACTGTGAATTGAAGCCCTTAATCATTTTACCATCTGTATCTGTGTAGTTAGACGTTGACTAGAATGCCATCTTTGATTGTTTTGTGCTTACGTTCTTTATCACAGATATTGTATAATTGTATTTTATATTTAAAATGTGTTTTTTTTCTTTACAATTATGCTTGGTAATGTGATAATTTGTTGCCACATGGCCTGAATAATTCCTGAAGGGGGTCCACTGATGCATATAAACCCAGTTTAGCAAATGGTAAGTGAGTGAGTAAGTAAATAAATAAACAGTATATTTTATTTTCTGTGGTATGCTGTCAAACCTCGAATAGAAGTGAATGTGTGAATAACTAAAATGCATAACTTTTACACAGGGCTTATACTGGGATGTAGTTACTTTAAATGACATTCCCTGATAAATGATAACACTTAATAATGTTTATTTAATTTCCTTAATCTGCTTGAATTTATTCTTTTATTGCTTATTTTATTCAGTAGTCTTAAAACTGCATGTAAACACCAGCACAAGTATTTGAGTGAGTAAGCAAGCAGCACAGAATGTTAATAAAACAAGTAAATCAGTTTACAGGGGCCTACTGTGATTCAAAAAAAATTACAAAAATATCTTCTGGTATTACACATGAAACTAATCTGGGAGTAGTACAAACAAGCATCATGGTCACACAGAAACAGATGGTACCCTTGGAATGGATAGTGCAACTGAAAAAAATATTTATATGACTATTTCAAATGTCAGCATTTCAAACCAGTTGTCAGAAGTGCTCCAAAGATCTTTGACAAGCATTAAGTATTCATTGCTATACTTTGGATAGCAATACTGACTTTTACTGGCATTAACAAATTAGAACTCCAGATTTTTCTCTGCAGAGCCTGCAACATTCATGGCAGCCAGTGCTGTAATTTCAGTTTTAGACAAGTTTATCTCTACATTTTGCACCCCCTGTAGGTCCGATAATGATCTCACTTTTCAGCAGTGTTCAGACAGCCTGTGGGTTTTGGCTGTATTTTACTGAATTTTTCCATTAAACAACTTAAAAGAAAAAACTCACAGGCATTCAGAATTGCCATACAGCTGAAACACTTGATGCTCTTAAGGGTCATTTGTATATATCCAGTGTGCCTCTAATAGAAGAAGTTTAAGGAATCGCACAGTGGAAATTCTAGCTTGGCTAGATTTTTCTTGTACTTTTTACAGCATGTGATAATCACGGAATCCATCAGATCCATTAAGGCCTGAGCTGGGTTTTCTACAAATGCCTAAGCAGAGGAGTAGCTAGCTCAACCAACCCCCTGTGCCAGTCTGAACTAGCGCCCCCCACCCCTTCAGCTCTTCTATAAAGCTGTAGGAATGCCAATTAGCTTCCTGCAGACAAGATCTGATTCACGCCCCCCCCCCCCCAGCTTTTCAAGTGAAATGAAAAACAAACAGGTAATGCAGGAGCTAATCGGGTCATTTCTGTGTGCCCTGCCCCAAATCCTCCTCTGTCTCATTTTGGTTAAAAAAAAAAAAAGGAAATCTTTTTCTTTTAAACTGTAGCAAATTGCTTGCTACAGATGTAGCAAGCAGTTGTTACAGTTTATATTTTGGACAGATTGCCACAGCTCTCAAGTTTTAGTTTAAAAAAATGCTTTAAACTGTAGCATACTGGTTGCTACAATGTAGCAAGCACTTGTTACAGTTTAGACCACACAGGGAGTGCTACATTTCTAAGGTTTGATTGCAAATACAATAATGGCTTTTAAAAGCTGGTATGTATTAAAGAGCAATTGGGATTGGTTGCCTGCTCCTCCCAACACTCTGTGCCCGGGGAGTTACCCCTCTCATCTTGCCCTATCTACACTACTCCACTCGCAAGCCAGGGAATTGAGTGTTTTGGAGCTTGGGTAGGTTGCTGTTGTCATTCAAATATGAGTTTAGACAAGCAGCTGCCACAGGTTACCCAAATGCATTATTCAAGTTCAAGTGAGTGGAGCAGCCATGATGATAGAGTGGGAGAGGATGGGAGTTTGGATCAGAGCACTGGTGAGGAAATAAGCTTTAGATTTAGGAAGCAGGAGGGGATTTTAGGTTTAGGGAGCAGGAAGAGATTGTTAAGGTTAAGGAGTATATAGAGGGTCTTGGTGTTTGTAGAGCAGGGGGGCTTAGGTTCAAAAAGTGTGAGGGGAGTTTTATGGCTCAAGGATTGGGAAGGGAGTTTGAGGGTTAGAGTTTCAGCACCGGTAGGGCTATGGGAGTTCAGGTACTTCCTATTCAAGCAAATGGCAATGAGGAAGTGTATCACAAAAATATAGCATATGAGTGCTTGCAGTAGACTTCCAGAGTGTAATGGTATGGCAGAAAGGTTTGACCATAATATAAATATAAAATAAAAAGATATAAAGTTTGCCAAGATAAAATAGTGAGTGGACACAGCAGAACAACACATTCTCCAAATGGAGCACAGTAACTAGTCTGAAGTTTAAATATGAATTCAATCAAAATTGATTCTCCACCGAGTTTTAGCTTCTCTAAATGTCTTAGTCTTTAAAAAAACTGTGGCAGGCATGGACTCCATTCCTCAGGGCATAATTACATTTCATGAAATCAGTTTTACTTCAATTTGTGATGTTTGCCAAAAGTGCTCTTCTCAGGACCCACGATGTATGCACAGTTGCCTCTTTCTGTAATTCATATGGAGTTACTTGTATAAGTTGTTGTGTCTTTCGGCTTTTCCCAGTTAGAGGTCGCCACAGCGGAACTCCGGTCCGCTAATGATTGGCAGTAGATTTTTACGTGCCGAGTTGCCAGCCCTGACGCACAACCTTCAACGAAGGTACGCCCATTCACGCACGTCTCCACACAAAAGACGTTCTAGCTGAGAATCGAACAGGACAATGTCTTACTGTGAGGCAACAACGCTACCGCAGCACTACCACCACAGTAATGGAGTTACTTGTATAAGTAACATCTTTAAATACACTTGGATTTTTTTTTATTAGCCCAGTTGCTCCTGTTACCTCTGGGACTATCTGGATGTTCTTATTCCACATTGCTGTTTCTGCTTGACATTTTCTAACGTTATGTCTTTCAGACAGTAAGATGCTTCAGTTACTGGTTGTAGCCCTTTTAATGCTCAACACTGATTTTGTCTTTTTCTGTTGAACTACAACATCTATTTTTTTTCATTGTTTCTACCTTCTTAGCTATTGGTATGGGATGATGTTCCATACTGCTGAGTCTACATTTGTCTGTACCTTCCACCTTTTCTATAGATTTTGTGAACCATTGTGTATACAGTCCATTGTCTTGTGCTGTCAGTATTAACGTTCAATTTTTTCCCACGTTATACTTTAAATTCAGCTGTGCTGAGATACTCAGGCATCAGTTACTGCCCAACATGTTCCAGCAGTTTCTGTACTTTCCATCATAACTGTGGTATTTCCAGTTTTCCTTTATTCTGATCATATTCTTTGCATTTTTTCTTTTGTGTTTTTATTTATTTATTTATTTGTCCATTTCATTCAATTTGCATGCCTTTTCCTTCCTAAAGGCTTATTTGTTTGCTCACTTTTAAGCAGGCATATGACTTTCCACATTGTTAAACATGCTAATGTGCTGGTATCATTTTAGGGTGTGCATACAGGTAGTTTTTACTCAAAGCTAAATGATGATGTAAATATGTTAATAACTAACCAAACAGTTAGGTAAAGTATCTGTACCTTCAGTTTTTCAGCCTCTTTAACTTTATCCCTATTGTACTAACAGTTACTTGATTCTAGTCCATATCATATGTATTAGACTGTCATATTTTGTTACATCACTCACCCATTCAGGTATCTTGTTGTGTTCAATCTGATTTTCATAGTATTTCTCCTGAAAGTATTAATTTCCTCTTATCCTGGTGGCATCTCTATTATTTATTTATTTATCTGTATATTGTTTTTCTTCCTAGCTCCCTGTAGAACTTCTTTTGATCATCCTCATCTGCTAGTTTTGTATCGTTTGTGAGCCTTGTGACAAGTCAGATGATGTAATAAGACAAATCCACTTTCAGTGTGACTTACAAACAGGGTTTGTAATGTTTTCTCAAGTACTGGCAGATTTAATCTTATCTGTAGATCTGGTATTAGCATAAATCATGAACAGAATCACTCTATTGATATTTTGAGGCATGCAGGTTACTCAGGTTTATGTATGGTGCACAAAGCATGCTGAATATGCCGTATTGTCTGAATGCTTACCAAGTGTTCACTTAGAAATGGACCACTGCCACAAAAGCAGCAGGGCACACTGAATGGCAGATTGTGTGGCCCACATTCATGTGGTTTTGTGGGGTAATAAATGAATGCTGCTTGTGAGACTGACAAGATGATTTAAAAGTCTGTGTCGGGGTTTAGTCAGATATAAACAAACATGCAAATACACTTACAGAGAGACATTTGTGTGTGTGTGTGTGTGTGTGTGTGTGTGTGTGTGTGTGTGTGTGTGTGTGTGTGTGTGTGTGTGTGTGTGTGTGTGTGTATGCATATATGTGTGTATGGATTAGACAAAATGGGATTCAGTAATAGAAGGTGATGCTGGTAAGGAATATAATAGATATTACTGTGTTATTGTAATACTTTCAAACGTAGAATTTTATTAACAGCAGCTGTCTATATAATATTTACTATTTCAGCCACAGTGCTATGTATTTTAATGGTGCTGTAGCCATTGTATCGGAGGCAACAAAGGTAAGTCTGGAGTAGGACTGGAGTTCATGATATGCTGTTAAGCGAGTCTATATTAAATCATTGAACGCTTAAAAAAGCAAACAATGATTTATCGAACCCATGTAAGCGAAAGCTTACAATCTCGAACACTTAGAACACCATTTTTGCAAGGGAAAAAAAATCGCTGATCCACAAAAAAAAAAAATTTAAAACATTACATAAAGTGGAGGGATTTGCCTCCCACACCCCCCTACTTAAATATACTAACTCCGAGATCACACTACAGTCACAAAAATGGCAAAGTAATGGAAGCGGACAAGCAATTTCTTTCCCAGGGAAATAATTTGCTTATATGCCGTTTCGTGCTTTCAAGTTCGATCAAGACTTTGATAATTTAATAGGAACCCTGTTAAGCAGCCATGAACAAGACATTTTACCAGTGTTTCACCATCAGTACCCATACATGCATTTCAGCAGCTATTTGCATCATATTATGGAATGGGAGATGTACTTAGAGGGTCTTTAACAGTATGATCACTGGGTCTGTGTTTACCACACTAAGTAATTTGTTAGGATGCTTTTTAATGTTGGTGTACATTATGAGGTAAACTACAGATGCTCATTGTAAAGGGAGAATTTTAAAACATTTCAGACTGTTGTGGGTGTCATAGTAAAGATGTCATATTATAATTAGCCAACACAACACTTTTGCATATCAGTTCTGTAACTGGAGCCAGGCTGATATGCACCTCAGGTTATATGCTGTGCCCTTAACACTGTGAATCATTCCCACCAGTTTTTTTCTTCTAGCTGCCCTAATCTGCATTACTCCCCCATACCCATACTGGTGCTCTTCACAGTCCGCAGCTACACTTTTCAGGTTCATCCACATTCTTGCAGCATTTTTTAATTTAATTCCAGCACTATATAGTATAAAGCAGCTTTATGAATACTGCCCTTTCACAAAAAGAGTAAAACGAAGAAATATGCAAACTCCAAAAATGCAGGCAAGACAATGTAGTTTTCCAAAAAGGACACCAATTTTACTAAAATCAGTGAAGTAGACCAAACTCTCACCTTTACAGAGTCCTGAAGCAAAGTACGTAAAAGATATGAAAGTTTCAGAGACAACTGTCTTCAATGATAAACCTTTTGTTTACCAGACTATGTTCTTTGAAGAAACCTTACAATGAAGTATGATTATTCAATGGTGAAATCCAGAAAAGTAGATAATAACCAACTCAGTAATAACACTTCAAAATAAGTTTGCCAGTGAATAATCCTTAACGGAAAGTCAAACTAAGTTAAAAAGAGACCTCCTTATTTGAAAGGCAGCACCTCTGCAACATGAGTATTTCTTTTTACAAGATGTTGCACAAAACTATTAATGACAAGGACAGGTTAAGCTTTAGAAAGTGTCCTGTAATCTGGTTTCAAAGTTGGACTAATACTCTGTTGCAAACAGTAACCTTATCTGCACTTTTTAAATAAAGCAGTTTGATAATAATATCCTGGAGAAAACTGGCACGTATGACCTCATAAAAGGTCAAGTCATATTTTTCTGTAAGCTAAACTTACAAACAAGTGCTTTATGGTAATGGAGATGTGACTAGTGTTTGGGTGAAAGCTTACACCCAGCAAGGCACCCAAATGTGGTAGCATTAATAGACATTTGCACTGTAATCTCTTGGAAGTGTGCTTTCCATAGTGTAACGATGTAAGCCTCTGATGACTAGGGAGGTATGAGTAGAAACAATGGGGTAAAAGGGGGTAACTGTTAGGGGTGCAACTTGCAATTGCTGATGGGTCACAAGTGCATTACTAACATTCATTTAAGTAGCCAAAGCTGTAAGTTAAAGCAGGAAGAGCAAGGTGATTTATAGCTTCAGTTTTATTCCTTCAATTATAGACTGGTTAGGGGCAAGCAAAATGTTTTTTTTTTTTTATAAAAGCTTATAGAATGGCTCCTACACTGTAAGTGTAGAGATTAATGAAAAACGGTCATAACTTAATGGCTGGTTATCTCATCTGTTTTAAAAATAATTTGGTAGGTGGATGGGTGACAGAGTATATGATCCTATGCTAATAAGTGACAAACTCTTAGAAGGCCCTTTCTAGGCTTTGAGTTTGGAACACTGAACATAGATGTCAAAGCAGTTTTCAATACTAGTTTTAGTCTTCTAGAATATTCCATACTAAGTTGTGTTTCCATTCGTTCGTGCTGTACTGCTGACCCTTTATCTATTCCCAGATATTTATTCACTCCCTCTTCTCAAGTGCTTTTATCTCTTATTCGTCTCCCAGACTGATATTTTCCTGACATTTTGGTTCTCATGCTAAACGTGTTGCTTTTGCCCATTTATCAAGACCAAATGTCATTCTTATCTCATCAAAAAAGATTTCAGTATTTGTAATTGCACTCCTAGTTGCTTGTCTGGCTAGCTATATGGTCTTAAATCATCCACAGAAAGCAGGTGAGATGACATTTGTCAAGCTTGTTTTTGAAAAGTCAAGCTATATCTGTATTCTAGTATGTTACATAAATAGCTCAATGGATTAATAAAGACAAGGCAAAACAACATTAAAGACAAGGAATTATCCTGGAATATTCCTCTTTGGATTATTTTCTGTAAAACAGTAATTTGCTCTTTATCATAACTCAGTTCTAAAGCAGTTTGCCACTGTTTCATATTGATGGCTATAATTTATGTATGGCACATTTTATACTTCTGTAAGCATTCCATACTCAATGACTATAGAATGCTGTCAAATGCTTTTTTTCTAATATTTATATATGCCATAGTTAAGCTATGCCACTTTTTACGCTCTCTATTTTATTTAATGATTCGTTTTACTGTATAATTTCATTTTTATTTCTTTTTGTTCTATTGCTCTAACTTCTTTTTTTTCTAAATGATTGTAAACTTTGTCTGCATCAGTTCCAATATATGATTCATATACACTGTTGCAAGGCAAATTATTGGTCTAAAGTTATTAGGATGATTCATGGGTTTGCTTTTAAGGAGAAATATAGTTTTTCTCATAACGACTTATATGCACATCCTGAACTGACAGCCACCTAGTTTCTTTTTTTAAATTCTCCAGATATTTCAGATTTGTAATTCCTTGACAGAAATGGACTCCATTCATAGGTCAGGGGTACAACTAAAGGTCATGAAATTTGTATTGTTTCAACTAGTTGAAGATCTCTAAGGTGACTTTTTGTGTGACACTCTTATTGTATTCAGTGCATTTATATTTTTCATGTGAGTCAAAACACTTATTGCATTGAAACGTTTTGATGATATGGAAGACAAGTCTAATCCTTTCTTCCTTCACAAGTGTTATTTGTTTTCCCTTGTGTGAATTCACTCTAATGATACTTCATTCTGCTAAATTTTTGCTCCTTCTTGCGCTTTAATTTCTCAAAAGTGTTTTGGGTTTCTAATACCACGATGGGAATGAATTACATTCCTAAGTCAAAGTAACATTAAAGTTCATGAAATTAGTATTCTTTCAATCTTTGTTATCCAGAAGTGCTCTTTGAATGAATCACAATGTGCCCAGTAATGACTCCTCCTGCAATTCATATGGAGTTACATGCATCCAAGTACAATTGTACATTTTTTATAAGACCCATTGCTCCTACTACTATTGGAATTATCTGGGTATCCTTCCACATTGCCCTCATTTCTGCCAGCAAATCCTGGTATTTTATGACTTTGTATCTCTCTGTATGTAAGACACTGTAGTCACTGGATGCAGCAATTTCAATGATCAATGCTATGTTTGCCTTTTCATGGACTGCTATATCTGGCTTTCTCGCATCTACTGTATTTTTTGAACTGTTGCTAATGGGTGATCCCATGTGATATAAACTTAATTTTCTATAATGCTTTGTGGCTCATGTTTCCAATGTTTTTCAGCTATTTCAATATTATAATGTTTGCACAATCCCCAAAGCAGCAGTTTTGCCACATTATTATGCCTTTCAGTATACTCTCCTTCTGCCATTAGTGTATCACAACCAGCAACAATATGTACAACTGTTTCCACTTCTGTTTTACAAAATCTACATTTGTGTGTTTCTCCCACATATTCAATGGACCTCGTAAACCAGCATGTATGTAGTCCACTATCTTTGGCTGCCAATATTAACCTTTCATTTTTTGGTTTAAATTTACCTCTCCTTAGCCGTTCCTGCATTTTATCCATATCAACATGAGGTTAAGAGGTTTCTGTACTTATAACTATATTTATGCATTTTCCACATTTCTTGCATTCTCATCTGATCCTTAACCTTATAATTTTTTGGCACATTCAGTAGCTGCCTGATTTCTATTTACTTCTGGTTTGATTTCCATTCCTGCTTGACACTGATATGGTTCTGCTAAACTAAAAAGACAAGTCATCTTAACTTTATTTGCCTCATGTTTTAAAACTTACATTATGTTAGGGTCTTGTGAGGTCAGCAAATATGTATGCAGTCCTACGATTGCAGCTCTATACATGTAATCAATTTTGAGGGGACCCATACATCCTTCAGAACAGGGAATACATAGTCTTGGTATAAACTGATTTTTATAAATCATTTGATAAAAATGACACATCCTTGTTTTCTTGTCCAACCAATCCAACAACATTTGGGGCCAGTCAATCACTCCAAAACTATACATTAGGACAGGAAGAGCTTCTGTGGGACTTAAATTATGTCCTGGAAAATCTGACAGAACGTCTTTCAAGAATACTGCTTCAGTTCCCCAAATATCTAACAAGGAAATTGTTTTGTTACTAGTCATCACTTAAGAGGATTTAAGAACTACAGACCATCATGAGCAGAGAGCCTTTTTTAGCCTTTCAGAAAGACAGGATAAGTCTTAGAACTAACCCAACCTTTATACCAAAAGCAGTAAATGAGTTGTTCCTTAACTAAACTATCCAGTTGCCTAATCCCAAAACAAGGGAGAAATATTTATTAGTTAAATATACACAAACAACTTGAGGTGTTATCTAGCCAAAAATAAAAATATCAGAATCTCAGATTAGCTGTTCATGTGCTTTGCATCTAAGAAGGAAGCAATTTTCCAAGCAGACTATATTTAGGTGATTGTCCAATTGCATTATACTCTCCTATGTTAATCATGGGGAAATGCCTGGCCTTTCTGATATGTGTTGGTGCACAGGTTTGATTGAGACAGCTATCTGGTTGTCGGTCTGTGTTTTCTCCAAGCATTACAGAATAGATGATGCTTCCAGAGCACAGGCTATGGTTTCTATCATCATTCTACAGGATTTTTTGCAGCCCAAACCAACCAAATAGTCTGCCTCTCACACCTTGCAAGGTCTTTGAAAGTAATGTCATGAGAATTCAGAAGCCAATTAGCTGAAGCGCTGGTATGTCCTTTAGGGTCATTTGCATATATCCCATGGGCCTCCACTACTCCGCTAGCTAGACTGGGTCTTTCTTGCAGTTTTTTATTAAACTAAGTTTGTACGTAACTAAACTTTATAACTACAAATTGTTGTGGAAAACTATTGAACTCATTTTGAAACTGTAAAGTATCTTTGACGGGCTTTTTATTCTGATGCTTGTAGGTGTGCTGTTCTTTGGAAAAGTTGGTGAATTAAACAATTTAAGTGGCATACAGCACTTAGTGCAATTTCTTCAACATAAAAACTGCTCTCATAGTTCCCTTTTGTATCTTTAGAGAAAACACAAATAATCCGTCTTGAAAAAGTGAACAAAACTGATAATATACAGCCATGACAGATTGTTGGCCAGAATGAATTCTTGGTGTCAGCTGACATTCTCTGAGGCATGGCCAATGACGTTAACTACAAAAACTGTACAGAGTAAGTCACAAACCTCAAAATGTACAGATGAGGGGGTGACAACCTACCACTGGATCATTAATCAAAGAGCCTCAATCCACACCACTGGCAATAGTGGGGACGTATGCTGGGATGATGACAGCTACACACACACAGTATTTACAGCTTCAGCTGTTTGCATCTAGTGCAATTTCCCTTAAAAGCACACAGAGACTACAGTCAGTCTGGGGCTGGTTTCTCCCTCTTGCTCATATCCCCAATAAGACTCCCCACTGGCACAGCTATAGAATTGAGATCTCAGCTGAGAGGCCAAGCCAAGACCTCCAGCACCCTCTGTTTCCAGCCCTGCCCGTCAAATCTTGCTGTGTAATATTAATATTAATACAAATGGTAGTTTAAGACCTACAGTGTCACCAAATAAATATGCAAGTACTTTCAAAGCTTAAATATGTCTCACAAAGATCAGCCACAATAAGAGGTTTAAATATATTTAATAATAAATAAAAGAAAAAGAAAATGCCCAGTATATATTCACAGTGACAACAGAGTTCAAAATCACAGGAAATATTTAAAACATTGCAGGACAGTCTTGAAGAAAGAAAAATATCTAAACTAAGCTTTGCTATATTCCTGACTGTATCTAAGAGAATTACTATACCCCAGAAACTTGCTATAGAGCGAGGCAAATGTGGTAAATTGATCTTCTAGTTGTTGTCAGGACCAAAGCAGAACACAGCTCTCTCTAATATCTCAAATATTACTGCTGGGTTAGCTTGCAGAATGACATAATTTCTTGTCATCTGACTCTATCCCAGGTGAAACCCCCATGTGATGCCCCTACACTGGCCCAGTAAACAAGGAGCTTCAATCCTCACCACTGGCAACAGTGAGGGACATACACAATGGGAGGATGACAAGTACATAGACAGTAAAGTGCAATTTCCCTTAAGAGCACACAGAGATCACAGTCAGTCTGGGGCTGGTTTCTCCCTCTTTCTCCTGATCCCCAATAAGACTTCCTACTACCACAGCAATAGGGTTGAGGTCTCAGCAGAGTGGCCAAGCCAAAACCTCCAGTACCCTCTCTGTCCAACCAGTGCTTCATGTCCCTGCCCAAGTAGCTGACACACACACACACACACACACACACACACACACACACACACACACACTTTGAGATTTGATTTATATACAAACACACACACACCTGGGAAAGGCAGGCCCAGGTTTACTAGCTATGCCCCCTTCTGCTCAGACTATAAGGTAGTTCCAGATGCCACCAGCCAACTCTTTATCAGCTACTATAAGGCCCTTACAAATTGTGTCCAGTCCTACTGTGTAATGTTACTATTAATCCAAATGATAGTTTTGACCAAGCACCATGCTATTAGGAGTGGCCTATACATTGTCAACAAATAGATATGCAAGTACTCTAAGAGCATAAACATGCCTCACAAATATCAGCTACAAAGATAGGATTAAATATATTTAATAATAAATAATAAAAAAAAGGCAATACTTAGTCCACAAACAGTTACTTCAGAGTTCAAAATCACAGGAAATATTTTAAAACAACATTGCAGGACAGTCTCAAATAAATACAGAAAACATCTAATCTTTACTATATTCCTATCTATATCTAAAGATATACTATGCCCTAAATCTTACAGAACAACAAGCAGGCAGTAGTGATGATGAGTGAATGTTCTTGCTAGGTCCAAGACAAAATACAAAATGCACAGTCTCTCTCTGAGAGAGTTCCCAAATTAATATCAAACATTACTGCTGGGTTAGACTGGATGACATCATTTTTTGTCACCTGACTTCAGTTCCCAGGCTAAACAGAAACTTAACAGAATTTTAACATCTCAGTGTTAAAAATACATATCTCTCAGAACGGTGCAGCTGCTAGGAAGTCATAAAGCAATAAAGCACTTTTTATATTTTAAATCTAGTACTACTTCTCTCCAAGACAATATAAAAAACTTCTAGCTCTAACCATCCTGCCTCCTTGCTGTATTAAAACTAACTTTTATAGCACATCATAAAGCATTGAATTTCAACTTATTTTCTTGAAGTTTTGTAAGTTAATCTTCTATGTTCCAGCAGGGTATACTGTAGTTGCATTCTTGAAGCTCAGTACATAACATGCAGTTATGTGTAAACCATATCAATATTCACAATGACATATAATTATTTACAAAATTCCAGATAGCTGGGCTGGCAGTATTACACCCCCACTGCTGGAAGCTAGCAGTATTTAGCATCTTCCTGTGACAATACATAGACCTCAGAGCTTTGGCAGATGCTGGAAGTCATAAAACAATTGCATTTCTTCACATTCAAACTAGTAATTATTTCACCTTAAAGACAATACAGAGAGCTCCCTAGTATAGACATTCTGTCTCTAGCTGCCATAAAGTAATTTAATTTTAGCCATTTTTCTGAAGTTAACCTGCTGCATTCCAGTTTCCACTGTTAAAATATATAAATGTAAACAGTTACAACAGTGTATGCACATTTCTGTTCTCTTCCAGCAGGGCACACTGTGGATACATCTTTAAGCTCAGTACTTTACAGAATACCTTTTTTAACACACGTCTGTACAGGCCAGTTTGATACACACATGACATACAGTTCCAATACATTTGTAACACAAGCATCTTGTATAGATCATGTTGATATTCACAAATGACATATTTAAAAAATTCCAGCTAGTTGGGCTGGCAGTATCTCCCTTTGTCACAGAAGGCTTTAATCTGTATGTAAGATGCGTAGACTAAATCTTGAACCTTAATGCTATACATAAAAACTACATATTTATTGGCATTTGTTTACTATGAAAGTCTGACTGAGTGATGCCCTTTTTAGTGGTGGCCCAGAGAGAGAAAACCTCCATTATACAAACATTATGGACATTTGCATTGTTTCATTTGCAGTCAGTTTCATTCATCAGCAACAGTTTCATTCTTCAGACATCCTTGACATCAGTTAAATCGTTTACATTTTTGATTAAAAATAAGTTAAAGGACTATATACGAATACATTTTTTAAGTAAACGAAGTATATACAGTGCAATACCATTGATATCCATATATTGTCAGGTTTTACATAAGAATATTTGTTACTGTAAAGACTTGTTCAAAATCTAGGACATAGAAAGATAAAATAAAGAAAGAAGAAGAGAAAGATCAGAGAGATGAGATGACAAAGGATGGCGTAGTTGTGATAATAGTGCATTAAGTTTTGTGCAGCAGAGAATTGTCACAAATCCATATTTTATTTTATTTATTTATTTTATTTATTTTACATTTGTTAACCGGGCTAGTCTAACTGGATATATTTCCATTTTCAGTAGAGGCCTGAAACAAAAATAAAAATTTAAACATTTAATAATTAAAAAATTTAAACATTTAAAAATTAAAAAATTAAAAAACATTTGAAAATTAAAAAAACATTTAAAAAATTAAATAATTAAAAAACAGTTAAAAATTAAAAATCAATATTAATACATAATAAATGAATGGATTTCAATAGAAGATTATTAGTTGATTGATTGGTTGATCAATACTCATTATTAGTATTTATACTAATACATATAGCTGTATTAGTACCAGTTTAACCAGGGGAGGTGCAGGTACAGAGCCATTTATCTCTCAGTTGGTTGGCCTTTAAAGTTTTCAGGTTTCAGACTGTTAAGTGGGGTGAGATGGTATCTTAGCTATTAGTAAAGCAGTGTGAATACAGAGATTATCCTGCATTAATGTTAGAGGTTTAGTTATGAAGAGTAATAATTTGAAAGTGGAACATAGAGGTTTCAATATAGTAAGGTTGAATGATGGAGTGAAAAGATAGGAATTTTAAATTGCTGTGCAGTAGTTTAAAGACTGTAATTGTGAGTTCAATAGAAAATTATCCAGTTCTAGTCAGTTTAGTTGTTTTAGAGGGGCAATGTGTGATCTGTACTGTTGGTTGGTTGCAAACTTGGCTACTTTATTGTAGCATTGTCCTAGTTTGGCTGATAAAGAGGAGTTGAGATTGGTTAGGACAGGCACATAACAGGGTGGGAAATAGAAAAGAAGTGGCTGTGTTTTGTCTAGCAAGAGTCAGTAAGGTAGTGTTTTACTCTACAGAGGAGGCCTAGCTTTTAGTGTGTCTTTACAGCTTGCTGAAGGTAGAGATCAAATTTCAGTTTGCTGTCTATAATCACACCTTGATGTCTGGTGGGACGTACCAGTTCTTATATTGGTTTTGGATGACAGTATATTAAAGGTATTTTGTGGAAGGAGAGAAAGGTGGGAGTGAACTGTAATAGTTCAGTTTTTTGGCAACAGGAGGAGCTGAGTTGTCAAGCCAAACTTCTTTGGATGAGAAGGATTTCCGTGTGAGTGTTTGGAGCATAGCTAGTGTCCCAGCAACACATATCAGAGTGGAGTCATCTGCGTTTTGTACTACGGTGGCGTCTTTGGCTGCTGTGTTTAGGTCATTGATAAATATGTTAAACAGTAGTGATTCCAGGATGGAATCTTGTGGAACTCTGATGGATATAGGAAGGAAAGAGGAGAAACCATCTTGACATTTCAATGATTAGGACCAATTAATGAAGTAACTAAGAAATCAGTTATGTGAGGAGTGTGATAGTTGCATAGGAAGATAGTTTAGTTAGAAGAATTTGATAGACTGTATTAAGGGCCTTGGACAGATCCAGATATAGGGCTGAGGTTAGAAGACCTGAATTTCTTTTGTGATTTACTATATCTGTGAACCTTAGAAGGGCAGAAGTTGTACTGTGACCATGAGTGCTTATTTTCTCTGGGTTTGTTGAACTGACTGAGTATCTGCTTCCAGAGAGCTATGACTTGGGCATAGTTTTCCATGGGCTCCCACACCAGGAAGTTACATATATCATGATTTCTCACAGGACTCAAAGCTCCTCATTTTGATTATGACAGGGTGCCGGCAGTGGTTTTGTGTGGTGATTCCACTGGGCTGAGCACAGTTAATGGTCTCTCCTGCTTGCAGCTTTTGTTGTCCCACCTATAGACAGAGAAGTGACCATTCAAGCTTAAGACCTGCTTTTGTAGGTGGTGTTTCACTTGGAAGTAGCTTAAATCTGCTGCTTGTTGAGGCTGGAATTCTGCGGATGCCCCCAACTTCCATATTTGGATTTTAGGAAAGGCAAAAGGCCAGGGTTAGAAAGGTGCATGCTGTACTTTAGAAAGGACTTTCAGGACCAGTCAGATCCACAGACCTGGGACCATTTGGAATGACTATTGACAATTTGCTGTTTCTATATAAAAATGTGTAGCTTGCTTCCCAGCTCCAATATCCCCTTTTTATATACAGGTTGCATGGGCACCACGGAAACGAGCATTGGGGTGCAGAACATGTATGAGGATTGGCATGCACTATGAATATGAGCATTGGCGTTCAACATGGGCATGAGCATTTACATGCACCACAGAATCTGCCATGGGTATGAACATTGGTGTGTAGCATTGGGGTGCACCACGAGTATGAGCATTGGTGTCTAACATAGGCATGCACCACGAGTATGAGCATTAGTGTCTAACATAGGCATGCTCCATGGGCATGAGTATTGTTGTCTAACATAGGCATGCACCATGGGTATGAGTATTGGTGTCTAACATAGGTATGCACCATGGGTATGAGCACTGGTGTCTAACATAGGCATGCACCATGGTTATAAGTATTGTTGTTTAACATAGGCATGCACCATGGGTATGAGCATTGGTGTCTAACATAGGCATGCACCATGGGTATGAGCATTGGTGTCTAACATAGGCATGCACCATGGGTATGAGTATTGTTGTGCACCACAGGCATGCACCATGAGTATGAGTATTGTTGTGCACCACAGGCATGCACCATGGGTATGAGTATTGTTGTGCACCACAGGCATGCACCATGGGTATGAGTATTGTTGTGCACCACAGGCATGCACCATGGGTATGAGTATTGTTGTGCACCACAGGTATGGGGACTGGTGTTTAGCATTGGCATGTACCATGTGAATATGAGCATTGGCATGCACCACAAGTACGAGCATTTGTGTGTTGCACTGGGATGCATCATGGGAATGAGCATCGGTGTGGACCACAGATATTAGCATTGTCATGCACCGTGGGCATGGCCTTGGCCAACATGCTTATAATTCCTGAGTTAGAACACTGAATTCATCTGTCTTACTTGTAGTATTCTCAGAACTTAAAACTTAGCAAGTCTAAACAGAATGTTGGATTGCTTCAAGATTTCTGGTGATGAAACTGAAACTTAATTTTTTCATCGGTTTCTGCCTCCATATCTAGTCTGTTTGGAGACACAGCTCATCTTCTGATATTTTTTGGGATACTCATAGGCAACATTAGGCTAAATATGACACATGTTGCATCTTCTGTGTACAGTACACTAGCTGTTTCATGATGTGTGCTTGTAGTTACCTACCGAGACTGTGTCATCCACTCTACTATTCGTAAATACACATAGTGCTATATGAGATGCTACCCTTCCTATGGACAGACAGACAGCACTCTGGCATATCCAGTCTTCTGTTCTCACGTATCTGGAATGAGTCCTTAAAGCCAGCAAGACTGTGTACATTTCCATGTATCATCACCATTATTACTATTACATGAAAGGTACCTGAAATTGACCCTTACTAGAGTACTATCTAAATTATTCAAAAACGTGAAAAAAAACTACATTTCTGAGTGATATTGGGGACAATGCATTCCATATCTCCCATGCAGGGGGCTTCAGACCCCCTTGCACCAACTTACTTAATGTAACCTACTCTAAGGATGCACAGCCTCTGGATGTATTCATTTCTGAAGAAACAGGACATCACTCTGCTGAGTTTTGACCAATTGCCTAGTTACCATTATTATTATTATTATTATTATTATTATTATTATTATTATTATTATTATTATTATTATGGTGTGATAGTTTGTCCAACTGAGCTGATGAGCATGGTCAACCCATAGGAAAAAGTTGCAGATATAGCTGTGATACTTATAACAAATAACAACATCTGTAAGCAACTAATCCATGAAAAAGCAGTTTCAACTGCAAAGTTGTCTAACTCACAAATAGTTTTATTAATAATGACATGGTTAGTGACTCTTGGAAAGGAAATTTGTGTGGATGAGGTGATATAGTGTTAGTGTGTGTTTTCAAGAGCAGGTATTAACATATAACTAGTGGTTAAAGGTCAGCTAGTGCATGCAGCTAGGATGGTAACAGAAGATGACAACTTTCTTGCAGAATGTGAACACTTACGTGACATGTTTCTTAAACGTGGATATCCAGACTCATTAATTTCAGACTTAATGGCTGAAGTCTGTACAAAAAGGGACAGTGGCATATATCAGCCCCTTCTTCACAATAGAGGGTTACCCACTACAGTAGGAACAATATATTCCTTAGGAGAAGACAATTTGTGTAATGAGGAACCTAACAATGTGAACTCATACGTACTTAGTTTTATGACACCTTTTAACTTAGAAGCCACAGGCCTTAAGAAGGTTTTACATAAGAATTGGAATTTACTGTTAAACTGATACATCAATAAAGAGTAAACTACCAGATCACCCAAAAATCATCTTTAAAAGAGGTAAAAACTTGTTAGAATACAACCAAGGCCGTGGCCCAGTGAGGTACCCGGGGATGTATAAATGTGGTATGCGCCCTTATTGTAAACATGTTGAGGCAGGCATAACATTTTGGGTGAGCAATAAAAAGTTTACTGTGGACAGGAAATATAGCTGTAATTCAAAAATGATTGCATATTTGGCACAGTGTCAGTCATGCCCAGTGTATTATATCGGGAAAACTGAGCAAAAGTTTAAAGATCGTATGTATGAGCATATGTATAGTATAAGAAAGGGCAAACAGGAAAACACTCTAGCCAGACACACCACCCAAAATCCAACTCACAGTTTCAGGTTCAGAGTGATTGACCAGTTAGTGCAGGACAATAGGGGGTCCTTTTCCATACTAGAGAAATTAAGAGTTATTGTGGCAAAGTCATGTTAATGCATGCCAGCATCCAGGATTGAATGAGATTACTTCAGTTTTATGTGTGTTAAAATTGTTAAGCCTTTCTAGATAAGAAAAGTGTAACTCTTATTACAAGAAACACATTTTAACAAAGCAAGTAGCACTTATATGTTTTAAAGATTAAAATGTGAATGAAAGGGTTAATTTCAATTTTGCCTTTGGTGAGGGAAGGAAGTTTTATTGGTTGGTTATATGTCATGTGACTACAAGCCCATTTGTTTTAAACAGTAAATGTGTGTATATGTGTGTATCTGAAGAAGTTCTTACTATTAAGAAGGACAAAAAGCGCATAATAAACAAGAGTGGACTGTTCTTGGTTGCTGTGTTTTTGTGGATTTACTTGCAGTTTGTTCTACAATTTCTTCATTTTTCAAACATATAACTAGTAACAGATTACAGAAACAATGATTATGTGTTTATTTATACTGGATTTAATAGATGAGGAAGACTCCTCTAGGCATTATCTACAATCTGTAAAAAAAAAAAAAAAATAGCATCATCATAACAATTGCAACTATGACTTTATTTTATCAGATGGCATCTGGCAGAGCAAATCTTTTGATCAGTTTAATTATCAGATGGGCGAGGATTCACTAGATAAATAACAGTACAATTCACATGCAGATGCAGACACATTTGTTGAACTTCTCTGCACTACATTTCTGCTTCAGCATGTCTCGGTGTGAGACTGTGCTTGTGTTAAAAAATCTGTAATATGTAATTCAGTCATTATTACTAAGAAGCAGATATCTCATCTCATGGCAAGTGTAGTAATTATACAAATCTTGTATACAGTGCGTGTCTCAAATGTAATTGGGGTCTGTCATGAAATACGTCACTGTACTTTATATTCAGTTGGGGGTGCTACACATCACCATATTCTGCACATGCATCTGCCACAAACTAGGTTCACTACAGTAATTTGGCTCCTAGTGGTGGTGAATGTAAACTAATCGATCTTAAAGATTTGCGATACAACTGGCTAAACAAGCAAACCTCACTAAAACTTCATTTTTGAAGACCCAACTCCATGAACCAGCAGACTGTTAGTAAACCTCATTTTTTGCAGAGATCAAGCCCTCTGCACTCTTCATATCAGACATTTTTCTCCCTCAAACATCTCTTATTATATATGCTAGCTCCATGGTCAAACAGCAGTAGTTAAAACAGAAACTCTGTGTCAGGGAAAACTGAGTAGTTGTATAAACTGTGATGTCTCAGTGTGACTGACAATGTAGGAAATATGGTCAGACTGGTAACATCAGAGGGGTGGGGGAGATAACACCTGTCCACTTACAAATAACCAATGCTCTATGTTCCACTGCAGGTCCAACAAGCATTGTAGGCATAACATAGCTCGGTCACCCATTACCCACTGAGTAGTAAGTGTCATTGCTAATGCATCCTCATATCTTTTCTGCATCCTTCTATCTACATGTACCCCTGCCAAGGGTATTGAGAGCAGCAGCTGTCTACCATATTGCCAGCCATCTGAACATTACCATTCTATACCACAAAGCACATACTAGGAACATTCAGCAGTCTATGCTAAGGCCACAGTGTAGAATTCATCCAAATGAATTCAAACATCTTCACGAACCAACACTTTTCTCCACTAAGCCACTCTTTGGCTGCGCTCTTGGCTATATCTTTCTTATGCATGACTTTGACAATGGTAGTCTGGAATTTCTGTCCATAGTTGTTGGTAAGCACCATCTCCTGTGTAAGAGAAGGTGACATAAATACATGGCTCATATGTACATTCACAACCATACTGTCCTGTGTTGCCTCCTTAACCCGTCCATGAAAATATATACCCTTTGTTCTGCAGTTGTTTTTGTTTTGTTCTGTGCCCTCTGTTCTGTTTGTATCAGCTAATAATACATGTATTCCCAGAGCTTGTTCTAATTCATAAGCTGCCCATGTCATATTTTCCTTAATACAGTGTATCTACACACTTCATATTTCTTTATGGCATATTAGGCATTTGGACGGAGATATTCACAATGATGGCACCGTCTGTACCACACTTGTGCTGGCACTTGGTA
Source organism: Protopterus annectens (assembly GCF_019279795.1). NCBI lineage: Eukaryota > Metazoa > Chordata > Ceratodontiformes > Protopteridae > Protopterus > Protopterus annectens. The sequence continues at coordinate 670,227,929 of NC_056749.1, read as the reverse complement.
GAATAATACCCTTTTCTGTTCATGTGTGCAACCTCATGAGGCCCTGGAGTGATCCTAATGCTACTGTGGCAGCAGTGCATTCTCTCAAACACCACCAGTACTCCTGTTATCTTATGGGATAGCTGCATGGTGCCACTACCTTCCTGAAAAGTATTGGTGAACATTATGTGTTCACTCACATGTCACAACATGTTGGCCAGGTCTGTGTCCAAAGCCCTGGAGGCTGGTGACTGACATAGCTGTAGAATGACTAGCAGGTCACTGAAATATTCATGTGACCAGGATGCACTTGTGTGCAGATACCTTAGAATCAAGTCATATGGGCCATCTATGCAGTCCTGTGGGACTCAGATACAATGAAACTCGTTTCAGATGTGGCCTTGTGTATTCCATAATAATCCAGGAACATCAGCCCACTTAAGGTAACACAACTCTGGCTTGTGTGGCAGCAATCTCAGAACTCTGGTCTGGCTCAGTGTACAGCACCAGGACCCATCACTACATTCTATCCCTATCAGCACCCTCACTCTACAAACACGTTTACTAGTCATTGGCTGGCTTTTCTCTGACCACGCTTGAAGATATAAACACTTATTATTTTTTCACTACGTTTATTTACAAGTATTTATAGTGGCACACTAGATAGTGTTGTCACCTCATAGCAAGAGGTTCCCCAGTTTGATTCTTGGCTGGGGTGCCTTCTGTGCGGAGTCTGCATATCCTCCTTGTGTTCATGTGGGTTTCCTCCCACATTCCAAATACATGAAGTAGGTGGATTGGACACTCTAAGCTGGCCATACGTGTGTGTGTGGCATTAAAGAACTGTGACAGAGAGAACCACTGAGCGGTGTGAACATTGCCTCCAGATGATTGGCACTGTTGAAGTGGCACCCTGACCTCATGTGCAAAAATGGGAAAAGGGGTTGTGGATGGACGAATGGATTTATAGTGCCTGTGAAAAAGGATCATGCTTATGACACACTGTATTGTAATGTGCAAATGTTTATTTGCATTTTGACAGTTACTCTATGGCTCACACTTGCGTGGCATTTTATATGGGCTTATGAACTGCAAACAGAATTGCACAGTCATACCACAGTGCTACATGGCTTTGCACATTATTCAACATGCTCACACATCCAACCTTTTTCTACAAGCGATGCCTTTTTATTTGTTTGTTTTTGTTGTAATCAGAGCATGCTAATAACCCTATTGTTAATTACATCAGTCAGCAACAAGCAGAAAGTGTACAAAGGACAACAAAGTTCATACACCCTGAAAAGAATCAACTTCACAAAAGTGTTGCTTTAATGAAACAGCATAAATTTGTTAACCCAAGTTAAAAGTAACAAATGCCACTTTCTGCTTCCTCATTTATACACCTTTAAGGTGGTATCCATAGTTGTTGTGCAAACGCATTGCAGGTATCCATGCTGTCTGTGAATGACTGTAGTTAGGTGGCAATACACAGATGTCATTTATGTTACACAAATAAGTGTAAGCAAATTAACTATAATGAGATAACTATAATGAGGAATTATATAAAACGGCATATGCTAATGAAAGTGTTTTTTCACCTGTCTGTGATTCATAATCAAATTTTCCTGCCGTATACACATCCATTGTAAAGAGTGTAGCTGTAACTCTTAGAATAGCAAACGTAGATCCCCTGGACTCGAGCCGTGAATCAGAAGCAAACTCGCCTGTTGCTTTTTGTCACACAACTTTATTCGATAACTGCCAGCACCACAAAGTACATCTAGTAAGAATGGTTGAGCGCTTTCATCTGCATTTACCAGATTTCTTCAGAACCATTTCCCCTAACATGTCACTTCCTTTATATACACAGGGGACTAAAATACACGATTTGGATATAGGAGATGAAAACAGGGACATATCAATTGAAGCTGATTTTACGTTTGATTTCAGCTTATTTCACACTAACAGTGAGAATATGAGAATGGGGGCACGCCCTAAAGAGCAGCGTGCTCCAGTACGGACATATTCAGCCATTGCCAAGAAGGCAAATAGCAAAAACAAAGGTACTGTAAACTTAGATAAGATATCTAGTCCTAAACCAAGGTATTCAGAAAAGGGATTATGTGTTAAATGTATCTAAAGTACTAAATGAATTTTTAGCTGATGAAGATAATTTTGGGGGGAGAAATACAAGTGAATACAGGCAAAAAGTATATGAATGTGAGGAAAATGTTACTAATGATGTGAAATCCAGAATTTATTTATTGGGTAAAAAACTAATACAACTTAAAAGTGTAAAAGTGGACAATGCATATCTTGAAAAATGTATTCAATTACAAGTGGTACCAAAAGGTTTGAGGTTTTTCAAACTACCACTGGGTTTAAAATATTCTTCAAAAATTCTTCAAAAATTGAGCAATTGTTTAACAAAATGTTCGATGATTTTGGCTTTTCGTACATGAAAGCACTTTTGAAATGTAATGAAGAAAAAATTAATGCCCTTCTACAGGAAGTAGAATGTTTAAATGAATCTATTATAAAAGATGTGGATTTTGTTGAATGGTATGATTTATATTCCAAACAGTTTACTAATGCAAAAAGTAAAGTGCATAATGTTTACCATAGAAAAATGAATAAAATAGAGCGAGATTTGGAAATGTATAGGACAGGAAGAGCGTACATCTGGCCTAAGTATACAGATGAAAGGGAAGGGGTATTTGAAGTAGTTGAAACAAAAGGAAGAAGAAGAAAGTATAGGTTGAACGAAGAAGAAAATTTTCAAGGGCGATTTTACCCGGCACCAAAAAGATGGCAAAGGGGATACAATCAATAGAGAATACAGATGGAATGATTGACGGAGAAGGTGGTGGAAAAAGTGTACAGAAGCATGCACCCCCCACCCCTGTAGACAACAGAATTAATGAGAAGGCATCTACTTTTTGTACCAGTATTAGTATACCTGAGGAAAATCCAGTAAGGCATCCGAACATACATTGCTTTGAAGGGTTCAAAGTATACAACTATACACAAGTTCAGGTCACTACGGAAATTACTACATTGTTTAGCAAGGGGATGAAATTCATACCCACAGTTAAATTTGATATTTTTGATGCCATAAAAGAGGTGAAATTATTCTGTAGAAGACTTAATCTTGCTATACAGTTCAATCAAGGCCAGAATGAGGGAAAAGGAAACACTAATTGTAACAAGTTAACTAAGAAAAGCACGTACATTCCTGTATCTAACGCACAGATAGCTTTATACGAGAAAATGGTTTGTAAAGATTTACACATTTTACACAGGAATATAAAGAATAACAAGTTAGATTCCACAGCTAATAAGGACAATTTACTAACTGAAGAAAGGAAATGTTTAGAGAATCTCATTATGAATGATGAGATAAGAATAATGAAGCCAGATAAAGGTGGTGGGATTGTGATTTTTGAAAATAAAGAATATCTAAGGGAAATACAGAAGATCCTAAATGAATCTGGTAACTACTGAACAAGTGTCGTTGAACCAAATTATTACAGGATATAGAAGGATAGATTTTGCTGTAGAGGAGTATTTATTAGATAGAAGAATAACCAATGAAGTATATGAATTTTTCAAAAATGACTTTCCATTATTATCTAAAATTATAGGAATACCTAAATTACATAAAAATCTGGAACATCCACCTTTTAGACCTATTATATCTGGCTCCAAATCGAAAACATTTAAGTTAGGGGTAGCCATTGACCACTGGATGAAACATATATATACTAAAGTTAACCACATAGTAAAAGATTCATGGGAATATTTGAGCAAACTAACGGATGAAGTTTGGCAGGAGAATTTGATTTTCCTCACAGTTGATGTGAAAGATTTATTTTCCAGTATACCGGCAGATATTGGTCTTGAATATTTTTGTAATAGCATGACCAAGTATTCAGGTTGTAGTTGGGACAGGATCAATCTCATCATGGATATGATGGGGCTGGTCCTAGACCACAACTACATCCTCCACTGGTCAACACTATAAACAAACGTTGCAATGGGGGCTTCTTGTGCCCCATTTTTGCTAATTTGGTTATGCTCGAGTGGGAGAACAAGTACATCTTCCCAAGTGAATATTACCAATACATCGGATTATACACTAGGTTCCTGGGCGACATGTTTATTTTATGGAAAGGTCCAGAAGAGAAGATACAAGAGTTCTTAGAGTACCTTAATAACACCACGGAATTCCTCAAATTTACCTACCAGTATGACAAAGTGGGAATAGCATATCTGGACACTTGGATTAGTACTACAGGACAAGGGTTTGAGTCTAGAATATACAGAAAACCCACGTTTTCAAATGACTACATACATTATAGCAGTTGTCATCCTGGCCACATCTTTCGTAATGTAGTTAAAGGCCAATGCATAAGGATAGCCAGAATGTCATCGACTAAGGAGATTATGCAAAGTGAATTAGATACTCTTTTTAAGTTATTTTTAGATAGAGGTTACCCTAAACATATGTTGATCAACATTACGTCTTATGTTAAGAAAGAATGGGGTAGTAAATATGTACCACTACTGGGTACAGGCAGTATGGTGAGTACTAAAGTCCAAATAGACCGAGATAATAGAGTATGCATCATCAGGTTTAACCCCTATACCAACATTATGACAGAAATTTTAAAGAAACATTGGGACATAATTACTAGTAATGTACCTATTGGAAACATACTAGGTACTAAACCCTCTATAGTATATAAAACAGGTTTGAATTTAAAAAGAATAATAGAGACTAAGAAAAAGGCCTACACAGGAAACAGTAGGAAGGGCACTACGAGTTGTGGTGCATGTAGTCAGTGTAAATATATTAACACAAAATGTAGGATGAGACTTAAGAATATTGTGAAATCTGTAGTATACCCTAAGAAGGGTAATTGCAATACACAGCGTATTGTGTATATTGCTGAGTGTGAGAAATGCTACTATATAGGAAAGACTGAGAGGAAATTCAAAACTCGTATATACGAGCACCTGTATAGTATTAGGAAAGGAGATACTAAGAACGCTCTAAGTAGACACATTATAGAAAAGGGAAGTGAACATAGTTTTAAATTTGCTATTATAGACCAGGTAGAGGTAAATGACAGAGGAGGAAATTGGAAAATATATTTAGCTTGGTTAGAAAGTAAGTGGCAGATATGTTTAGATGCCACATCCCCCCCGGGTATAAATGACCATATAAGTATCAAACCTTTTTTGGCGTTAGAGTAAGGAAATTTCATCAGCCGAGTACATTTTATATATATATTTTATACATTAACACACAACATATTTTTACTTATTTATATATATTTACTATGAATTTATAAATTTAAAATTTTAGCATAGGGTAGATAGTATAAGGGACCCAATAATGAAATGTATCATGCACTGTATAAAAGCACTTTAGTACTAGTATATAGTACATTTTATGACAGTGGTTAATATACATATTTTTGTGACTTTTTATTGTATTTTTATTCTCAACAAATGTTAATTGAGTGATTTTGTTTTTAATTAACAATTTTGTTTTAACCAATTATGTAATTAACTTTTGGCCAAAAATTTGTGTATATAAAGGAAGTGACATGTTAGGGGAAATGGTTCTGAAGAAATCTGGTAAATGCAGATGAAAGCGCTCAACCATTCTTACTAGATGTACTTTGTGGTGCTGGCAGTTATCGAATAAAGTTGTGTGACAAAAAGCAACAGGCGAGTTTGCTTCTGATTCACGGCTCGAGTCCAGGGGATCTACGTTTGCTATTCTAAGAGTTATTGTTGTTTTGTTCCACTTTGGTTAAGAGTGTAGCTGTGCCTACTATCTCTACTTTGCAATCCGAGTAGATGTTTGGTGACAGTGTAAAAATTATTTAAGTTGTCATTTTTCTGCCTTGATCCCTTGCTCTGAACCATTACTGAACAGTTATACACAAGTTTCACATAATCACACAACACTTGCCATCCTAAAATGTGACACAACCACCACAATGATATACACATGCAGAGTCCAGCCAAGTAAAGTGCTGATGTAATGTTTGCACTATCACAAATATACTCACAATAGTTAAAGTAGTTTGTTAACACATCTGTTCTTAGCCCCAACACACTCTTGTAATCATAATACTGGCAGTGACACTCTGGAATCTCCCAGTAAAGATACAACATCATTGCCACTTCAGTACTTTAGATTAAAATCATTGCATTTCTACCATGTGATTCACAATCACTAAAAGACACCAAAATGCATTTTTTCGGTAATAACTAATCATTTCAACTGCTGCTGTAGTGATTTCCCATTTACAAATGACAGCATATTCACCAAAGCCATTGTAATATGCCCATCATATGAATAAAATAAACATTTCTTCAAGTGAACACAATATTCTTACCTCATTTTGAACTATTTCATAATTTTCCATATCTCTTTTGTTTTTCTTAATTTATGAAGTCCATGGTTTCTAAATAATTTGCTGCATAACTCAACGTATGGTGCTGTTAAACTTATTCATGTAAATTCAGGGTTCTTTATGTGTTTTATATGGAAATGAGCCCCCCCCCTTTACATTTAACTCTATGAATCACAGTAATACGCCAATGTCTGTGCACCTTATCCATGTAAAAGGTCTCCCCATAAAGCTTACTCTCAAGTACTTTATGCTGTTGCTTTAAGTAAGTGTGTTTATCAACATGCCGGTGTGTTTTCCTAGTCAGCATGAATAACATCCACCCATTATATCTGCATATCGGGGTACTGCCATTCTTCATGGATTATCACTTATGCTCAGTTAAAACCTGGGACTGCGAATACCGCCCTATCTTTTTTGTTATTTCTCCCCCACCTTCCCTTTAAATAAAATACATTTTTAATATATCAGCATGTATGACAAGGATCTTCACAGTTTTCCATAGTACTCATCTTGGAGAGGTTCATCAGGTTTTCACAGGTTGCTTATGTTTCCCTTCCTGCAATGTGATTGTTTGTTTTCACAAGATCCCCTTGAAGGTATTAATGCAGAAATGAAGCAAAAAACAAACAATAAAAAATGAACCATGAAAATCTAAGGCTGAAACAAATACTGACATATTTATTTACTTTATTGTTTGTTTGTGTTTTCAGTTTGTTAACCAAAATAGTCTGACTGGGCTAAGAAGTGGCCAATTTTCAGTCAAGTCTTGATGAGAAATACTCCATATATAATCATTGTAATATAATATATGCAATGTAATGAGACATATTCTAATATTGACATGCTAAGAACTTATGTAGTGATAAAAAATATGTAAATAAGCTGAAAATAATTTCTGCAGTAAGTGGGCAATTGCATAAAAGAAGTCATGCTTATTTATATAATACACAGTTAATATATGGAAGGATAGTAGTGGAGGGACTGAAAGGTTGAACTGTACAGGCCAAAGGTATTGGATGGAGTGTAAAACAAAGGAAGGAGGTAAAGGGCAGAGTATAGCACCGGTGATTAATGACTTCTCTGCAGTCTGCATATCCTCCCTGTGTTCACATGGGACTTTCTGGGTACTTTGGTTACATCCCAAGGATATACAATAGATGGATTGTTGACACTATATTGCCCATAGGGTGTGTGTGTGTGTGTGTGTGTGTGTGTGTGTGTGTGTGTGTGTGTGTGTGTGTGTGTGTGTGTGTGTGTGTGTGTGTGTGTGTGTGAAGTATAGAAGAAAGGCCTGTAAATCTGCTTCTGTTCCCTATTTACACAGTAAACTCTGGATTATGTTGGCTGCCAGTGGGGTTGCACAGGTGTCAGACACTGACTCGAGTCACTGGATGGATTTAAGGAATGAAGCAGCAGGAAATAATGTATCAATAGAGAGTACAGTACTTAGCAGGATGGCAGAATATGACAGGGGGGGGGGTAAGGTAGAAAAAATAAAGACAGGAGGAAGGAAATAATATATTAACCGATGTTCTGCTTTAGAGCATGTTCTAAACCATGCTACAAAAATCTGTTTGAAAGCCAGATACATGTGTCAAAATATGTGGCAGAATTGCTTTGCTATCATTTTATACAAGGACAGGACTATGTATTCCTTAGATATGCTGTTAATTTAGATACAATTCTTTAGTGTTTGACTTGGTTCTAATATCTAATGAGAGTGAGGTCCAGTGATTTTCCGCAGCTAGTGAGGCGAGTGAATCTCCATAAGGATTTGTTGATTTGATGGTTAAAATTTGATTTTGGTTTAATAATCACGAAGGCCTAACAGGATTGTATTTTGCACCAGATTTATCAAAATAGAACTTTTCTTAGCTTTAAATTATAATGGATATTCAGACTCATTAGAGCAAGTCAAGGAATATCGAAGCTGAATGACCAAAAATGTAAATTAACATATGCTAAATCCAACATTACCATTTCTCTGAGGTATAGATGCCAATATTGCATTTGGTATATATAAGTGCAAACAGTTTAGGGGGTGCTTGTCTCCCCAACAAAAAAACTTTAAAGGGGAACAGAGATGTTCAACATTTGCTGTTCTCCTGTATTTTCAGACTTTTTTGTAATTCTGGAAATCACATCACATTCTCCAAAATACATTAGGAAACTGTATAGATAGTATGTTCTGAACAATTTTAAGTTGTGAGAGTATCATACTCTGATGAATTTCCAACCAACCTATTTTTGTAGTATGCGGAACATAAAGCACAGATAGCACATAGCCCTGTGCAATTCTTAAAGCTTGAAAACAGCAATTACTCTACATAAGAATAAAGAGGGACAGATCTCTGCACAATTAACATCTCTGCCACTTTTATATTCTAACTGATTGCACATACTTGGGGAAAAAATAATGCCTCTCTCTCATATGTATGTGTGTGTGTGTGTGTGTGTGTGTGTGTGTGTGTGTATATATATATATATATATATATATATATATATATATATATATATATATATATATATATCAATAATTTGAAGGGTTGTCACTCTTGAAGGCCCTCAACATGAGGAGAACACGGAGACTTTCCTCTCTGCTAAAACAAAAACTTTTCTTTAGTTTACTGTTATATATTAACATTTTGCTTTGATATGTTTTTATAGGTTCATAGGAAGGTACTAGGCTATCGGCCCAAGGGCTTAAGTAAGCGTAGCCAAAAAGTTTCCCTGGCTTACACCACCTAACAAAGTTATTTTCCTGTGCCACTATCGAGCAGAGCCACAGAAGTGATCCCTGGGGTGTATTTCCTATTTCCCATCCACTCATCAAATTTCTTGAAGAGTGCTAATGAGGAACTTTGCTTGACACAGATGGGTAGCTTGTTCCAGAGTATGGGAAGTCTTTGGGACAGGAATCTATCCCTCCAGCATGTCCTGTTTATTGTGGTGATAAGGTTTAGGTCTCTAGAGCGTGTAGCTTGGAGGGATTGGGATTTCTTTAGGTGTAGCATGTCCAACAGCTCTGGGTTTGACATAGCTTTATATGTTAAGCAGAGATCACCTCGAAGTAGGCGATACGCTATGGAGTAAAGCTGGAGTTTTTTGAGACGATCAGTGTAGGGCATCTGTTTGAGGCCAGTAATCCTCTTTGTGAGGTACTTCTGTGGCCTTTCCAGCTGCTGCAGATATCTTGTTAGGTACATTCCAAAAGGGGTGTTGTACTCTATAATGGGTCTAACGAGTGTCGCTTAGAGAGAAACAATGACCTCTTTTTTCCTGGATGAGAACCCTTTTGTGATGAGGTGTGCCACGTAAAAGGACTTCCTGACTACTGTGGTGATGTGATTATCAAAGGGGAGACTACTGTCCACCTGGGTCCCAAGGTGTCTTATCACACATTTGATGTTAAGTAGACTGCTGCCTATGTGGTAGTTCATGGGTACAGAGTTTTTACCAAAAGGGATGACAATGCATGTTTTGTCATTAAGCTTGAGGCCATGGCTCTGACACCAGGCATTTGTCTCAGTGAGGCCCTTCTGTAGGATGTCCACATCATTTGGGGACTCGACTATGGCTCCAAATTTGCAGTCATCTGCGAACTTCATTAGCCAGAGGCCTTCTGTGTTAGCCTGTACTTCAGAGAAGTAGATACCAAACAGGAGAGGTTCCAGGACTGAAACCTGTGGTACTCTACTTGTCACTGGTTTGAAGTCAGATTTGGAGTCTGCAACTTTTACAGTGTGGGTTCTGTCAGTGAGCCAGTTGGCAACCCATTTTATGACGTACGGGTTTATACCTAGTTTAGTGAGTTTAGCTATAATTCCAGAATGGGTGATGGTGTCGAAAGCCTTGGCAAGGTCAAGATAGGCTGTGTGAACCACCTTGCCCGACAGGCAGCTGACAGTAACTTTCTCCTTGTTTAGCCTGGTGAGTGGGATATCAGTGTGCCTGACTGTAGAGTCACTTATGACTAGTGTGTTGGATACGTTGTTTTGCCTTATGGGCTGTGGTTGAGTGGCACACTGAGTCTGTGGGCTATGTGTCATTTGGATTGTGTTGGGGTGTGGAGGTTGCTTATGACATTGTATTCCTTACTTTCAGTTTTTATATTAATAGTTTTCATTTTTCCTTTACACATTCTTTTTTTCTTGTTTGTAATATCCATACACAATCATCATGTCTATATTACATCATTAATATTCTCAAAAAAATTCTGCACACAACATTTTTCAAGAATCTCACTATTCTTTTACATTTAACTAGTAAAACAAATAGCTACGTAACAAAATATTGATAAACCAGGAAACACAAGGACGTCGACCAGGAGCACATCAAACCACAATTTACTAATGATGCCAAAATGTGCAAATGTCAAAAAAATGTAGCTACACATACAAATAAACAGATTCAAAATTAAGCACTTTAGTCCTGGTAATGTGGGACTTCACTGTAATAAAAAAACAGCAGCACAAAACACAATATATATCTTTCAGAAGTCACCCTCCCCCCGTAAATTAATTACCATTCTTAAAGTTTCCGTCCATATTAAATAATATGCGAGGAACTTCATCACACATCTGTTAAGGAAATAAAACTTTAAAAACTACCTATGAACAATGTTTACCCATGATCTATGAATGCACTTAATTTTTCTCATGGATTTACATAATAATAATAATAATGTTAGATCAGATTATTACATCACCCTTCTATTCTCTATATCATCAATTTTCATTTTCCATGTTAATATTTTTCTTGATAATGTTTTAATTTCTTTATTTATATAAACTTTATCTCTTTTTCTTATGTTAAGCTGGGGACTAGTGCTACCTGTGATAGCACTCATGTTGTCTATCTAGCTGTATGTCAAACATGCTAGAAATACTATGTAGGGAAGACTGACAGTTAAAGTTCAGGATTAGAGAATATATATATCATATGAAAAAAAGAAGTATACATTATGCTTTAGCCAAGCATGTTATAGCAACAAATGAACATCATATATTCAAGTTCAGTGTATTGGGGAGATGCAATGTTAATGCAAGGGAAGGAGATATAAGAACCAGAATGGAAGGATTAGAATCTGAATGGATTGTGAGGTTAAGGGCAGACACAGGCCATGGTCTTAATGATCATGTCCCATTGAGACCCATCCTGAAAACCCCTACATAGATAATTATGTCTAAATATTATATATATATATATATATATATATATATATATATATATATATATATATATATATACATATACATATTTATAAATTAATTTTATGTTTTTATAGATAGGAACTTATACATATAAATATGTATCAAAATGTTTTTATGAATATATTTACATATATATAATTTTGTTTTTTATGATGTTGGTATAACTTTTACTGAAATGTATTAGATAATAGGTCATGTGACATTAATTAATAATATAAAAATGATGTCTTTTTACTAATGATTTACATCTGATGAAGCAGTCAGTGAAAGCGCTTGTGTATATATTTGGTACCATTAAACTTTGTTGAGAACCTGTGAAGAGCTGGAGCCTTGTCTCTGCCTGTGTGTTTTTACAATCAGTTTACTTCTTTATTTTTCATGTGGAGGCACCTGGCCATTGCTGGTTTGGTTCATATTAGTATTAAAACATCATTTCGGTACTGGATTGCAGAATGATATCACATACATCTGGTCATCTGACTTCTGGTTCCCACACTACCCCATTTATTAGAAACTGAACCAGAATTTAAACACGTGTAGTAATGCGCACACACAGAACTTTGCTAAGATGTGTTATTGCATCTAGAAGCTATAAAACCATTTCAAAACATCCACCCTTCAAGGATAGCAATTAGTTCACCCCTAAGGACAATACAGTAGGATTCTTAGTCCTGATTTTCACAGACATTTTGTCTCTGGCTACAATCAGAACTGTAAGATACAATCTTTATGACCTAAACCAGGTAATTTAATTTCAGACTGTTTTTCAAAGTTAGTTGGACTAAGATTAACCTCTTCTCTTCCAGTATCCTCTGTTACAATATATTTATTTCAACAGTTACAATACAGTCTGACATAAGGTGTATTTCTTTTCTGTCCAGCAGGTCCCACTTTTGGTACATTTTTAACACAAGCAACTTTACAAATACATTTTCAACACAAGCCCCTGTATAAATCAGTTTGATATACAAATGACATATAATTCGTCACAAAACTATAGCTAGCTATGCTGGAATATGTTACACATCCTCTGCCCTAGCATAGCTGGCAATACCTCACATCATCACAATGGCATGCTTCCTTTTACTGGTGATTTATCTGTTTCCAGTTTAAAAAAAACATCTTGACAGTTTATTTTCTGATTACATGATTTGCTGCTTGCTTTTATAGCTTTACATTTTTCATCTGTTAGATTTTCCCATGGTTTTAAATATTAATGTTTTCTTACATTATTATACCATACTTTTCTATCTTTCTACATCATCAATTTTTATTTTCCACAAAAATATTTTTCCCTTAACATTTTTATTTATTCATTTACACACACTTTTTCCTCTTTTACTCTTTTTGTGCCATACCCCAAATTTATCATACTTATATTTATGCAGTTTTACTACTAATCTTTCATATTTTTCATTTATCCATGTTAAGACTGCACAAATTTAATTAACCCAAAGTATACCACTGGGTTAATTAACCCTAAACATTCTTTATTTACATACAAAACTCCTCTTTTTACTGGGTTTAAGCTAAAACCCCATATAAATGAAAACATCTGCAATAATTCCCTTTCAAACACTGTTGGCAACATAAATTCACTTGCTAAGTATGCTGTTTTTCCCCATCAGTACTGAATTTATCAAATAAGCATTTTTTTCTGAATGATTTATGTTCTCCAGAAAAGATGTTTGCTTTATTTCCTCTACTGTTTTTTCCCATTGAATTCTACTTACATTTTTATTCCCAAATGTTATAACTAACACAGAAATTTCATTCATTTTAAATATATACCCCCTAGCTTTACTAGATCATCTAAACATTTACTTTTTATCTTTAAATAAAGTCATCCCTATCATCTCTAGACTCCCTTTTGTGCACATTATCACTACTTTTATCCAAATTGTGTTATGTCATCTGCATATGTTAACAGAACTGGAATTCTTAACCCTTCAGGTTTTATATACCCCACCTCCTTCATTTTGTAATTTATTTCACATGCTATCACATTCATAAGGGATGGAAAGAGTGTACAACTCGATGAAAATCCCTGTGTTGCACCACTCTTCATAGGTTCATAGGTAGGTACTAGGCTATTGGCCCTAGGGCCTATACAAGCCTAGCCAAAAACTTACCCTGGTTTTCGCCACACAAGAAATTATTTTCCTGTGCCCCTGTCGAGCAGAGGCACAGAGGTGATCCCCGGGGTGAATTTCCTATTTCCCATCCAATCATCAAGATTTTTCTTGAAGAGTACTAATGAAGAGCTTTGTTTGATATAGCTAGGTAGTTTGTTCTAGAGTATGGGAAGTCTCTGGGATAGGAATCTATCCCTCCAGCATGTTCTTTTTATTGTGATGACAAGGTTTAGGTCCCTAGAGCATGTAGTTCAGAGGGATTGGGATTTCTTTAAGTGGAGCATGTCCAACAGCTCTGGGTCTGACATAGCTTTGTATGTTAAGCAGAGATCACCTCTGAGTAAGCGATATGCGACGGAGTAAAGCTGGAGTTTTTTGAGACGGTCTGCGTAGGGCATCTGTTTGAGGCCAGTACTCCTCTTTGTGAACTATTTCTGTGGCCTTTTCAGTTGTTGTAGATGTCTTGTGAGGTACATACCAAAAGGTGCGTTGTACTCTATAATAGTTCTAATGAGTGACGAGTAGGGGGGAACAATGACCTCTTTTTTCCTGGATGAGAAACCTTTTGTGATGAGGTGTGCCATGTAGAAAGATTTCCTGACTACTGTGGTAATGTGATTATCAAAGGAGAGACTACTGTCCACCTGTGTCCCAAGGTCTCTTATCACACTTTTGGCGTTAAGTAGACTACCACCTACATGGTAGCTCATGGGTACAGAGTTTTTACCAAAGGGGATGACAAAGCACTTTTTGGCACTGAGCTTGAGGCCATGGCTTTGACACCAGGTATCTGTCTCAGTGAGGCCCTTTTGTAGGATGTTCACATTGTTAGGAGTTTCAATTATGGCTCCTAGTTTGCAGTCATCTGTGAATTTCATTAGCCAAAGACCTTCTGTGTTAGCCTGTACTTCAGAAAAGTAGATACCAAACAAGAGAGGACCCAGGACTGAACTCTGTGGTACTCCACTTGTCACTGGTCTGAAGTCAGATCTGGAGTCTGCTATTTTCACAGTGTGGGTTCTGTCAGTGAGCCAGTTGGCAACCCATCTTGTGACATAGGGATTTATACCTAGTTTAGTGAGTTTATCTATAATTCCAGAGTGGGGGATGATGTCAAAAGCCTTGGCAAGATCTAGATAGGCTGTGAACCACCTTACCCTCATCTACAGCTTTGGTGACTGCTTCAAAGAAGTCAATCAGGTTTAGGAGATATGATCTGCCTTTTACAAACCTGAACTGTATGGGGTCCAGAGTTTGGAGATTACCAATGTCTTTGTTTATAAGTTCCATGATGATACGTTCCATGGCCTTGCAGACCAGGCTCGCTAGGCTAATGAGCTGGTAGTTCCCAGGGTTCGTGGTGGCTCCCCCTTTGTGGAGTGGGATAATCATCACTGTGCGCCATTCAGTGGGCACAACACCTGAAGTGAGGCTATGATTGAACATGGTGCTTAGGTGGGGTGGCAGTTCATTCTGTAGTTCATGTAGAACGCAGCCTGGGATGTTGTCAGGTCCCATGGATGCTGTGTTCTTGGCTTTGGAGAGTGTGTTTTTACCTGTGCAGCTATGACTACAGGAACTTTGCATTCTCCCGGTATAGAGATGGACCCTTTAGGGGGTGAGAGGGGGTAAAGTCAGCACTGAACCTATCTGCCAGGATGTTGGCAATTTCAGTTGGTTCTGTATATTTAATGCCATTGTGCTGTAACTCAGAGCAGATCTGAGTGTAGCCATTGAGATTCTTGACATAGCTATAGAATGCTTTGTGGTTGTCTTTAGAATCAGTCGTGATTTTGTTTTCATAACTAGCTTTGAAGGATTTTATGAGGGATCTCAGCATCTTACTGAGGCTGACCACGGAGTTCCTCCAATCATGGGATTTTACTCTTTTCTGCAACAGTTTATTTCTTCTGTTGTACAGTTTGTTTATGGCAGGGGACTACCAGATTGGCTTCCTTTTTTTGGAGGACAGCATCTTGGTTCTGTTAGGGATAGTACAATCCATGCACTCGTGTAAGTGCTTATAAAGTGCATTTGTGTAGGATTCAGCAGTCGTACCTCTATTGTCCATCTGCATGGGTGTCATGAAGTTTGCCACTTCTGTCTTAAGAAGCGTGAAGTTGGCTTTGGAGAAATTTTTTACGGTGGTTTCACTAATGGGGGGTGGGGGTGGGATGTGGATGTTTAGGCTGATTAGCTTGTGGTCGGATCTGACCAATGTGAAACTGACCTCTGGTGTGGAACACCGGTCACCCATGTTGGTAATGATCAGGTCTAGGATATTGCTGCCCATGGTGGAGGTAGGGATAAGTTGATCCAAGGCGTTGGAATTTATGAATTCCAGAAAACGTGGAGCAAAAGAGTTGGTACATGAGTAGTTTTCCCAATTAATGGTGGGGTACTTGAAATCATTCATTATTAGGGTGTTAGGTTGTACCCTAATATTTTCCAGTGTATCAAGAAATGAGTGTGAATCCTGAGGCATGGTGGGGGATCTGTAGCAAGTTACAATTTGGATTGTGGTCTTGCCTAGAGTTAGTTACACTTGGATAATCTCAGATGCATTATTCTGAGCAACTAGCCTGGAGGTGTGGATATCCTTAATGAATATGGACACGCCTCCACCTTTAGTGTTTTGGTCCAGGTTAGGTGGCCAAAAAGTGTGGTATGAATTATAGCCTGGTAATGCTGGGGTGCTCTCTGGAGCCTTCAACCAGGTCTCTGTCACTGCACAGATGTTGATGTTCTCCATTTTAAGGAGTGCTTCAAGTGAATGCATTTTGAGGTTTAGATTTCTAGCATTGAGTAGCATTACCCTCAGATTTTGCTTGCTTATACCTGTTACGGTGGTGAATTTGACATTTGAACCTTGCCTAAAAAAGGCACTATAGTGGTGGCAAGAGCCTTAGCCAGTATCCAGAATCCCAAGGGCGACAGATGTAGGCCATCTCTGGCAAAGCATCGTGGTCTGTCAGTCATGTCATCCCAGGCAGACAGATACTGGATCCCCTTAGAACGACACCAGAAGCTTTGCCAATTGTTAAAGTCAATCATTTTGTCCCTGTACTGTAGTATCATTCTGGGTGATGGCAGGATGCTACTCAGGGTTAGGGTCATACCTGCCTGGGCTACAATATTGGAGAGCTCCACCATGTCTCTTTTCATGTAGTCCAGGGAGGTATGTCTCAGGTCATTCACACCAACATGGACAATGACAGAATCATATTTGTACTTGTTGTAGAGTGACCTGAGTGCATGCGTTATGTGGTGGATCCTGGCACCCGACAGCCAGCTGACAGTAACTTTCTCCTTGTTTAGCCTGGTGAATGAAACATCAGTGTGCCTGACTATAGAGTCACCTATGGCTAGAGTGTTGGGTGCATTTTTATGCCTTATGGGCTGTGGTTGAGTGGCACACTGAGTTTGTGGGCTATGTGTCATTTGGGTTGTGTTGGGGGGTGGAGGTTGCATGCGTTTCTGCTTTGGAGGTCCCTGTTGCTTGACCATATTTTTATTGAGAGCCTCCGTGCATGTAGGTGTGTGCTTTGTGTTGCTATGTGTGTGTTTTGGTGGTGTAGGTTTTGAGGGACTATGTAATGAGTGTGGTGTGGTGGAAGCATTTACCATCTTGACTGTCTAGTCCAGTCTTTGGTGAAGAGAGCTTTGCTTCCAGTTTGGCTATATAAGTCATCTCTCACAGGTTGTAGTGTTGGGTGGTAGGAGGAGAGGGTTGTCTGTGTACATGAGGCAATTGCTGCATTGCACCAAGATGCCCAGATTCATCAGGTAGACAGGAGAAAACACCGGGAGCTGATCCTTAGACATGCCTGGATAGGTGCTTATTTATTAAGTACTAAAAACTGTTTTCCTCTAGACAAGTGAAGACAGTTGAGTGCTGTATTAATTTGTAACTTATTTAGTGCTTACGAGTTCTAAACAAGTGCTGAGCTCAAAGAAACAGATTTGAGTGCTAAAACTAAAAAACTGGCTAGTTCTAAGGGAAAATTTGAAGAGCAGACTTTATGGCGCCAGGAATAGTTTAAACCTAACTAAGCGGCGATGCATAAAGTGTATTTTTTTTTAATATAACAGTAGCAAATGAGCAAACTGATTTAAACAAATTAACCAATAAAAAGCTAAAAACTGAGCCCCATTCCAGCAGTCTTCGATCAGACAAGTTCTAACTGCACACTCCTGACACTAGGGTGCAGGGGAACCTTCTATCTTCATATGTACCTCTTGGCTTAACCACCCATTTACAAGTATTTTTACTTTATTATTAGTATACATTGACAAACATAATTTCCTAACTTTCTCATTTATAATATATTCTTTCATTACTACCCATAAGATTTCTTGTCCAATTGTGTTAAATGCCTTATTAAGGTTTCCTATCATGATTTGTGCTTCTTTTCTGTTCATAATTTCATCCAAAATTTCTCTATCAATAATTCTTGGCTCTTCCCCTTTATACTAAATATGCTATCTTCCATATTTTCCATTCGTTTCAAATCTCTTATATTTTCATAAAGATATTATCATAATTATTCAATACTATTGATCTCGTGTTTTTTAATTATCTTCTATCTTCCTTCTTCCATATGACTAAGTACTCCACTGAATAATTCTTTATACACAGAACCTTCATTTAACCATTCATTCAAAATCTTTAAAACAATTTTTTTGCCTATCCCTTAATTTTTTATACATTTCATACCCTATTCCATCATGGCATGCAGCTGAGTCTATATTTACTTTTCCTAATATTTGTCATTTAAAGATGTCTCCTTTTCCAACTCTTTATTCTCTTTTTCTGTTACCTTTTTTATTTTACTTTCCTTGTTTTCTTCACTATCTTTTTTTAAACATTTATTGTACATATTGTATTGCCTATTCATAATCTTTTCCTGAGTTCTTTCTATTTTTCCTTTTACACTTTTATTTGTCATTGCAATGCCATTTTCCTTTACTAATCTGCTTAAGTAACTCAATATTTTTCCTTGTAAAAAATATTTTTGCTTATATAATAATCCTAGTAGCTTTTCTTGATTTGTTTCATACAATTCTTTTTTTTTTTTTCCAAAGTACTTTCTATCATTATGTTAAGCCACGGTAGTGCAGCAGTAGCGTTGTCGCCTCACAGCAAGAGGTTCTCCCGTTCGATTCTCGGCTGGAGCGCCTTCTGTGTGGAGTCTGCATGTCCTCCCCGCAGTTGAGTGGCATTTGAAAGACATGCGTGAATGAGCATGCCTTCATTGAAGGTTGGGCGTCGAGCTGGCACCTTGGCACCGTAAAAATCTACTGCCAATCATTAGCGGACCGGAGTTCCACTGTGGCGACCCCTAACCGGGAAAAGCCAAAAGAAGAAGAACTTTTTATCATTATGTTCTAAATCTTCCAATGCATTATGTTTTACATTTTTCTTTCTCTCTACTTTTCTCACATCATATTGCCACTGTAAAAACATTTTTTTATATTTTCCTTAAATATTATCCACCATTCAGACCATAACTGTATTAATCTTTCCTTCTTCATTCCATGTTTTCTCATTTATCCTTTTTATTCCTTTGCCTATTTTTATATACTTTTTGTTTTCTTTTATCTCTAGCCATATTACAAGATAATCAGAAAATCCTGTTTCAACTACCACCCCTTCCCCTATAACTAAACCTTCTAATACTGTAAAATAATCTATTTTGGTTCTATACATACCCCTTTTGTAAGTCTGAATTTTTGTCCCAAAGTTTTAACTTGCCACATCGTTTAGCTTCTAGCATTTTTTTCTTGTATCATTTCCTATTTCCTTTCTTTTTACACTTGCCTCTTAAATCACAAGTTTCCTGTTTATTATATTCTTGTATCACTACATAGTCTAAAAGCTGAAATAAGCTTTCCATTTATTTACAGTTAGTATAAGAGTATAATGTTATAATTCTGTATACTTGTTCTTTCCATTTTAAATCTTAAGTAATTACTCTTCCCATTTTTACTAAAGTTACATCTAATATCTTTACTATATTTCTATAGAATACGGTTATTCTAGAACATTTCTCATTCCCTAAATCCTAGATTCTTTCCTCCCCATAGTTTCTCTGTAATCTTCCTTTTGTTAAAATATTGTGTCTCTGAGCAGCCAAGTGCTCCAGATTGTGAGAAATGCTCTGCATTTAACATCACCTTAGCTGACTGTTCCGCTGTTCTGCATTGAACAGTCCCAGCTCCGCTTTGCAGTTTTTTTGATTGGCTTGTATAACATACTGTGATATACAAGCCAATCAAGTCACTGCTCCCAAGACAAAGGGAGCTATTGAGGGTAAAGAAAATTCAGCCAATAGCGTGCCGCTACAAGTTTGTGTGTCACTGCAATACTTGCAGGGCACAGAGGGAGAGAGAAAGAGAGAGATCGTTTTGATTTTCCATTCAAATGAAAGTAAAGGCACACATTAGTATTTAAAACTGGTCTATATTACATGTTCGACAGCTTAGGTTGTCGAATGTCTAAACAGCGACACCTAAGCATCGAAACCTTAAAATTGTGAACAGCCATTCTTTCCTCGGGAAAGAATTCGCTAAGCCGTCGCAAAATAAAATAAACTTCTGAACCCAAACATAGTGAGGGGCTTCACCCCCACACCCCCCTAACTAAATATACCAACTCCGAGATCACTCTACATTGGGGAAAGGGCAAAGCCTCGATAACAGCCAAGTGAATTATTTCCAGAGGAAAGAATTTGCGTATGTGGCCATTTGCAATTTTAAACTTTCAACACTTAGGTGTCGATAATTAGGCATTCGACAACCTAAGCTGTCGGACATCTAATAGGAACCCTTTAAAACTATACCATGGCAATTGGTACAGACTAGATATAAATGCGCAGTGTCATGACTTGCTTAAGCTCTTTGAGTATGCAATTTAACGGTAATCAAGCCCAGGTCTATAGGATGCAAGTGCCTACAGCTGGTTACCTTAGCAACTACTTAAGCTGTTAGCTGTAACTCTGTTAAGGGCATCAGCAGAAATTACTTCAACAATGTGATCTCTCTGTACCAGCCGCAGTATTTCAACTACTGCTTGCATAGGAAACAAAGACAAAAATGACTGTTTCTGTCAGAAGTCAAACAGGAATTAAATGGAATACAAAAAGGTCATGGAAGCAAATGAAGCAAATACCTTTATAGTCAGGAGGTTAGAGCTGCACAGACGTCTATGCATTATTCCATGTGAACGTTTTGAGTACACTTTCAGAACAGTTACTTACATTTATCAATGTTCACAGCTCTAGAGCATTTAATCAAATCTGCTATGTGAGAGTTCGGTTTCATTCATAATAAAAGTGAATGATGTTATACAAAATAGGAAAGTGAACACTGTGGCTTCCATGGGAGTGTTGTGCCTTCTTGTAGTCCAGCTTTCAAAATTAATCATTCGACTTAGAGGTCACTGCAGCTCAGAAAATCAGATTTTACACTTATAAAATTTATGACAACTGTTGAAAAAATGTTTTATTTGTCCACAAATCCAAAATCATTTTTTTACATAGTTGGTAATTGATGCATTGTCCAGCTACTTAAGTTCGTTGTCTCAAACACCCTAGTCTTTCTATGAAATTACAGAGTTAAACCTACTTAGATATAAACTTCATATTAAATGCATTTTCTGACTATCAGAGCTTGCAATCATTTGTACAGTACAAATGATTAACACTTAAATATTTTGCATTACAGAAATGACCTTTGTTGTGCATCACAGCCAAAACAACCCTGCAGTTGCAGAGGAACTACAGAAACTCAGCTTATGTTGTGCAACTATGCAAAGGACAAAACAAAAATATTTATGGCAAAACTGAGGGCATATTGCATTAAATATTTAGGTCAGCAGAAAAAGAAAAGTTTTCTAACTTGCCCAGTTTGTACAGCTGACATCTTTGTAGTGCCTTTTCTCCTACCTCACCATCCATCCCAGGCCATCTTAAAGAATTCCAGTGTCTTAAAAATCCACTGCCCCATCAGGTAATATTTATTTTTCTTTTAATGAAAACATGCTTTCTAATGCCTAGGATGAAGTTTGTACAATTAGTCAGGCAGTTGTTCCCCCTCCTGTCTCCCCTGGATTTTGCATTAAGCTTTAACCCAATGTATCTTGAGAACCCATACCATCTTTCTC
This sequence comes from Protopterus annectens, assembly GCF_019279795.1. NCBI lineage: Eukaryota > Metazoa > Chordata > Ceratodontiformes > Protopteridae > Protopterus > Protopterus annectens. Next base: position 670,206,004 of record NC_056749.1, on the reverse strand, counting down.
CTTTCCCACCTGTCCTCAGGTGATAAGAGCTCTATCTCACCCAACCTTTCCTCTTGCCAACTGTACTCTCTTCCCTTCATTACCTTCATCTGTACACTCTCAGTGAGCTTTAGCTCCCTCCTTGTGTAGGCACCACGAACAAGCACAGCATTCCATTCAGGCCTACCAGCTGTCTAAAAATGAGTTGTAGAACCTTTCAACTTCTACAGTCTATTATTACAAGGATACAGTCCACCACCTTATTAGTCACAGATGCCCTTCCTCAGTCTGCAAGGAATGATTCATTTCTACCTCTGCTATCGCCCTGAGGTCTCTTTTTCCTGCTTTATGAGGGACGATGATTGATACAGTGAACCTGATGGATTGATACAGTGAAATGCCGCATAAGACCATCATAGGAGAAGGATGAAAAAATGTAGAAAAATTACAGTTAGGGGATAGGAGCAAAAAGGTAATATTTGTGGAGATTTGAAACTTCCAGAAGCAGACTTGGAAATTCTATGACACCAGAGTAAAGGAGATGTGGGAGGTGATGGAGATTTTGGACCATGAGATCTTTCGCCAGCTGGTGCAGGACTGCTCTGGACAAGTTAGAATTCTGGATATGGTCCTATCTGATGGATGTTTAGGTAAAGATAACATTAGGCAGTGTTAATTATGTCATTATGCAGTTTGCAGTAGCAGGAAAGGACAAGAATACAAAGACAAAGGTGATGAAGTGCGATTTTAGGATTATGATGTGCTTAGGGAGAGGTAAAAGATTGATTAAAAAACTGGGAGAAAAGTAAATGGATAAACAATTTATATGTACGAGTCAAGGATAAAGTATTTGGGGGTATTAGCAAGGGTATGAGAAATAGCCAAAAAGAAGAAAAGGCCAATACAAATAAAAGGAAAGTGAGCAAAGTCAGTGATTAGAGTAAAGGTGAAGACAGACATCAGGCAGAAGTAAAAAAGGGGCAGGAGGAAAAGAAAACGCAATACAAGAGAGGTCAGCAGAAGTGAAGGTGCACATTGAAAGGGAATTAGCAGTAGGGATTAGGAAGGGGAACACATACTTGGGAAACATCTGACAATCTTGGGCAAATATAGAAGGGAGCTCTCAGAAGAAAAAATAAACTTCTATCACCCCCCCCACGACTAAATGCAGTTGTGGCAAATTGCATTTAAAGAGAAGGAGATAAAATAAAATAGAAGCAAAACAGGACCAAAGTAAATAAACGAAATACCAGCAGTTAAAAGGAATCCTTTTAACTGCTGGCATTGCAGTTATTTACTTTGGTACTGTGTGTGTGTGTGTGTGTGTGTGTGTGTGTGTGTGTGTGTGTGTGTGTGTGTGTGTGTGTGTGTGTGTTTGTACATGAGTGAGCTACTGTCTTTTTGCTTCTACATCTGTGTACATATGTAAATATCTGTGTCTGCAAGAGAATGTGTGTATTATTAAATACTTACATATGGTATATTTTGGTTGAAAGGCCATGGCCATAGTCAAAGTATGGTTTTTGCTCAGTGTGAAAATTGGGTGTTCCACATTTTGACTATTTGTCACATAGTGCTATGGTCTGTGTTCCACATTGGCATCTTAGCATGTTGAGACCTACGTTGTGTCTTCTAATATAATTACATCTACATCACATGTATTACACCACTCCAAAGATCATATTGTTACTATATTCTTAACACAATTCACATTTACAAAAATCACTCTAAAATGTTCATTTTCCCTGTGATTCATGACTTTATAAGTTCATAGCTAATTACTAGGCTAGCTTTCATAATAGGCCATTCTAAGCCTACCAATTCCTTCACAAAGGTGAGAAGCAAGCACTGTACCTTGTGTCTGTGAGTCAGACACCTTGACCATTATGCCAAGCCCCAATCTTTAGGTGTATATTATTCTTTTTCATCTACTTCCTTTTTTCTTCTCTACTTATCTCTATGAATTTTCTTTTTCTGTCTTTCACCCTTTTACCAACAGAATTCTTTTTTTTCCTTTTACTGCATCCCAGTTTGTCTTCATCACTTAATTAAGGACCTATGTTCTCTTTATTTTTCTAAAATGTAAAATGATAGCTGCTACAACAATCCGGATAATGTTCTCCGTTACAGACCACAAGTCTCTTAATGTATAACTATTCCAACCAGTTTAATGAGCGTCAAATAAATAATCACAGTCAAATTATGCGCCTTTCATCTTTCAAATCACAAAGACTTCTTCAGATACTTTGACATTAGCGCTCCCCCCACTTAAAGTACCCTCCTTATTTAATCTAATAGATTTGTTCAACATACTTAAAAACTTACAACTTTAAAATGTTTCAATCAATTACAGCTTGTTGTTACATGTTAAAAAATTGTGCTACAGTAAAATACTCGTACTACTTATTTTATCCCTAAACCTTCGTATTTTAAGTGTCGCTTGTGTTAACTACACCTATTTAAAATCTTCAGCCTTAAAATACATAGAATGGAATTAAGTTTGTTTATTCCTGGATAGAAGCAGACATTTCTGCTAATCTCTTTATTTTTCTCATCTGATGTTTCTTCTAGCTCTATATCTAAAATTTCTTATTTGTTCATTTTCTTCTCTTTATTTTTCCTTGCTGTTTATTTTTTTGCAATCCATCCATAAATGTCCAGTTTTGTTACATTTATAACATTTCAATTCATTTTTTGCATCATGTCTCATTTCCCCACAAATATAACATTGGTTTTGTCAGTTACTTATCAAAAGACATGTTTTGGGTTGCCCCCAGTATTTTACAACATCTATATTCTCCTCCACATTTATCATGCTTGGTACAAGTACAATTTTTCTTTCTATTTTTAACAAAATATTACAGTCCCAGCCATCAGTCCACAAACCCTTTTTGTCATACAACTTTGCAATGTCCAGTACTATTTTACATAAAGTTTTCAAATGTCCTTTCAAAGTTTCTCTCTACCGCTGTTCAAAATTGTACATGATTCTTATTTTTGTTTCCCTGTTAAATGCTTTTATCACATAAAGATTCCATTGAAAAAAGTCTCAAATATAATGTCACAAAATGTCTCTTTGTTAATAAGCATAAATGCTCTTACATTATGTGCTTTTACACCCATAGGAGCTGTTAAATTGTCCCACACTTCATATTTTCCATTTCTTTGTCTTCTTTACTTTGAATCCTTAGCATGTACGTTTTTGCTACTCACTTTTACCTTCTCTGCATATGTTTTCTTTTCCGTCCCACTACTGTTTATCAGGATTGTTTCTGCCTGCTCCTTTTGCATTTTCTCCATAATGTCCCCTCAGGTAACATCTCCTTTTTCTGGCTCACTCTGCACAACCATTTCTTTAAGTAAACCATCCTGCAACCCTACTGGCTGGAGGGTTGTAATTATACATCCATCATTTGCTGACTTATCCTCATCAAACATTTTTTTTTTTTTTATAACATCTTAAGAATCCTGCATACATTCTCTGGTCTCTATTTGCTTTCTCCTTCATTTATTTTACTACTCCATCATCTCCTTCTCTCTCCATCTGCCTCATGCCTGGAATGGAAACAGGAAGTGCTCCTCCAAAATGGTTCCCACTCATAACAATGATGAGTAGGGGTCCTTTATTAAAATTCACAAAATACTATATATTTACAATTATATACAGGTAATCCACACATTATCTAAAATTTCAGACTTTCAATTCCATCCACTCTTTGTTCCAAAATCAAAATCAAATTTCTGACTATAACCATTTCCTATTATATTTTATCTCACTAATTATTTAATTCCAGATGATCCACACTATACAAAACAAAGTTTCATCTAATCTATCTATATCATTTTGCTTCATATTTTCATAATACCCATAATAGCATGTCCATATTTATACATTTAATATTTTTCAATCTTTTTAAACATTCTTTGCCACATTTCCTCCCACAATTGCTATACATTTTTACATTTCAGAAAAACATGTTCAGTGGTCTCTAATTCCCTACAATATATGCAGATTCCATCTTTTGTATGGCATATTACTTTGACTGGAAGCCTATTTATAGACAACCTCCAGAAAAGATCTGTACATCCCACATATTGTTTGCATCTTTTTATTCTCGCTTTTACTGCCATCATTTTTTATCTCCTAACTGCTTCCAAAGATAAATATGTAAATAGCACATTCAATACTTCTTTTTCACATTCTGATATTATAAATATACTTGCTAGATGTGCCACATTACCAATATTAATGAATTAAACATGCTTTTTTTTCTGTATGTAAGATGTTATTTATTTAACATTTGTTAACCGGGAAAGTCCAACCTGGAATGAAGTCAATTTTCAGCGGAGGCCCGGGGAGAAACTTTCCAGATGCATGTCTTTGTAATGTGGGAGAAAACCAGAGTACCCGGAGAAAACCCACATGAACGCAGGGAGGACATGCACGCTCCACATAGAAGGCACTTCAGCCAAGAATTAAACCAGAGAACCTCTGCTGTGAGGCGACAATGCTACCACTGCTCCATCCACGTCCATCATCGTTCTTCAGAATATACAAGTACTGGACTTCCTTGCTTAATGTCACTCTATTTCTCTTACCTCACTTAACCAACCATTATCCACTAGTCTCACTTTATTTTTATTATATGCATATTTCAAAATGTCTATTTTATTACTTGTAGTCTTTCAAAATCTCACATAATGCTTTCTGCTGGATCTTGTCAAATGCTTTACTTACATCTCCTGCCAGTATTTTTAGTTCTGTCCCCTTATTTATTGCATCTAACAACTCTCTTAACATTAGAAGTTCTTGACTTCCTTTCTCTTTTATTCCAAAAACTGTTTCAGTTAGCACCTCATTAACCGTACTTACTATTCTTTTTTCTACTATTTTCATAAAGAAAGTATAATCAGTTATTCAATATTAATAGTCTTCATTTTTCTGTCTGTTCTTTCTCCCATTTTCCATATAAATTTCATTGTACCCATACAATTTTTTTAATTATTTATACCTTTCTCAAAACATTCGTTTTACACCTCTTAAGAAATATTCTTTTTGCCATTCTTACATGCCCTTATACATTGGGTACTCCAGTCCATCTAAGCCTGGAGCTGCTTCTATATTTACTGTTTTCAACACATTTTAAATTCTATCATTATAATCTTTTCTTCCACCTTCTTGTCTTTAGTTAAATTTTGTAAATTCTAAAAAGGTTCCAAAATGTTTTTTACTGTCTGCATAATTTCTTTTTGTGTATTCACTATATGTCCTCCCTCATTCCTTAATTTTTCTTTAACCATTTTACTTAAATATGGTGCTGCTACTTCTTTTTTACCTTGTAAAAATATATTTGCTTGAATAACATTTTTTTTTATTTCTTTTGGTTCATTTTGTAGAACATTCTCTTTTTCTATACATTTTGTCTTAAAGACTTGTTTATTGATTTCCTTATATTTACAGCTATCTTTTTTCCTTTTTGCCTTTTGCATTTCTAGTACTTTTCTATATTTTTCTTTTAAACTAATCCACCAGCTTGTCCAGTCTATAAAATCCTCTCATGCTTATATCTTCTTCTTCTCATTTGGCTGTTCCCGTTAGGGGTCACCACAGCTGATCATCTGTTTCCATTTCTTCCTGTCCTCTGCATCTTGCTCTGTCACACTAACCACCTGCATGTCCTCTCTCACCACATCTGTAAAGCTTATCTTAGGCCTTCCTCTTTTCCTCTTACCTGGCAGCTCCATCCTTAGCATCCTTTTCCCAATATACCCAGCATCCCTCCTCAGCACGTCCAAACGCAATCTCGCTTTCTGACTTTGTCTCCAAACCGTCCAACCTGAGCTGACCATCTAATATACTGATTCCTAATCCTGTCTATCCTAGTCACACCCAGTGCAAATCTTAACATCTTTAACTGTGCCACTTCCAGCTCTGACTCCTGCATTTTTGTCTCTCATGCTTATATGATCAAACCATAATTGTATTATTAATGTATTATATCCCTTACATACTCATTTAACTCTGATTCATTGTGCCTTTTTATCCCTCTATCTAATTTTATATAATCTATTCTTTCTTGAATCTATATCCATATTTCTAGTGATCTGAAAATCCTGTAATTTTAACTCCATATGTAATATACTTAAACTTTCTGATACTATAAAATGTTTTTTCCATAAATACATTTTACCACTTTTCATCATATCTGCACTTTTACATCCACCCCTTCTTTTTGCCTATGTCTTAAATCACAATTGAAGTCTCCCACTACTATCACTTGCATATTTACACTCATATAATCAAGTAGTTTCCTGAACATATTCTCTTTGTTTTTGTAAAATGTATGCATAGAGTACAATCATCTTATATATTTGGTTCTTCCATCTTATATCTATTACTATTCTTCCTAATACTACAAGTCTATAATCCAGAATGTCTACACATTCTGTACATAACATTGTAATGCCTTAACATTTCTCATCTTCTAAGTTCCATTTAACCTTGTCTTCCCATAATCCATTAATTTGTATTTCTTCTTCTGTTATTCTTATATCTACGAATACTATAATGGCCATATCTAGCATTCTTCACCATTCCAACACCTCTAGCCTTCAGTGAACATTCTTTATACAGTTAACTGTAATGGCTAAGATTCTCATTTTGAGGAATGATTTTTGTTTTATCCTTTTCCTTTCTTATTTCCTCCTATACCTATGTTTTTAAATTTATGTTTTTTATCGTTCACTCTTTTCCCAATAAGAACTTCTTTTACTTTTAACTCTTATCCATTTATCTCCTTTATCACTTGAATTACTTCTATTTCTCCTTTTGTTTTACTCGTACATTTATTTACTTTTATTCTTATATCTTTCTCATTCATTTTTTCTTTGCTTCTTCTACATTATCTACTCTAACACTCTCCCTATCTTGGTCTGACTTTTTCCTGTATATAATCTTCTGCAGCATTACAACCCATCCATGAATGTCCTATTTTTTCACACTTTATACATTTTTGCTTACATTTTTTTTTTTTTTTTGCTATATGGCCCAACTTTACCACAAATAAACATGTCCTTTTATCAAAATTGTTTAATTAAATGATAATCTTTACCACACAAAAAACATGTCTGGTTGTACCCAGTATCTAACCAACCCCTTATTCCCCTCCACATTAATTATGCTTGGCAAATGCACAATTTTATCATTTTGCATTTTCAGTGTAACACTACATTCTCATCCCCCAGTTCATAAACATCTATTGTCATATCCGTAATGTTCATTACATCTCTACACACAGTTTTTAAATAGTCGTTTAAATATTCTCTTTCAACTTCAGTTCAAAATTGCATAAATACTCTTTTTTTAGCGTCTCTGTTGAATGCCTACCCAACATGCAAGTTCCATGGGTTTTCATTCTTTCTGTTTTCATACTGTTCAAAAATGTCTCCATATACTGTGCCACCTCTAAAAAATGTCACAGAAAGTATCTTTGTTAATACGAATAAAAGCTCTTGCCTCTCTGGGCTTAATACCCAATAGTGAAATGATGCTGTCCCATACTTTATACCTGTCCAACTCCTTCTCCATCTTACTACTTATTCTCACCTGATACTTTCTTCTTACTTTTCTTCTTTCACCTTTGCTCACCATTTGCACATATTACTTCTCTTCTTCCTTCATTATTTCCTGAGCATCTTGATTTCCATCCATTATTTCTCCCCATGACACTGCCTTCTCACTCTCCAGTTCATTCTGCTCAACTAATTCTTTCAGATAAACATCCCTCAACCCTCCTGATTGGAGGGTTGTGACAACACACTCAGGTGTAGCAGAATCTACTGCAAACAAATTATGCTGAAATAGCTCTTCAGCAGCTACCATTTCCCCTTCGCCTTTTACCTGACTCTCCTCCATTTTCTTTTTTCCTTTCTCCTCTCTCTTCACTCCACATACCTTTTGACTCATTCTCTGCCACATGAGGGTCTTCAGCTTTTCGATTAATAGCTTTGTTCTCATCAAAAATATGAAAAAAACTCTTCCATTGTTTGTTTCCTACTTTCTGCTTCTCCAAACTGCCTTCAGTCTTGGTCTGGAAGTCAGGAAGCACAACAAAGAATAGAGTCCCTGTACACAAAAGAGTAGGGGTTCTTTATTATTATATTCACAGATATATACATCTTATATACAACTTTTCACAACATTTACATTACTTACAATATTGTATCTAACATGATTTTTACATATATTTATATTAAACTTTCAGTTTTTTTGTCCCCCCATTCTTATCTCCACAATTAGTCGCATTTTTTTTTCAAAATCACTGGTCATGACAACTTTCCATTACAGTTTACTTCATTAATTCTTTCATTCCATATTATCCATATTATACAAAACATCCAGTTTGTCATTTTGTTTTACATTTTCATAATGTCCATGTTAATATATATTTCTCAATTCTTTTAAATATGCTTTATCATGTATCTCTTGCCACAATTTAAGTATCCTTTGACACTTTATAAAAAACATGTTCAGTTGTCTTTAATTCACCACAGTATCTACAGACTCAACCTTTTATTGTTTTATATGGTTTGTTTGCCTTAACCGGTAGTTTGCTTATTGATAACCTCGTGAAAAATCTGTGCATTCTACATGTTTCTTGTATTTATTAAGTCTCATTTTACTGCTTTGGTTTTCTCTTCACTTATTTGTTTCCAGGAGTAAACTTAATAAAAATGTTCCATGGCATTCTCATACCATATCCTTCTATTTTTTTCTATCTTCCCTATATCAGTTTTTCACAGCAGTATTTTTTCTTGATATAATTTCATGTCCATACAATAAACTTTTTTTTTTACTTTTTAAACATTCTAGCTTTTCCCGAATTGCTTTATATGTATGTTCTATAATTCTTGTTAGTAACCTTTCCTTATCTTTCATACTTACTAAATTTTATACAAGTTTAGTGAGAAAACATATACAATCATATACAATTGGGTGTATCAAACTCAACCCTCCTCATTTGCTACTTGCATAAAGTGTACCTCTTTTTACTGAGTCTAGTCTTGACCCTCAAATGAATTTAAAAATCACATTCATTAAGTCCTTTTCGAGTGATAATGGAATTGTGCATATATTAGCTAAATGTGTGAGCTTGCCCAATATTACAGAGTTACTTAAATTTGCCTTTTTCCTGTTTGAAGGTCTAAATGTTCTCCAAAATATGAAAAGACCTCATATTCTGTCATCTCTCCATTGTTTCCTTAATTGTTCATTTCTGAACTTTATTCCTAAGATTTCTATCTCTACTTCATTAAATGTAATGCCTTGTATTTCTCCTTTAAAGCCTAATCCTTTAATCTTCTCTTTATTAATAATCAAACCTAGCGTTTTCAATTATTTAAGCATTTCTGTAGTTAAGTTCATCCATACTTTATTCTTAACTGCTAATACTAATTCATGTGCAAATGAAACTATAACTGGAATAATAATACCTTCTGGTGTTTGGCATTTAGCTTTATCTAATATCAAATTAATCTCTGTGACCATTGCATTCGTAATTAATGCAAATAAAATGCTGCTGGTTGGGCATCCCTGCTTAATACCACTTTTTAATCTTATAGTTTCGCTTAACCATCCATTGATTACCAGTCTTACATTGTTTTCCTTGTACACTGACTTCAGAATGTTTATTATTTTATTACTTATGTTATATTCTTCTAAAATTTTCCATAATGCTTTATGTTGTATTTTATTTCAAACGCTTTTTTTTACATCCCATACTAATATTTTCAATTCTTTTTCAGTTTATTTCATTTACCAATTTTCTTACTAATATCAGCAGCTCTTGACTTCCTTTGTTTTTAATTCCGATTGTTTCAGATAACAGTTTATTAACTTTACTTGCTAATCTTTTTTCTTATTTTCATAAAAATCTTATACTCTATATTTAGTACTAATGGTCTCCAGTTTTTATATCCATTTTCTCCCTTGTTTCATATGAATTTCATTATACCTAAGCATATTGTTTCATCATATATTTGTTGTTTTGCATACATTTTATTACATTTAATCAGATTGAGGATTACCTTAGCATCTGTTCCTTTTTGCCTTTGTCTTAAATCACAACTGAAGTCCCCATTACTATTACTTGTGTGTTTATACTTACATGATCCAGTATTTATCTAAACATGATTTCTCTTTGTTTCTTTAAGGTATATGCATACAGTGGGATTACAATAGAAACCTGATTTTTATATTTTTTGTCTAGTATTACTATTCTACCAATAAGTACCATTGTATAATCTAATATATCTATCCATCCTTTGCACAGGACGGCTATACCAGAGCTTTTTTCATTACCTAAATTCCAAATAACTTTAATTCCCATAATCCATTTATTTGTTCTCTCTCCATCTGATCTGATATCTGTAAGTACTATAATGTCCATATCTAATGTTTTACACCATTCTAATACTCCTGTCCTGTGATGAATATTCTTCATACTATCACATTAGTGGCTTAGATTTTCACTTTAATGAATGCATTTTATTTTCGCCTTTTTCCTTTTTTGCTTTCTCTTAGTTATACTTTTGAACTTGTGTTTTCTGTCTCTTACTCTTTTAACTATAGAAGCTCTTTTGCTTCTTATTTTTACCCATTTACTTTCTCCTTCATCACTTGTATTACTTATTTCTTCTTCACCATTTGTTTCCTTATCTGTTACATCATTTATACTCTCTTGCATCCACTGTTACTTTGATTTCATTCATTTGTTCATTTTGTACTTCCTCTATAGTGTCTGATATACTTTTCTCCTTCTCCTGTTCCTGTACTAATGTTTCTTGTGTATATTTCTCTAATTCTGTACAACCCATCCAAGAATGACCTATCGTTTCACATTTTATACACTTTGTTCACATTTCTTTGCTTCATGACCCATTTTTCCACATATAAAACTTTTATCACAATTACTAATTAAATGATCATCCTTGCCACATAAAAAAACATGTCTTGGGTTGTCCCCAGTATCTCACCCTTCCTTTGTTTCCATCAATATTGATTATATTTGGTAAATGTACATTCTTTTCATCTTGCATTTTCAGTATTACAACAAATTCCAAACCCCCAGTCCATAAGCCTCTATTATCATATATTTTTGTTACATGTATAACATCTCTACATATAGTATTTAAATAATCTTTTGAATAATCTCTTTCAATTTCAGTTCTAAATTGCACAAACACTTTCTTCCTGGCTTCTCTATTAAAAGCCTGCATTATGTATAAGTTACAAGGATAAATGTTTTTTTCTTTTGTTACATTGCATTGCTCTAAAATTTTTTCCATGTACTGAGCCTCTTTGAAAAATGTCACAAAATGTATCATTAATACAAATAAAGGCTCTTACCTATCTGGGTTCTATTCCCAGTGGTGCTATGACCCTGTCCCATACCTCATACCTGTCTAAATTCCTCTTCTGCCTTGTGGCTTATCCTCATGACATTTTCTTTTAATTTCTACCTTTTTTCTCTTTCCCCTTCTGTCACTGTCTGTGCATACATTCTTTTCTTTTTTCTCTTGTGGATTTTCATTCTTCTGAATTCTGTCCATTATCTCTCCCCATGATGCTACTTTTTCACTCTCCAGTTTGCTTTGATCTATTAATGTATTCATTCTTTGGTAACCATGCTGCAAACCCTCCTGATTGCAGAGTTGTAGCGACACATTCTGTTGAAATATCCATTGAAAACAGATTCCGTTGTAAGTTGTCCTCATAGTCCAGCATTATACCACCCTCTGCATGTTTTTATCTCTCTTACTGCTTCATTCACATCACTGCTGCCATTCTCCTCCTTTCTCACCTCTTCCAACTACTTTTCCATCATGTTAGCTCCCACAACTGTTCGGTTAACAGCACTTCCATTCTCCACCAAGCTCTCCTTCTCCTCCATGCTTCCTGCTTCTCCAAGCTGCCTTCATGCTTGGAAAGGAAGACAGGAAGTGTTACACTGAATTGTGTCCCTGTACACATATAGGGGAAGTTCCCTGATGTCTTTGCCAAATTTCCCCTGTCAGTATGAATACCATCTCAGGTCTCCCATGAAAAAGGACACTGACCTAAAGGAAATAACCTGATTTAAAATGAGTAAATAAATTATATTAAATTCACAACAGTATTACTGCATAACATTTTATATACTTGATGTACAATCTATGGTCAGCAAATAAGAATTTATAAATAACTATAGAAAATAAGCATATGTTCTGTTGTCAGTGAATAAAGTTCATTTGTTATGAACAAGTTTAGATTTCAGTAATTTGCTTGGAGATATTTTTTATGCAGTCAGCATTAATTGCAATCATATACTTCCTATAATCTTTAACTTATAGCAATCATATATTTCCTAATGGAAGATAGTTTTTTTTCATATAAAACAATTTAGAAATATGGGAAATGTTTAGTTGATGCTTAGACATTTTTATGAAGTATCTGCATTGAAGCTTTGGTGTGATGTGCTTATTTGTACATTTGTGTGTATAATGGCACCAGTGCACCCCCTTTTTTATGCATTCACAATACTGTGCTTTCTGCCATTACTGTTTTGTGCTTTTCTGATTCAGCAACTAGTCTTCAGGTCTTCTTAATGGAATTCACTTTACTGGGAATCTATCTAATATAGTTCCCACATCTGGATATGCCTGCAAAAGAGAACATTATTTGATGGCTGCTACAAGCACAATAGCAGTAAGAAGTGATTGTTTTCAGTCCTTATTTTAAATCACAGATTGCCCCAAGACACATGCAGTGGGCATGGCTTTAGAAGTATAACATTACCAAGAAATAAGCTCAAAAGATATGATGAGTAGAGTAAACCTAGAGCTAGAATACTTGCTGGCCATGACAGCGTTTGAATACCATGCATGTCACAACAACAAACAGCTACAATGTACTGGATATCTTCATCTAAAACACTGATGCATTGTGGATACTTTTTCTGGCAATCCCAGTCTTCTGATGCATAGTCCTGGCTGTTGTCATTGGTTAGATCTGTTAGCAGGTGGTGTGCCATTCAAGTGATATCCCCACTGTGAAAGTGGTTCAGCCAGTCAAATCTTACTGCTTCAAATCTCAATCAAACCAAAGTAATCAAATAAAACAATAAAAAACAACAGAACAACCAATGCACATACACCAGACACTCAATTTTTCTGAAGAAGGAACAGCCCCCAAAACATATTCTAATACTGAGGCAGTACTGCCACTGAAAAAAAGGCATATCAACATTCCAAAGAAATAACAGTAGGCACATTTTTTGGCATTTATGTTCATAGGTAGGTACTAGGCTATCAGCCCTGGGGCCTATACAAGCCCAGCCAAAATGGTACCCTGGCTTTTGCCACTCAGGAAAATTATTTTCCTGTGCCACTGTCGAGCAGAGCCACAGATGTGATCCCCGGGGTGAATTTCCTATTTCCCATCCAATCATCAGGATTTGTCTTGAAGAGTGCTAATGAGGAGCTTTGTTTGATATAGATAGGTAGTTTATTTCAGAGTATGGGAAGTCTCTGGGACAGGAATCTATCCCTCCGGCATGTTCTGTTTATTGTGGTGACAAGGTTTAGGTCCCTAGAGCGTGTAGCTTGGAGGGATTGGAATTTCTTTAAGTGGAGCATGTCCAACAGCTCTGGGTTTGTCATAGCTTTGTATGTTAGGCAGAGATCGCCTCTGAGTAGGCGATATGCAACGAAGTAAAGCTGGAGTTTTTTGAGACAGTCTGCGTAGGACATCTGTTTGAGGCCGGTAATCCTCTTTGTGAGGTATTTCTGCGGCCTTTCCAGTTGTTGTAGATGTCTTGTGAGGTACATACTAAAAGGGGCACTGTACTCTACAATGGGTCTAATGAATGATGAGTAGAGGTGAACAATGACCTCTTTTTTTCTGGATGAGAAACCTTTTGTGATGAGGTGTGCCACATAGAAGGATTTCCTGACTACTGTGGCAATGTGATTATCAAAGGAGAGACTACTGTCCACCTGTGTCCCAAGGTCTCTTATCACACTTTCAGTGTTAAGTATACTACCGCCTATGTTGTAGTTCATGGGTACAGAGTTTTTACCAAAGGGGATGACAATGCACTTTTTGGCATTAAGCTTGAGGCCATGGCTTTGACACCAGGCATCTGTCTCAGTGAGGCCCTTTTGTAGGATGTCCACATCGTTAGGAGTTTCGATTATGACTCCTAGTTTGCAGTCATCTGTGAACTTCATTAGCCAAAGACCTTCTGTGTTAGCCTGTACTTCAGAGAAGTAGATACCAAACAGGAGAGGACCCAGGACTGAATCCTGTGGTACTCCACTTGCCACTGGTCTGAAGTCGGATTTGGAGTTTGCTACTCGTCTGCTGCTAGTAAACAATGCACAGTTTCTTTGCTTTGTGTCATGTGTCTTGTCAGTATTAGTGTCTAATTCTATTAGCTCCTCTCACAATGACATTTTGCAATTGTTTCACAGTGTAAACATGAGCAGTTTGAGCAAAATAGGATTTATATTTTACGTCTTGCAGTTACATGAACTGTATGGCTCAGCTTTGGATTGCTGTGACTCCCAACACTGAATTTTATATATATATATATATATATATATATATATATATATATATATATATATATATACACACACACACACACACACACACACACACACACACACACACACACACACACACACACACACACACACACACACACACACACACACACACACACCAAATATAAAATGTGTGTTTTGGCAGAATCTGTGGTGCAGATTTCATTCTCTTTACACTGCTGAGTTTGTAACACAGCATGCGCATTGTCTGTGACAGTCTGTGATGCAGATTTCATGCTATCTGCACTGTTGTGTATAACTGCATAGATATGGACATCTGTGCTAACTATGCACATGGGGGTCCTGTGTACACCTCTACTGCACCTGACATGCTGCAAGTTGAGGAGGGGAGGACTGCACCACACAATCATTTGTCTAGTATCCCACTGATGAGATCACCACACCATGGTGTTGTGCAGCAGTCTGCCATTGCAGTGATCCTTTGTGATCTACAGCAGGAAGATCCATGGGCTCCCTGCTGTGCAGTATAAATGCTACAACTATGGTATCCAGGCAAGAGAAGTGTGCCTTCAGCTGCCCAAAGACATATCTCATCAGGTCATACCTGGATGTACCTGTCCTCAACTACTGTTGACTGATGGTATATCATTGTCATTAATCTTGGCTGTAGAGGGTTAGTTGCTGCAATCATTTGTTTAAGAGGCAGACATAACATTTGTGCACTGTGACTCATTACATACTTCACTGTCCTCAGTGAGTAAATACTGGTACCATGTTTGTGCGATACAGAAATAGTGTGTATTGTAATGCACTTACATGCATCACTTTCTGGTAACCATGCAATACTTCTACTTTGCTGTACTCACCTATGACACATCCTTCTGTGGTCTTACCCAGTATGAACACCTGCAACAATAAGAGCTTTACCACAAGTGGGGATTGTGGAATTTATGGATGTCAGACACACAAACTGGTAATTAATGATGCAGTCAGCATAGCATATGACCTGGCATATTAATGAACTGCACACCCTGGCAGTGATGTTCACACTCTTAGCCTTCAGGTTTGTTTATGCTTGTATGGGTGCACTGTGGTACTCAATACAGATGACATGCCTGATATGGCACAGAAATCATGTACTCTTTCCTGATGTTACAAGTCTCTTCTGGGGGAGGATAACGCGCTCCTTTATATGCTGCAGCATAAGGTCCACATGATGTGCTCCTTAATGTGCCCCAGCATGGTGTCCATGTGTTGTGTTCTTTGATGTTCCCCAGCATAGTGTCCATGTGATGTGTTCCTTGATGTTTCCCAGCATGATGTCCATGTGATGTGTTCCTTGATGACTCCCCAGCATGGTATTTGCATGATGTGCGATTCCTTGATGCGCCCCAGCATGGTGCCCTCATGATGTACTCCTTGATGCATCTCAGCATGGTGTTTGCATGATGTGCTCCTTGATGTGACCCAGCATGGTGCCATCATGATATATTCCTTGATGCACCCCAGCATGGTGCCCTCATGATGTACTCCTTGATACATCTCAGCATGGTGTTTGCATGATGTGCTCCTTGATGTGACCCAACATGGTGCCATCATGATATATTCCTTGATGCACCCCAGCATGGTGCCCTCATTATGTACTCCTTGATGCATCTCAGCATGGTGTTTGCATGATGTGCTCCTTGATGTACCCTAGTGCCCATATGATATGGTATGATATTATACAGTCCTTGATGTGTCAAAGTATGGTGCCCACACGATGTCCTTCTTGATGTGCCCTAGCACTGTGCCCTCAAATATGCTTCTTGATGTGTCCCTGCATGGTGCTCAAGTGATGTATTTCTTGATGTGCCCCAGCATTGTGCCCTCATGATATGTGCCTTGGTGTTCATCAGCATGGTGACCATATGATATATGTGCACTAATGATATGCTCCTTGAAGTGCCTTAGCATGGTGACCACATAACGTGCTCAACAATGAACGTCAAAATGATGTACAGATAATGCATTCATTGATGTGCCTCAGCGTGGTGCCCATGTCTCATGTTCAGACTTTAGTGCTTTCCTTTAGCAGAATCCCAGGGTGCTCAGACTACAGCTTTTAAGTAGCATACTGTTTACTGCAAGTAACTTCTGAATCATGCCACCTGTTTTACAGACCTTAATATTTTGACAACCTTTTTTGGCCTTTACTTAGATCAAGCATCCCCATAAGTATTTCATGCCACCCATAACATGTAGATGTTTCTTAAATGTTTCAAAGATTCTGGCCTTGTTTTCTAATCAAGCAGAAAAATGGCTCAAATTATTTTCTGAGCATAAACAATGATAACCTCTCAGACTGTAGTTCTCACCAAACCTTTTCAGTCTTAAACACAGCTAATGTCTGCACAGATGATCACCCCACCAGATGTATTTATTTTAATAAGTCTGTAGTTAAGAGTTGTATTGTGTGTGTGTGAGGGAAGTGTTGGTGTTACAGTAAAATTATTATAAATGTTGCTGTCTTTATTTTATTATTTTTTTTAATTGGCATTCCACTCATACATGTTGATTTATGTTTACATGAACAAGGAAAGCAGACTTTGGCCCCATATTCCAGAGTGCTGTTTTCACGTTTGTCAACATTTAGCTTTGTCGATGAAAACATGGCAACAAAGCATGTGAAAATACAAAAAATATAATTAAGCACTTTGATGTATGTATAAAGTTTGTCTTACAATGTTGGTAGTTCTTTCTGACTGCAGTTCTATAAACATCTATTTCTGATGGTCTTTTATCCTTCTTTTCATTTTTGTTTTAATTTTGTAAGTAAGTGTATAAATAGGAACACTTTTTTCCTAGAATTTGTTTCTGCAGATGTAATACAGTATACATTTCTTAAAATTAAACTCGCCCAATATGTCTAGTATTGCCCTTAGTACATTAAAATGCTTCAGTCTAAAACAGCAGCAACTTCTCTACTTTAACAATGCGTTATGCCTCAGAAAGTCATGTGTTATTTAAATCATTATAACAGTTACAGCTTTTGGCTAGTTACCTGCTAACACGTCTGAGACACTGACTTGATGTTCAGAAAACCGCAGTCTACTCTGAATGACTGCCTACTGAATTTGCCCACCAGCTTCTGTTTTGGTTTCATTCTTTCAGTAGCTCACTTACAGAAACTCTAGATGTGTTCTGCTATTAAGTACAAGACCCCATTCTGTTCCTTGTCCTGCACATAAGAGTCCATGTGATCTGCTTCCTTTTCTACTTTCGATGGGTGAAGTTTGCTAATTTCATTGTGTAATGTTGATGAAACCTAAGCCAAAAGAACAGAGCACGCCCCTTCATTTCAGTATTCCTGATATGCGGGCTCTGAGTCACACACTGTACAAAGCAAAACCTCAAGACATAATGAGCATGCATATAAAAGGACAGTGCGCCCTCAGGTGGCAAATCTGAAGTTAAACACCCACATTTTAAAATCGCTTTTTACTTGGTCTTTGAAGTACAGAGAGGGTGCGAATCATACCTCTCAAATGTCAAGATTTTTGTCTTATACTTTTGTTCTGTTCCGTATACAGTTAGTGGTTTTCTGTCAAATCACTGGAATGATCCTAGTACTGAAGTCACTAAATGACATACATTTGAGTTTTAGACTTCAAATTCTTCAGAACCCTGTTACTGTAGCAACTTTCTAGGGTTATAAGTGCAATATGTAAAATCTGTCCGTATTTTGGGTCCTTTGCCTTCCCCCCATTATATCAGGCTTTGTCCAGATTTCTTGCACTAAGAGATTGTGAGGCAAGATTTTTTATGTGTTAAGAATTGTCAAGGATTGTTGAAGTAATTTATGTTTTATGATGTCACATGTAAAAATCTAGTGTATATTTTCTGGGTTACTTTGTTGTTTGATCCATCTATTACTAAAATGTGGCCAAAGAAAGCAATGCTTTTTTAATTAAATGTTTTCAAATGTTTGAAAAATTGGACACATTATTGATCATATTTATGACAGTACACTTAAAAAGATATTTTTGTTTTTAATTCTTTCATAAACTAATTATATCTTCATAAGAAATGCACTTTTTACCGTTTTGCATTATATACATCTGATCAGGAGCTTTGATGCTGTCATTCCTTATCTCCTTATATAAAACAATTCCTCGTTTCTGTTTTTGTAAATGTTTGCTTTCCCTGCAACAAATTCCTAATTCCAACAGCAGTAACTGAATGCAGTGTTATAGTAAACCAAAAGACTGCATCCTTAAATTAGCCATGTACCCCACTCAATAGGTCATAGATAACGAATAGGCTGTAGATGGGCTACACAATTTAAAGCCCAACAATCAAATTCCAGTACTTACTCTCCCCTTTCATTTGGTATGGAAAAGTCAGTCATGTGGTGGATTCATGGTGACCCATCCAGTCATGCAAGTTGTGTTTGAAAAGGATTATGGAGCTTCTTTGATTAATATAAAAAAGTTTATTCCAGAGGAGAATTCTTTGAGAAAGGCATCTATTGTTTCACTAGGTTGTATTTGTTACAATGTGGTTAGATCATTTAAGTAGGTGCTCATGGAGTTACCGGTACTGCAAATGTGTAGGAGGTCATGCAGGTCTGGGTCATGCAATGCCTTATAGGCAAGGCAGAGGTTACCGCTTAGGACTCTTTCATGAGACGGAGAAGAGAAAAAACACTAAGTTGGTCTGTATAGCTCATGGAAATAATGCCGTAGATTATCTTGGTGAAGAAGCACTGTTTTTTTTTTCAAAATGGATCATGGGCTTGGTCAGGTCCATACCAAAAGGAGCATTATATTCTATTCCAAGCCTAATGAGGATAGATTACAGAGGTCTAATAACTTCCATGGATAATAATCAGCTGGGCAAGAAGAAGAACTTTCTGAAAACAGCAGATCTGTGGTTGTCAAAGGAGAGTGCACTGTCTTCAAAATGTTCCCAGGTCCCTAATGGCAATCTCACTTTGGGCGGTCATTTATGTAGTATTTACACTGGTGCTTGTGCTTCTCAAAGGGCATAATGCTTCAATTTTTTAGCATCTAACTTTAGGCCATGGTCTTGGCACTATAGGTATGTACATATTTGATCCTCTTGGAGGACCGGACAGTCATCTGAAGAGTTAATAAGAGTTCCAAGTTTGCAATCATCTGCAAACTTAGTCAGTTACAAATCCATAACATCAGCTTTAACCTCATATAAGAAATACCAAATAGAAGTGGCCATAGAACCCTCCCTAAAGGACCCCACTAGTAACAAGTTTTTAAGAGGACAGCATGTCCCTAATCCTGGTTGACTAGGTTTCATCAATGAGCCAGTTTATCTACTGGGTTACATAAGGGCTTGCATTCAGTTTTTTTTTTGGTTTGTCAATAATACTGAAATGTGGAATAGTACTGGAGGCCTTTGCTATGTGAAGGTAAGTGGTATGTACAAATCTGCCCCATTCCAAGGCCTCTGTGACTTTTTCAAATAAATCTACTAAGTTAAGTTAGTAGGATTCTCCTTTCACAAATCCAAACTGTTTTGGCTCCAGGGAATTTAAGCTGCTCATATCTTTGTTTAGGAGTTCCATAATAATGTGTGGTATTACTTTACAAATAAGGCTGTTGAAGCTTATTGACCTGTAGTTGTCAGGATCAGTGATGGGTCCATCCTTGAGGTTAGGGATGACCATCATTGTTCATCACATCTGTAAAAAAAAAGCCAGTTTCAAGACTGTTGTTGAGCAGATACAGCAACAAGGAAAATAAAGAAATAATCCCAACAACGACCTGGAACACACCAGCTTTATTGACAACAAAATGTTCCTTCGACTAAGCGCTTTTGCCAGTAATTGGCTTCATCAGAGTCAAAGAAACCTCTAACTACAACAGAATAAATAGTGAAAACATTTTTTTACAAACAATTAGTTAATTGATAAGCTAATCATCAGCCATAAAATAACATTAGGTGAACCTCTCTTAAAAAAAGTGCTTAGTGCAAATCATTTCATCTAAAACAAATCAAAGAATCCATTTAACAATACATATAATACCTAGCCAAATATAAACATATCCACTAAGTTCCACAAACAACAAAATTGGTTGAAAAGTTTAAGTGAACATATTAAAAGTACTATAAAATGTATTCCATGAATTAAAAACATTAATACATTAAAAAACATGTGTATAAAAAGAACATAGCAGCAGGCAATGCTAATAAACATACCCAAGCTGAAAAAACATTTGCTTTTAACTTTTGAAGTTTGAAACAATACCAAACTGTGGTTTCAGACTTATTCAAAACACTATTACGTCCCCATAGTGTACCTGTTCTGGATACAAATTAAACATTGGACCCAGTATAGTAAATGTGCTAAATAATGTTATTAGATCTTTGCTTTAACATGGGCATGAGGGAAATACCTTCATTAAGTCCCGGTGGTCGCATGGCATTTAACCTCAATTGCCACCTTGCTTCTTTGCTTTCAACAAGAAGTCTGTCATCACCACCCCTACAGTTCGGTACCACCCGATCAATAAAAAAAGAAAATACATTTTTTAAAACTGGAACAACCAACATTATGACTGACTAGAGCATTGTGCCCATCTTTCCTTCTAAAGGCCCTAAGATGTTCACCAATCCTGTCCTTTAGCTTTCAGACAGTTTTTCCCACATAGAAAGCATGGCAACTGACACACGTGGCAACATAGACCAACATCGTAGTATTACAACTACATCTCCCTGGGCATGATAAAGCATAATCATGCCCATGTATCGCCACATATGGCCCATCATTAATGTAGCGACAAAATTTACATGACCCACATTTGACCATCAAAGACTTGTACCATCTATTTTTCTTGTCCTCCAGGATGGTTTTAATGTTTTTCCCCCTACTGAATACCACCGTGGGTTGAGCCCCCAACTTTGTTTTGGTGTATTCATTGAAACAAACTTGCCACAATTTTTTAGTTGTTTCAATAAGGGGGGTACACAAAGGGTTGTATTTTAAAACAAGTACATCAGAATTATCCCTTGTGGTAGTACCCACAGTTTTAATACCTGATGTTAAAATAGGAGAAAAAGATGTGGACCTTTTGGAAAGCACTTCACATTTTGTATTTAAAACCAATTTTAGGGGATAACCTCTCTCTAAAAACATCCCTACTAAAGTGTACATCTCATCCAAGAAAATCTTCTCATCACTAACCAGTCTTGATAACCTCACCATTTGACCCTTAATAATGCTTTTTCTCTGATGGTGAGGGTGGCAACTATTGAAATGAAGTAGGGAGCTGGAATGTGTTTTCTTCCTGTGTATATTACTTTGTAGCCCCTTATCAGTGATCTTGAGATGAATATCAAGATAATCTATTTTGGTCTGGTGCCATGTGTAGGTGAATTTAAGGAAGGTATTTGGTATGATTTAAGTACTCTACAAATGTTTTAACCTCCTCCTCATTGCCTTTCGACAAAATAAGGACACCGTCAAGGAACCTGTTGTACATCAGAATATTTTGCATAAAGTTAGTGCAAAAAATATGGGATCTTTCCCAATGCAACAAGACCAAATTTGCATAGACAAGGGCACATTTGGCACCCATGGCAACACCAGCAATCTTGTAAAACAGTTCACCTTCAAAGGTTAAATAGTTGTTCCTAAGAACATCCCTAGTTGGGATAATTCTGGTGTACTTGTTTTAAAATACAACTCTTTGTGTACCCCCCCCCCCTTATTGAAACAACTAAAAAATTGTGGCAAGTTTGTTTCAATGAATACACCAAGACAAAGTTGGGGGCTCAACCCATGGTGGTATTCATTAGGGGAAAAAACATTAAAAACATCCTGGAGGACAAGAAAAATAGATGGTACAAGTCTTTGATGGTCAAATGTGGGTCATGTAAATTTTGTCGCTACATTAATGATGGGTCATATGTGGCGATACATGGGCATGATTATTCTTTATCATGCCCAGGGAGATGTAGTTGTAATACTACGATGTTGGTCTATGTTGCCACGTGTGTCAGTTGCCATGTTTTCTATGTGGGAAAAACTGTCCGAAAGCTAAAGGACAGGATTGGTGAACATCTTAGGGCCATTAGAAGGAAAGATGGGCACAATGCTCTAGTCAGTCATAATGTTGGTTGCTCCAGTTTTAAAAAATGTATTTTCTTTTTTTATTGATCGGGTGGTACCAAACTGTAGGGGTGGCGATGACAGACTTCTTGTTGAAAGCAAAGAAGCAAGGTGGCAATTGAGGTTAAACGCCACGCGACCACCAGGACTTAATTAAGGTGTTTCCCTCATGCACATGTTAAAGCAGAGATCTAATAACATTATTTAGCACATTTACTATACTGGGTACAATGTTTAATTTGTATCCAGAACAGGTACACTATGGGGACATAATAGTGTCTTGAATAAGTCTGAAACCACAATTTGGTATTGTTTCAAACTTCAAAAGTTAAAAGCAAATGTTTTTTCAGCTTGGGTATGTTTATTAGCATTGACTGCTGCTATGTTCTTTTTATACACGTTTTTTATATATTAATGTTTTTAATTCATGGAATACATTTTTATAGTACTTTTAATATGTTCACTTAAAGTTTTCAACCAATTTTGTTGTTTGTGGAACTTAGTGGATATGTTTAAATATGGCTAGGTATTATACGCATTGTTAAATGGATTCTTTGATTTTTTTAGATGAAATGATTTGCACTAAGCACTTTTTTAAGGGCAGTTCACCTAATGTTATTTTATGGCTGATGATTGGCTTATCAATTAACTAATTCAGTGTTTGTAAAAAAATTTGTTCACTATTTATTCTGTTGTAGTTAGAGGTTTTTTTGACTCTGATGAAGCCAATTACTGGCGAAAGCACTTATTCGAAGGAACATTTTGTTGTCAATAAAGCTGGTGTGTTCCAGGTCGTTGCTGGGGTTATTTCTTTATTTTCCAATTTTTTTGATCCTGTTGGGAATCTGTTTTTGCTGTGTTTTGTATTAGATACAACAACAAGTTGGTGAGACTGTGCTTTGAAGTGACAAAGCAGCCAGGCACATTATCTGGATGTATAGAAGTATGGCTCTCGGCTTTGGACAGAACCATAGGACCTGCTCCAAGGCGACCTGTGGGGTGAGTGCAGGCATAATGGCATGCTGTGGAGGACAGTTTGGGGGGGTGATAGGGAGGTAAAGTTTCTGTTAACTATCTGCTAGTATACGTACCTTTGGTACAGAAGGCTGATGGGTTCTATTTCCACACCAGGTAGATATCTTGCTGACACTGTAGTGCAGTATAAGGGGGTACTGCACTTCTGAGTGCATCATCCTTCAAATGATATGTTAAATTGAAGCCCCATCTGCCTGTGTATGGTGGTAGCTCAAGTGGACACAAAAGAACCCACGGCACCTAACAAAGAGTAGGGGAATTGGCTACATTTTCTCTAGAAGTATAAATACCACCTCGGGTCTACCTTGAAAAAAGGCTGCTAGCTTAGTGGGACTAACCCAGTCAACAAAGAATAAATAAAAATAAAATATTTTTATGTTCTCAGGTGCTAACTGAGTATTACAGATAAGTATCAGTTTGATGCAGAGTTGGGTATTGCTGGAAGGTTTCTAACATAGCTGAAAAACACTTTATGGTTGCCCTTTACAGAGGTGGCAATTTTCATTTCATACTAATCCTTGGAGGTTTTGGTTTTGTGCTTAAGTTCTTTACTTAACCCATTAAGTTCATTTCTGGGATGTGATGTATTCAGCTTATTTTTTCAGGTTAAGGTGTTTAATCTTTTGTTACATAGTGGTTTATGCCACTATACTAGTTTATTTCAAACTTAAGCATTCTATTTGTGTTGGACAGGACCTGATGTCTCTATGCATGCATTAAAATATGAATAGAAACCATCTGTAAATGTAGTAGCGTTTTCTATGTGGTTTTTAAGGGGATGAAGGTTTGTAAATCACATCAGATAATCAGCAATACTAAAGCAGATTGCTATTTGAAAAGTTTCTAAAGGCCGTAGAGTTTACAGACAAGTAGGGTTTAGCACTCATGGTAAATATGACTGTACGTCATTGGATCTGACCAGTGATAGGGTAACTATGGTCATACAGCATAATAGGGTTACATTTAGGAGAACCAGAGCCAGAATATTGAGGCTGTAGCTGGGAAGTGCATTATCTGACCTAGAGAGTTTGCAGAGATAAAATCTAGAAAGAGTTGTGCATTTTTATTTGTGGCATACTAAGCTTCCCAGATTATGGATAGATAGCTGAGGCCCCCCCAACAAACAATGTTATGTTCAATGAAGAGAAACACTAGTTTGTCTCATCATGCCTCATGGGCTGTGGGTTAAATAAAGGCAGTTCTGCAGTTGGCTAGGATATGGTAAGCTGTCTTACTTAAAACTACTGGGTCATGGAGGAGGAGAATGTCATCATCTTGGTGTACAAGTCTCAAACTAATGGAATTTCTTATAAATATGGGCATACCTCAACCTGTGCCACAGTCTGAACAGTTGGCCTCAAATCCTTGTAGGAATGGTATGTTATGTCTGCAATGGAGCCATGTCTAAGTGACCCAGATATCTGTTTTCAAAGGTCAGGCTGGCTAGTAAGAAGTGTAGTTTCCTTAGGTTTCTAACATTGAGCAGTGCTGTCTTTATACAATAGCAGTCCTGATTTTGTCTAACCAGGTTGGTAGAAGGAGGATATTGACATTGCCTAAAATAGCACTATTGGGGTGGAGAAAGTTTTTGCTGATTTACAAAAGCCTTTGGGAGAGAGATGCAGGGCATCCATGGCAAAACAATTAGGACTGTTGATCATCACATTCTAGAATGACAATAATTTTTAAGACAATTATTGAACTCAATTATCTTTTGTTTGTACAGAGGTATCATTTTAGAGATGGCAGGATGCTGCTAAACACTAGTGTCATGCCAACTTTCAATGCATATTTAGAGAGTTGTACCATGCCTGTCCATGTAATCCAAGGGTGAGGGTCTCAAATCACTTGCTACTCCCATGTGCAAAAATACCATGTCATATGTGCACCTGGGGTGAAGGGACTTGATTTATCTTGTGACGTGTCAAATCCTGGCACCTGAGAAGCAGCTTACTCTCACTCTTTGCTTTCTGTGCCTAGTGAGTGTGTCCCACCATGGAGTCACCTATGATTAAGACATTACCATGTGTATCGGCATGCCCAAATAGCCTTAAGGCTAAAGCTTGCAAGCTGAGTGACTCCTAGTCTCAGTCACAGTGCTGGATGTGTAGCTGTTGTGCAAGTGTGATCTCAAGGGGTTTGTTGGCACATCCTACATCTCAGAAGCCATTATCATTTAGGGAGAGATTTCATGAGAACCTCAGTGTGGCAATTTTTTTTCTTGCTGATGGATGGCATGCTGTTATGAAGGGTCTATATCACGTTGTCGAACTCTTAAAAGTTCGAACATCATATGGTCGACACCATACGATTAAACTTTTAAAAGTTCAAATGTTTCAATGGAAATGTTTGTAAAGTGTGGAATGGGAAGATTTCCCTTTTCTGCACTGTAGTGCAATCTTGGAGTTGGTATATTTAAGGAGTGGGGGGTGCATGGGGGCTTGCACCCCTGCTTAAACTGTTCAGGTAGGTTTTTTCTTTGGTTTATTTGTTTTTATTACATTTTCGAACTTTTAAAAGTCTGATCATATGGTGTCGACCATATGACGTTTGGACTTTTAAAAGTTTGATTATGTAATATAGACATGTTATGAAGTAGGTGATGGCATTGATAACTTGGTGTGTACTGACTACATTTTTATGATAGTCTGGCCTTAGGATTTAGTGCTTACACCTCTCAAAAGTAGATTAAATTTGCAGTAGGACTAGGTGGTTGTCAGTCAGAATGAGACAGTGCATTGCCTCATGGTGTCTAGTATTAACAGGCTGGCAATAGATGCCATAAATGCCGATTGTGATCTTGTGGTTTCCAGAATCTGGGAGAGAGTGTTGAGCTGATTACAGTACTAATAAGGTATGGGTTATGTGATTTTACCTAACACCTAAGTAATCCTGGTGTCTATTAATGCTTAGGTAATGTTAGTAGAGGTATTACACCTGTGGTGAGCTACAATGAGCAGAGATATGAATCAGCAAACTGGCCCAGATGCCACAATACAGGCAATGAATGGGCTGTCAAACTGGATCAGATGACACAAGACACAAGAGTGCTGACCAGCAGTAACATAACAGCCAGTTCCACCAGAGGTGCATTATTAATTACTAGTACAGACGTAGCAGCAATGTATTTAACAGCAAGTTGATACAATCAAATTATATAAAGTGGGATTAACAGCAAGTTTTACAACAGTTCAGTCAAGTTATATAAAGTGGCTTTTACATCAACAACAAACTATGTCCACAGTGTCAACATTTATTTATGTGGTGTGTGATAAGGCAATGATGTTCCTAGATTCTGGAGCAATTATGCAGACTGAGCAGAGATCATACCTCTCAAGCTCTTTAACTTATATTTATTGGTTAGTAAAAGTGTATTTTGTGCATATTAGGATGGTTGGAACTTTAAGGGTTAATGAATAATGAGGAATTCATTGATGTGTGTATATAATAGGATGAGTTTGTATGATTATTTGTTCCACTGAAGGCGAATGGCCGAGGTACCAGGATGGATGTATTAAATGAACATTTTCTTTCATCCTACTACTTGACTCCTTTGAACTTTTGGTGTATTTTCAGCTGTTGGTGTTGGAGTTGGATTTTATGTTTTTGCTATGGAGAATTTTTCTGAAAGGAGTCAAAGTGGTGAGAACCTTTTATTTGCTGAACTGCTGAAGGAAAGAGAGCGTAAACTGGCTGCTTCTGACTTGTGGTCAATGAGTATTGGTGAGTCATATTCAGAGGAGTTTGTTCGTTTGGAACGTTTAATGGCTAAAGAAGTGACTATTTTCTATGATTCTAAATTATTGGAAAAATATGTGGTTCTTAATATTACCCCTAGGGGTTTGTGTATTGCTAAACTACCAGCTGGTGGTTTTGGTGAAGAGGAAAATGACCTACTATTAAAGTGGAGGCAGGCTGCACAGGAATGCTCGCTAAACTGGTTGAGAATTCTTATTAAAAGAAATGACAGGACTATTGAAAATTTGCGCAAGAAAATTGTTGATTTACAACAGGAACTGATGAGTAAAACTTCATCTAATGTTTTTCAGTCCAACTTTAAAAACATCAATGAAAAAATTGTTAAAGTCGAAAATGATGTCATGAGTCGGAAAAAGACCAAATTAAATAGAGACATAAAAGATTTTGAAAGAAATGAAGTGTATAACTGGCCATGGAGGGGGCATCGCTTTCAGCCGAAGCATAGGAGACGTACTACCGGAAGTGAGGATGCGTCGTCCTGTTCATCGGTTGAGACTGGTGGAAGTCGCAAGAGCATGTCCTTTGATGATGTTGCTTCAGATGCTTCTAATGGAGGTGGTATGGAGAACCAGAGGGGAGAACAGACTCCTCGGAAATCCCATTCGAGCATGCAAACACGGTCTGGAAGAAACCAAAGGAAGGCAAATGTTACCACTGCCGTTCCGCCCTTTTCAAAAAACATGAAGTAAGGTTTTTACGGCCTTTTGAACTGTCGGCATCGTGTAACTTTAGACATTTTATTGATGCCAGACTGGAAGAAACTAATGAAGGTAGGACTAATGACATTTATTTAGAAAGTGCTGCTGGTGTTGTTTTGGATCATGTGGCTGATTCTTTAGTACAAACTGACCAATTTTGCAGTAATAATGTTAATGTGGTAAACCTTTCTGGTTTGGTTTTGTCTGATGATATGATTAGTTTGCTTTCTAAAGGCACTAAATTTGTGCCGACTAAGTTACCTCAGTTGGCTGATGTATTACTGGACGTTCGGAAGTTCATCCGCAAACTAAATTTGAGAGTGTTTTTTTCTGAGCGTGGATGTATTTCTAAAGTTGAAACAGAGAGTGATATTCAGCCAGAGGATGACTTATTGAATTTAAGCATTTATGACTATGATGATAGTTTTATTAATGAAAATGTAACTGATGATATTGTTGGTGATGATGTCAACCCATGTGTGGATGAAGGTTATGGAGGGGGTTATGGGCGTATTGATGTACTCAGCTTTTCGAGTGACAGCACATTCATTCCTCCCAAATGTTGTGCGGCTATAAATGCGTTTGCATATGTAGCTTGTTCCAGTATTGAAAAAGCATTTAAGGTTTTTTGTAGACAAAACAGGACATTTAATCTTAATAAATGTGAATGGATGGCTTTAAAAGAACTGAGAACTAAGTTAGATAGGATTACGGTAAAGCCAGCACACAAAGGGGGCAATTGGGTGATTATGGATACTGATAAATATGACAATATTATCGGTACCTTGCTGGGAGAAGATACATATGTTAAACTGGATAGTAACCCCCTACAATTGTATTCAGATGAACTCTCTGAACTATTGGAAAAAGGTGAAAGGTTAGGGTTTTTTACTAGCCAGGATGTTAGAAAGTTAATAGTTAAACAACCTTGTCACCCATATATTTATATTATCCCCAAAATACATAAAAGCATGACGGATCCGCCAGGAAGACCCATTATTTCTCGTATAGGTTCCTTTGTTGAAAGAGTGAATAAGTTTTTGGATTTTCATTTTAAAAAATATCTTTCTAGGGTTTGTTCTCATTTTAAAAACACTGAAGAGGTATGTCATGCATTACATGGGGTAGAGTGGAAAGAAGACTTATATTGGGCGAATGTTGATGTATCATCTTTGTACACTAATATCAATAAAAGATGGGGCATGGAGGCCATGAGTAAAATGATGGGTGAAGGACCACGCACCATGTTTTTGATGTGTTTATTGGAGTTTAGTTTGACACATAATTATTTTATGTGGAAGAAGGACTTCTTTCTACAAGTTAAGGGCACTGCTATGGGGGCAGCTTTTGCCCCTACTTATGCAGTAATTTATATGGCTGAATTTGAAAAAGAATTTATGTTTCAAAATAGTTTTTTTGTGAATAATGTTGTCTTTTACAGATGTTATATTGATGATTTGATATTTTGTTTGTAGGGGAGGCATTACTTTGTTTGACATGTTCATGGAAGATCTGAAAGGTAACACTCATGGGTTGAAATTTATTGCACAGACTTCTCAAAACAACATACCATTTTTAGATGTAGAGTTTTATATAGGAAAGGATAATTTGGTTCAACACAAACCCTTTAGGAAACCAACAGTGGTTAACAACTTTTTGCATGCAAGTAGTATGCACCCTCCCCATCTAGTAAAGGCTCTACCAGAAGGGGAATTTAAGAGAATGTTAAGGAACACCTCGGATCCGGATTTATGGGATGAAGCCTGTGATGAAGTTTTCACTAGGCTTTCATCCAGAGGATATGAAAAGGCTGTACTTTCTAAAATTAAAAATAGGTTATGTGGAGCTACAATTTCAAGATGGGGAGGTTATAAGTATCATTGCAGTCAATATAAAAGAAAGAAGCTGGAAACAGCGCACTAAAACCGCACTTTATTGTACTTCACAACGATACTGAAATCCACAAAATAATCCACAAGGTAAACGCTTTGGAGCAAATCAATGCGTTTTCGTCAGCTTGGTGCTACGACCTTTGCCTCTCTGAGTCTTGCTAATCTCTCTGCATACACCTCACTGTTCACTGTGATTTCAACTGCTCTGCTTAAAGTGTTCAGTAGGTTTTTTCTTTGGTTTATTTGTTTTTATTACATTTCCGAACTTTTAAAAGTCTGATCATATGGTGTCGACCATATGACGTTTGGAACTTTAAAAGTCTGATTATGTAATATAGACATGTTATGAAGTAGGTGATGGCATTGATAACTTGGTGTGTACTGACTAAGTTTTTATGATAGTCTGGCCTTAAGATTTAGTGCTTACACCTCTCAAAAGTAGATTAAATTTGCAGTAGGACTAGGTGGTTGTCAGTCAGAATGAGACAGTGCATTGCCCCATGGTGTCTAGTATTAACAGGCTGGCAATAGATGCCATAAATGCCGATTGTGATCTTGTGGTTTCCAGAATCTGGGAGAGAGTGTTGAGCTGATTACAGTACTAATAAGGTATGAGTTATGTGATTTTACCTAACACTTCAGTAATTCTGTTGTCTATTAATGTTTAGGTAATGTTAGTTAGTACCTCTCAAGCTCTTTGCACAAGGAACCTGTACAAGGGCAAAAAACAACGGAGGAGCAAAAGCCCAAAAATAGGGATAGATATTAAATGTTGCTCATATAAACATAGAAATTTGCTAGAATAATGAGTTTTGTACTGTCATGCATTTTCTAAAGGATATAATGTCTGAAGCTCAAATATCTTGCATTATTTAGTGGCTTCAATCCTCTATCAGTTTCCACATTTTATGAGTAATAGACCAAAACTAGGAGGTAAAACTCTATAGACAGTTGAGAACTATGGTAGAGGTTTCACATGGATGGATGCTGCCTCTTATAGAGTTGTTGCTGTGCCAGATGGTATGAATGTTTGCAGCTGCTGAAAATAGTTATCAGGAGTGTACAACCCCTCCCCTCCAACACACACACACACACACACACACACACACACACACACACACACACACACACACACACACACACACACACACACAGACACAGACACACACAGACACACACACACACACACACACACACACACACCCACACACACCCACACACCCACACACACCCACACACACCCACACACACACACACACACATGGTATAGAGCTGTAGCTGGATCATCTAGCACCTAGTGTCTTTCCTGGCACTCCTTAATCTGGGCAAAAAGTAAAGGTCCATTGTTTCCTCCTCACCTCTGTCTTAAGAACACCAGGACCTCTGTGCCTCTGTGCTCAAAAACTGTAAATGGAGCAAAACAAAACTTACTGCAACATATATCACATGCAGCCATGAGGCAAACACTTCAGTTCTAACTACAAAAGCAGTTTGGCAGTGTCAGAATTCAGAACGCCATTACGGAAGTGAATATCAGTACTGCACTGCCTGACTGGCATATGCCGATCTTTACATCTAGTACCTTGCGCATGAGGTGACCGTACCCTTCACCCCACCCCTGTTACACTTCTGACAAGGCACAACATTCCCCAGATGTTGTGGGATGGGTTTTCATGATTAAAGCCAGCAATTCAGTACAGATATGCTTGTCTACCTGCAGGCCAACACAACAGAGCAATGACATCAATGGTGTAGCTAGGCATAATCAGTGTACTCATATGAGTACATTTTTTCAGAAGAACATTCTGGAAATGTAATAGATGTGGCAGCACATATCATTTAGAAGTATCTAAATTAGTGTTTGTTGTACTGAACTAGACAAAACATGATTAAAAGATAGGAGTGCACCTCTTAAAATTGTCTTATGATTATAAGTGGCAACAGCTGAAAATAGTGCACCCCTTTCTGAAGTGTATAGGGGCAACATTTTGATGGCTGAGTACATGTTTTTACTTGATAGTTGAGTGGTGGAGGGGCAGCAAAATGAGGTTTGAATACCAAATATGAATTTCTGGCTACACCCCTGGATGACATCCATAAACTCACCAAGTTTAAGCAAGCAATCAGTAGTACACAGGAAATTATACAAACACACTGCTATGTGACCCATAGCAATTTCACCTAGGAACAGCAGCAGTAGCTCCTTCTGTCACCAAGAGGTAACCTGCTAGACCTAGTTGCAAATGCAGAAAATCACTAGAGCACAGAATAGATTTAAAATCAAATTATATGCCCCAGAATGGATTGTAAGATCTCTCCATTTAAAAAATATATATATCCCAAATCTTCTGCTAAAGACCAGGTTAGGATCTAGGCCCTCTGGTTGTGGTGGTTATAACCTACATGCACTACCCACAAGTAATCTTTTCCCTGAAGTACTGTCATATGAATTATCACCTTCCCCTCTTTAGAGGTTTTGTCTCTGCTGGTGACAAAATATTTTTATCTGTAAATAAGACCAAATTTTAAAGGAAGTATTCCTTCCTACTATCCAAAGCTACAAGACTGAAGTTTGGTATAATGGCTAAGGTCCTAACCTTATAGACACAAGGTACAAGGTTTAAGTCTGACCCTAGATTATTGGCTAGGCTTAAAATGGCCCTTCAGGGCAGATAGCCTAGTATTCACATATGAGCCTATAACAGATTGTACGGCTAGGCTTATAAAGGCCCTGGTGGTCATTAGCTAGTATATAACTATGAACTAAGACATGTGCAGCCAGTGACTATGTCAGCAGGCAGGCTCATACACAGGTTGATAAGAGGATCTGCTGTCATTCATTTCTGTAAAGGCATACAGTCTTCCTAAACTTGAGTCAGTCCACGTAAATGTCAGGAAGCATTCTGCATCTTCTTTAACTTTGAACCAAACTACACAGTCAGGGGCTGACAGAAACGCTTCAGTCAAAGACCTTATTTTGTTAATAGACATTTTCCCAGAATTTGTGCACCTAAAGATATGACAAATTATATGCAATTATGTACAGGCCTAAGTCTGAACTGCATGCATATGGGAGAGTCCTGTTCATTAAAGACATAAGCCACAGCCTGAAGAAGTACAGACAGTCCATAAGCATATGCATAATTGCATAAGGCAAGGCTTAATCCCATCAAGGTGTGGGCCTGGGGATCACAAAGTCTGTCAGCAAGGGGACAGAGTAAAGCATTCAACATTTTGCACTACTGCTGTGCAAGGTAAGAGTGTTGGGACTAGCAGAACTAGCATGACTTGTCAAGACGACAGCAAGCCTTTCAAATGACAGGTAGTGAGGAGACAGCATATGACACATGCCTAGGATGTAATGTGCTAAAATTCTCACAACCTCTGACTGGTGTCAATGTATATCTTCATAGGTTCATAGGTAAGTACTAGGCTATCTGCCCAAGGGCATTTATAAGCCTAGCCAGAATGTGTTGGCTTTCGCCACCCCCTTAGATTAGTTCCCTGTCCCTCTGTCCAGCAGAGCCATTAGTTCCCTGTGCCACTGTCCAGCAGAGCCACTGCAGTGATCCCTGGGGTAAATTTTCGGTTTCCCATCCACCTATCAAGGTTTCTCTTGAAGAGTGTTAGTGAGGGACTCTGCCTGATATATATTGGAATCCTGTTCCAAAGCATGGGGAGTCTCTGGGATAGGAATCTATCCCTCCAGCATGCCCTATTTATCATTGTGGTGAGGTTTACATCTCTAGAGTGTGTGGCTCTCCGGGATTTGTTTTTTTTTTTTTTTTAGGTGGACCATGTCCATCAATTCTGGGTTGGACATGGACTTGTATGTCAGGCAGAGATCACCTCTGAGTAAGCAGTATGCAACACAGTACAGCTGGAGTTTCTTGAGTTGGGCTGCATAGGGCATTTGTTTGAGGCCAGTAATCCTCTTGGTGAGGTACTTTTGTGGTCTTTCCAGCTGTTGCAGGTATCTTGTAAGGTACATCCCAAATGGGGCGTTGTATTCTATGATGGGTCTAATGAGTGATGAGTAGAGAGGCACAATAACCTCTTTTGTTCTAGATGCGAACCCTTTTGTGATTAGGTGGGCCACATAGAAGGATTTTCTAACCACCTTGGCAATATGATTATCAAAGGAGAGATTACTATCTACTTGGGTCCCCAGATCCCTTATTACATTTTCTGTATTTAGGGGACTACCACCTATGTGGTAGTTCGCGGGTACTTTGTTTTTTCCAAAGGGGATGACTATGCACTTTTTGGCATTTAGCTTGAGGTCATGATTTTGACACCAGGTACCCGTCTCAGTGAGACCCATCTGGAGGGTGTCTGTATCAGCCGGAGAATCAATTATGGCCCCTAGTTTGCAGTCATCTGTGAACTTAGTCATCCATAGTCCTGCTATGCTTACCTGTACCTCTTAGAAGTATAGACTGAACAGGAGAGGTCCTAGGACTGAGCCCTGGGGGATGCCACTTGTAACTGGTTTAGAGTCGGACGTAGAGCCTGCAACTCTCACCATGTGGGTTCTATCCATGAGCCAGTTGGCAACCCATCTTGTGACATAGGGGTTTATGTTCAAGCTGGTGAGCTTGTCTATAATACTAGAATGGGGAATGGTGTCGAAAGCCTTTGTGAGGTCCAGGTAGGCTGTGTGGACCTCCTTTTCCTCGTCTAATGCCTTGGTAACTGTCTCAAAGAAGTCCACCAGGTTTAGGAGGCATGACCTGCCCTTAACAAAGCCAAACAAGGTAGGGTCAAAGGTTTGGAGGTTCCCAATGTCTCTGTTAATGAATTCCATGATGATGCGTTCCATAGCCTTGCAGACCAGGCTAGTCAGGCTTATAGGGCGATAGTTCCCGGGGTCTGTTGTGGCTCCACCTTTGTGGAGTGGGATAACTGTTGCTGTGCACCACTCTGTGGGTACGTAGCCTGTAGAGAGGCTGAGTTTGAACAGTGTGTTTAGGTGAGGGGTTAGTTCATTTTGGAGCTCTTGTAAGACACAGTCTGGGACACCGTCCGGTCCCATTGAAGCTGTGTTTTTGGCTTTGGATAGGGCTGTTTTAACCCATGTGTCAGTGATTGATGGGTCCCTACATTCGTCTGGTATGGTTATGGGCCCTTTAGGGGGTGAAGTTTGCACTAAACCTGTCTGCCAGAATGTTGGCAATATCAGTCGGTTCAGTGTATTTTGTGCCATTCTGTACTAATTCAGAGCAGATCTGAGAGTTTCCACTTAGGTTCTTGACATAGCTAAAGAACGCTTTGTGGTTATCTTTGGAGTCATTGGCAATTTTTCTTTCGAAACTAGCCTTGGATGATTTAATGAGGGATTGTAGTTTCTTGCTGATACTGATCAGGGATGTCTTTCCTTCTAGGGATTTTACTCTTTTCTGTACTAGTTTCCTCCTTCTGTTGTATAGCTTGTTTATGGCAGAGGTCCACCAGACTGGTTTCCTCTTCTTGCAGGAGTGAGTCTTGGTTTTACTTGGGATAGCACGATCCATGCATTCCTGCAGATGCTCAGAGAGTGCCTTTGTAATGGTTTCAGCAGCTTGGATAGCATTGTCCTTTAGCATGG
Source organism: Protopterus annectens (assembly GCF_019279795.1). Classification (NCBI taxonomy): domain Eukaryota; kingdom Metazoa; phylum Chordata; order Ceratodontiformes; family Protopteridae; genus Protopterus; species Protopterus annectens. The sequence goes on along the minus strand of NC_056749.1, from coordinate 670,170,316 downwards.
GGGCTGTGAACCTTTCCACCTCTGTCTTAAGTAACATGAAGTTTGCTTTTGAAAAGTTTTTCATGGTGGTTTCCTTGATTGGGGGTGGGGGCGGAATGTGGATATCCAGACTGATTAGTCTATGGTCTGATCTAACCAGCGAGGGGTTGACCTCCGGTGTGGATCACCGGTCGCCCATGTTGGTGATGACCAGTATGTTGTTCCCACTGGTGGGGGTGTTGACCAGTTGATCACACCTAATAGAGACAGAGACCAACCCACTCAGGTAACAGGCTCCTGTGTTATTCTGATCACCAATTAAAATCTCTCCTGTTTGGCTATCAATGCAGGAAGCCTCAAGACTTAACTTTTTGAGAAACCATTGGGCATAATCTGCTAGACTTATAAAGATCAGCCAGTAAAGACAGCCAGGGTATGCAATGAGAGGAGTGTATCATGGTGGGGGAATCATTAGGCTTAAAGATCCCAGAGGGGACTGTGTATGAGTTAAAGGGGAGCATAAACATCTTCGGATATTCTCTTTTTGCAGAATCAGAGGGTAAAGGGGAGCATAAAAATCTTTGGATATTCTCTTTTGGCAGAATCTCTGAGGGATCTGCCTTTTGCTACTGTGCATGTTGTTCAGCTTTATAAACTCTGAGCTGTACTTTGGAACAGAATATTTTATCACCCTCCCAGAAACTGTCAAAACTGCTCACTACAGCCCTCCCAGGCATTTTCATTTTGTCTTCTTTTAGTATCCTAAGCCTGCTGTGATCTCAGTGGTAGAAGAACACAATGATGTCTCCTGAAAATGTTTTTCATCTCTACACCCGTTCAGATGTATGGGTTTATTTTTTAGTGAGTTTATTCTTCCTGAATCAGATTTCATAAACTTCAGCTCTGTACTTCTGATAAAATGAACAACCATCCACAGAGACAGAGGTGATTTCCATCGCCTATGCAGTGTGCAATTTCATTTTCACCACCTAAACAATGTTTTTTTTCTAATTCACTTAATCTCTTGTAAGCTCCTTTTCACTTTTACACATTAGCTCATGGACAGACAGCCACCATCAGCATTTTTTTTTTTGTCGAACTGGATCATGCTCTGTCCTCATGCTGTTCCCGGTCCCTAATGTATGTCAAATATATTTCTATATCTTAGTTTTTTTTCATATCCAGAAATCTCTACCTCCGTTTATTTTTTTTGTTTTGTTTTTATTTCACAGAGGTCCCAATGTGTTTTTGTCTTTTTTCTCATGATCCTTTGGAAGCATCTCCAGCTGTTCAGTATCTGTATTTGTTGGTCTTACATACTTAAATTACATAGCATTTATTACACTGTGTGCACTACATTCATGCTAAAACCCTTTAAGCATTACTTGTCATGCTATAACCCTGAGATTTTGTCCTATTGCAGAGGCCACATATTTCAAAGCAGTAAAGTCAATGAAGGTATCTTCTCACTTGAATGCCTCCATTTTATAACAATTTGTTCATTAACTGTTGTATTCCCAAATATATCAATGGCAGCCTTTGCTATTTTAGACAATTGTCATTTTTTTTTAGATTTTCCAAAATGTATTTTATTATTCAAGAGTGTTCAGTATGGTCTTCCTTACTTCACTTGAAAATAGAATCAGTTTTCAGTGCAAAGCAGTAATGTGTTTTTCCTGAATAGAGAGCAGAACACCTGCACTGCCAACCACAACACACTGTCTCAGTTAGTGAATGTACATTAAATGGGGGAGAGGGGAGTAGGACATCCATCAGTGTAACATGGGGAGGGGGGGGGTCAAAAAACACACCATCTCATGTCCACTCCCACCTTAGCTGTCCTGCAGAGCACATTCACCAGCATTCTAACAGCAATAAACAGTAACGGCATAGCATTTATGCGAACCCAGCCACTGGGGATGCACAAGCCAGTGCATTTCTTTGTGCAGGTCCCAAACCCGGATAAATGGGGAGGGTTGCATCAGGAAGGGCATCTGGCATAAAACTTCGCCAAATCATTCATGCAAACAGCAGTAAATATTTACATACTGGATCGGTCGAGGTCTGGGTTAACAACGACTGCCACCACTACTGATAGCCAACAGGGTGCTGGTGGAAATTGAGCTACTGTTGGCCGAAGGAGGAGAAGAGGTGGAAGGCATGGCTGAAGGCAGGAAGAGAGGAGAAAGGCTAGGACTGTAGTAGTGAGGGTTGGAACTTTGAATGTTGGCAGTATGACTGGTATAGGGACAGAGCTAGCCGATATGATGGACAGAAGGAAGGTTGGTATATTGTGTGTGCAAGAGACCAGATGGAAGGGGAGTAAGGCTAGGTGTATCGGGGGTGGGTTCAAATTGTTTTATCATGGTGTGGATGGGAGGAGAAATGGCATAGGAGTTATCCTCAAGGAACAGTATGCTAAGAGTATTTTGGAGGTGAAAAGAGTGTCGGATAGAGTGATGTTTATGAAGCTGGAAATTGATGGTGTAATGTTGAATGTTGTTAGTGCATATGCTCCACAAGTTGGGTATGCGATGGATGAGAAAGAAAAATTTTGGAGTGAGTTGTATGAAGTGGTGATGACTGTACCCAAGGGTGAGAGTGGTGATTGGAGCAGATTTCAATGGGCATGTTGGTGAAGGGAACAGAGGGGATGAGGAAGTGATGGGTAGGTATGGTGTTAAAGGAATGCAGAAGGTCAGATGGTAGTGAATTTTGTGAAAAGGATGGACATGGCTGTGGTGAATACGTATTTTAACAAGAGGGAGGAGCATAGGGTGACATACAAGAGTAGAGAAAGATGCACACAGGTGGATTATATCTTATGTAGGAGGAACAGTTTGAAGGAGACTGGAGATTGTAAAGTGGTGACCGGGGAATGTGTAGTTAGGCAGCATAGGATGGTGGTTTGTAGGATGACATTGGTGATCATGAAGAGGAGGAGGAGTGTGAGGGCAGCACCAAGGATCAAATGGTGGAAATTGAAAAAGGGTAATTGTGAGGTGGAGTTCAGGGATGAGTTAAGACAGGCACTGGGTGGCAGTGAAGAGTTACCAAATACCTGGGTAACTACAGCAGAGCTAGTAAGGGAGATAGCTAGAAAGGTGCCTGGTATGACATCTGGACAGAGGAAGGATGACAAGGAGACATAGGTTCATAGGTTCATAGGTTTATACTAGGCTATGCCCCCCATTTATAAAAGCTAAGCCTAGCCCATTAGGCTTACGCGCACCCCTTATATATGAAAAATACTGTGCCCATTAGTTTGTTGTGCCTCTGTCCAGCAGTGACACAGAGTTGATTCCCTAAAAACCCAACCATCTCCATCATCCAGGTCTAGATTTTTTTCTTGAACAGAGTCTCTGTGGGTTGCCTCTGCCCACAGGGATTTATTCCACACCACAGTTAGAGTCTCTGAGTGATAAATGTATCCCTCCCAGCCGCCACAGCTATATATCCGTATAGGTTTTAAGGGTTAATTTGATGGTGGTGTTGGTGGGATTGGATTTTTTGAGTTTGAGCATTGATTGTAATTCATGCACCCATGGCCTGTATGCCAGTCACCTGCGCACTGATGCGACTGGGTTGCGCGACTGAATAGAGCTTCTAGATCTGGAGTCCAGGCAGCAGTTTTGACAGAGAACCTTTATCCTTTTCCAAGGAACTTTTTCGGTTTAAGAGCTGCAGTCTCTCTCAGTTGCAGAATGGGGGTGAGATACATCCCATCGGGGCATTGTACTAATGATCATTGGTCTGATACATGTGACTCAGGGGAATCATGACCTCACACTGGTCTTGATCAGGTGGGTTTGAGATCAGGTGGTGGATGTAGAAGCCATTGTGGTGTTCTTTAAAAGGCCCCCAGTGTCAAGAAAGGGGTCTGTCAACCTGGGTCTTTCAGGTCCATGATAGCCACCTGTGCTTAGTATGGTGGTTTTGGGGTTACCTAGCTTTTTTTCGTTACCTTGTTTTTCTATTTTTTTATGCATGGTCATTTGTTGGGCTGAGGCCTTCCATGCATTATCCACAGCCCGCGATCTGTTTCCATGAGTCCTTCATGAAGGATACTATCCTGCAGCTATTGGCCTGCAAACACTCAGGCTTCAAGTTTGCCAATGCCTGGCCTCAACCTCAGCTAAATGGGTCCCATGCTGGCCAAGGGGGACAGGACACAGATGCCAAACAACAGACCCGGACCTGGCCTCTTCTGACCAGCAGCACTTCTCTGACGGGGTTTATGGGTTTGTCACCTTGTGAGCAACTTTATTACATTTTGACTGGTATGTCATGTGTTGCCGTTTTCTAAACAACATCGAAAGTGGGTATTGTGTCGAAGCCTTGCAAGGTCAAGGTTTAGGTTGTGTCGAACTTTCTTCATCAATGGCCTTAGGCTGTAGTTCAAAAGTTTCCTCCAAGTCAAAAAAGTGAAACTGGTCCAAAAGGTCAACCAAAAGCTTAACAAATGATGTCTTATGTTCGGGAGCTGATCCTTTCCCGGGTCCAATGTCTGCTTTGCAGATCCTGGACTGCTTATGCCATCCATAGACTTGCAGGGGGTGCTTGGAGTATAACCACTTAGTGAGGAGGCACCACTGGCAGGGCACGGGTGCACTTGGCACCGGCATTACGTTAAGGCTCCACGATTACGTAGCCCTTGGGTGCGGTTTAATGTGTAACAGCTCATGTGTAACAGTCCCCTTATGTGCATCCGTCCCATTGCAGAGCTCAGCTAGCACAGAGTCAGCACACCATTGCTGCTTAGAGATAGCTTGCAGTTTTTAGCTTTAGAGAGCATGAGAGGAGGCTTTCAGGCTGGATAGTTTGAGGCTGATGTTGGAATGAGGAAGTACAGGAGAGTATACAGAGAAAGAGGTTGGCAAAGAAGAAGTGGGATTGTCAGAGAAGAAGAAAGTAGACAGGAGTATAAGGAGATGAGGTGCATGGCAGAGAGAGAGGTGGTGAAGGCTAAGGTTAAGGCATATGGAGAGCTGTATGAAAGGTTGGACACTAAGCAGGGAGAAAAGGACCTGTACCGATTGGCTAGACAGAGGGACCGAGCTAGGAAAGATGTGCAGCAGATAAAGGTGATAAAGAATAATGAGGGAAACATACTCACAAGCAAGGAGAGTGTGTTGAGCAGATGGAAAGAGTACTTTGAGGGGTTGATGAATGAAGAGAATGAGAGGGAGAGAAGGTTGGATGATGTACGGATAGTGAATCATGAAGTGCAGTGGATTAACAAGGAGGAAGTAAGGCTAGCTATGAAGAGGATGAAGAATGGAAAGGCTGTTGGTCCAGATGACATACCTGTGGAAGCATGGAGGTGTTTAGGTGAAATGGCAGTGGAGTTTTTAACTAGATTCTTTAATGAAATCTTGGAAAGTGAGAGGATGCCTGAGGAATGGAGAAAAAGTGTTTTGGTACTGATTTTTAAGAATAAGGGTGATGTGCAGAGCTGTAGTAACTACAGAGGGATTAAAGTGATCAATCACAGCATGAAGTTATGGGAAAGAGTAGTGGAAGCTAAGTTAAGAAGGGACATGATTATTAGTGATCAGCAGTATGGTTTCTTGCTGGGAAAGAGCAATACAGATGTGATGTTTGCTCTGAGAGTGTTGATGGAGAAGTACAGAGAAGGTCAGAAGGAGTTGCATTGTGTTTTTGTACACTTAGAGAAAGCATATCACAGGGTGTCTATCGAGGAGTTGTGGTATTGCATGAGGAAGTCGGGAGTGTCAGAGAAGTATGTAAGAGTGGTACAGGATATGTACGAGGGTAGTGTGACAGTGGTGAGGTCTGCGGTGGGAGTGATGGATGCGTTTAAGGTGGCGGTGGGATTACATCAAGGATCAGCTCTTAGCCCTTTCTTATTTGCAATGGTGATGGACAAGTTGACAGACAAGATCAGACAAGAGTCCTCGTGGACTATGATGTTTGCAGATGACATTGTGATCTGTAGTGAGAGTAGGGAACAGGTGGAGGAAACTCTAGAGAGATGGAGATATGCTCTAGATAGAAGAGGAATGAAGGTCAGCAGGACTAAGAAAGAATATGTGTGTGTGAATGAGAGGGAGGATAGAGGAATGGTGAGGTGGCAAAGGTGGATGAGTTTAAATACTTGGGATCAATAGTTCAGAGTAATGGTGAGTGTGGAAGAGAGGTGAAGAAGAGAGTACAGGCAGGATGGAGTGTGTGGAGAAGAGTGTCAGGAGTGATTTGTGACAGATGAGTACCAGTAAGAGTGAAATGGAAGGTCTACAAGAGGGTAGTGAGACCAGCTGTGTTATATGGGTTGGAGACAGTGGCACTGACAAAAAGACAGGAGTTAGAGCTGGATGTGGCAGAGTTAAAGATGTTAAGATTTGCACTGGGTGTGATGAGGGTGGACAGGATCAGGAGTAAGTATATTAGAGGGTCAGCCCAGGTTGGAAGGTTTGGAGACAAAGCCATAGAGGCAAGATTATGTTGGTTTGGACAGGTGCTGAGGAGGGATGCTGAGTATATTGTGAAAAATATGCTAAGGATGAAGCTACAAGGTAACAGGAAAAGAGGAAGGCCTAAGATAAGGTTTATGGATGTGGTGAGAGAGGACATGCATGTGGTTGGTGTGACAGAGCAAGATTCAGAGGACAGGAAGAAATAGAAACAGATGATCCGCTGTGGCTACCCCTAACGGGAACAGCCGAAAGAAGATGATGATCTATGCATGCCCACCCAGACAAAGACTTTAGAAAGATAGTCCTGCTAGACATACAATGTATATTTCTTTGGGTCTAGTGATATAAACATTTAAAATGTGCACATTAGTTCATTACACTAATTATAGAATGCATGTTATATGACCTGAAATGGACATCTAAAATGAAGGTCTAAGCAGACAGAATATATAACTTTTTGCTGAATGAGTCTCATGTATGATATTCCTACTGTATTTTATTTCAAGACCATAGGAAAATATTAGTTAACAGCACAGACTTAGTAATAAAACATGGATACTGTTAGATGGGAAGGTTCTTTTCCCAACCTGAATATCCAAACTATCAAGGTCAGTCACCTGACTATTACATAACTTTCTAATTACTTGAAAATAAGGTGATGATTTCAAAAAAGGAATCCACTGAAATTACCACATACAAGTGACAGACACCCATCAAATGTTTATTTTTTTGTGAATATTGCTTTTCCCATTAGGTTCAATAGGAAGACGACTACAGTAAACAACAGGGCTAACAGAAGCTATAACTTTTATTTTAAATTGTTTTGCTTACATTCTTGGCTCATCAGTAATTTTTCAAGCTTTTTGCTACTTCATATATTTTTCAACTGACCAACATATACTGCTCAAAGTAACAGTTCAAAGGAGCAAAGTAAAAAAAAAGTCAAACAGCCAGGAAAGGGACCCAGACTGAACCAAACAGTAACGTGTCTTGTTAGACACTCTGGAGAGTACAATACTTTTGAGTATACCTACAGTATGCTTAATGAAAGCAAGCAACACCAATGCTTCAAGCAGGCAACCAAGCAATTTCATGTGTCAACAAGTGAAGACAGTCATGTGATACTTCGCATGTAAGGCGCTATAGGTACGGAATGCTTACTGCACTACACACTGCATCTCTCCCATAAAGCTTTAAAATATTGTACTTGCTATATATATATATATATATATATATATATATATATATATATATGTAGGCAGTCTGAAGCTGCAAACATTTACATGAAGGAAAATTTTCAATGGAATTTTTGCGGGCAGCCTTTTGCAAGGGATCATGGCGCAGCAGAGTAAGGGCATATGTTATGCAATCTCAAAGTTGGAATATATAAACATGTATATATGATTAGCAGTTTTAATAATTTTCAATCATTTTAGATTGAGTGTTCAGTACTGTGAATGTCTGAGATGTACGTGTGTGTGTGTGTGTGTGTGTGTGTGTGTGTGTGTGTGTGTGTGTGTGTGTGTGTGTGTGTGTGTATATATATTGACAGACAGATGTGTAGGTAGGTAGATATCTATACGTGTATGGGAATGCTTAAAATAAGCGTAACTCCCAGATGTCTACAGCTATCTACTCAACTGCATATGTTCAGCTAGGCAGTTAATCCACAGGTGCGTGAGACTGCACAAATTCAGGGCTTGAAAAACCAAAATAAAACTGTGTGATCTATTGTTTTGATCCAAAGTAGCTTAGAAAGAACACCAAGTAGAAAAACTCCGATATCTGACCATTAATTATTTTCAGAAAAATACTACAATAAATAAGTCGGGGTCCAAACCAACTTTAGATCAACATCTTGATTTCTTGGTAGGTGAGCGCATTTATTAACAAGCCAGTAAAAACATCTGCATTTATACAAATTTTTTTCAAGTTGCTGTAATAAAGCTGCATTACAAACATCATATATCGATTGGATAAATGGGTTCAAGCCTAGAATATGATTGGAAATTCCTATAATTGTTCCTGATTGGAGGAGGCCATGGGTTTTAGCCAATCCAAACAGGGGGTGGTGTTCTGTTTGTGTGGGAATGGAAAACATTCAAGCAATATATTTACTTAAGCTTCGTCCATCCATTAGTAAAATATATAGCTAATAAAAAAAAAAAACCTGTCTGACATACTTTGTGCTTAAATAATTTGAAGAGCATAACATAATCAATAAGCAGGAGAAAATGCTCTGTGTGAGGAGATTTTGGTGGTCAAAAAAGTAGATTCAATGGTGGCTTACCTTTTAATTCAAATACAGAAAAAGGAGTCCCTAGCCAATTTTCCTTTTCTTTATTTTGAACTCTAACAATGGTATTATTAACCTGTTTCAATTACCGTGGATTGTGCGACTGTGTGCTGGGATTAATCTTGACTTGTTAATGGATGGAGATGGGGGAAGAAACAGTTTCTGGCGGCTTCAGGTAAAGCAGTGCTTTTAGTTTAGAATTACTTGGACTGGTGTTTTTTTTTAGTTTCTAAGTCTTTGCCTTTTGCAATAAATTGGATTAATAAATGTAGCAGAGAAAATTTTTGAAGGACCATTGTAAGAGTAAAAACTCTAAAACCGTCGATTTACTAAAGCAGCCAATCAAAACCTTTGTCGTCAAAACTGATGGCTTCGAACCTAGCATTGTCCTTCAATAGCATGTCTTTTGCTTGCTATGAAACAAAACTGAAAATAAACTAAGATGGGGGCTTATTAATAGGTAAACTGCGTTAATTAAAAAAATATATAAAAGCAGGGAATATGAATATCTTCAATTTGAAACAAGAAATATACAGATTGTGTCTTGTGCTTTTATATAATATACCAAGAGCTTAGTATTCCTCATTTCATTTTTAGAAAGGGATTGGTTGATAAAATAGCCTTTAAGCCTATGGAGTTTGTAGGTGTGGCTATGGCTTGAATCACTCTTCATGTGCCTGCCTTTCCGTTAATATGATGATCACCAAGACACTGCCCCACTCAAAACCACAAATGAATCCTCCATCCAAAGTAATTAAAAACACTCTCAAATATGTACACAAGTAGCCCACTGTCACCGCCATCCACAAATGCCATGCCATCAACATCTACTCCAAAACAAAAGCCAAACTAAAAATCCCCCTCCTCCATTAAATAGTCGAGAATTTGAAGCTCATAACACATGATATAGGGGGATCTGACATCAGGAAAAGAAAAAGGGGGCATTAATCATCGACCACCTAGCCAAGGAATGAAGCCAAAAACCACCAAAAACTCAGAGCCTCATAAACAACACTCTCTTCTATATCTTCCAGACACTAGCCTTACAATCTCGCTCTCTAAAACCATGAAACTTCGCCAACCTCTCAAAAACAATCTTCAGTGGTAAAACCGGGATAAGACATCATGTAGTTAAAGTGGGCCCCTCTTTCATTTCTTACCTCCACCAACATCTGGTGGAGGACGACAATGTACCTCTTTGTCAGGTGCTGGGATCAAAATAACTGCAAAAACCTGTCCCTGACAACACTAACTATATATTCTACTAACAAAACTAAACAACTCAAACCAGGGTAAAATGTAGAATGCGATAAAAACATTTTAGAGTATGTTTGATGGACCTAATAAACATTTTGTCGCTAAAGAAATAAATATAACTTACATGCGCCATACTCAGGTGCAAATTAAAAACTATGTCTCTAGGAAAACCCTTAATGGATGGTTTGAAATAGAGAATACATGATGGAACACACCACTAAAACCATCACCTTGGTGTCAGACTAAAAGAGCCATCCATAACCGCCAGTCTCTCCCTAATCTTGCCACATGTCATTCAAGTATAGCAGATACTCACTTCTGGGGTTAAACCAAATTGGGAAAAATACTAAAAAATAATACCATAAAACAGATATCAATTACTGCCAATTGAGATAAATACAAGTGCTGGGTGCATAAATGTGGCTAAATAGGCTGCCAAAAATGGCTTAAACATGGGTTGGGGGTGTCTGAATTTATGAAATAAATATAGGTAAAAAATATACTGTAAGAACGGGAATTCAAATGCTCGGTAAGGGCAAAATAGATGTAGTTTAGCTTAAAGTGAGTAGATGGATCTCCATGCAATATTGAAATAATAGTGGGGAAGGGGTGGAAGGGCAGACAACTGTGTTTGGAAATCTGTCATTAAAATACCACACGCCATAAAAAACATGACTATTCAATCCATTTGAAAAAAATAATAATAGGTTCATAGGTTCATAGGTTCATACTAGGCTATCTGCCCGAGGGCATTTATAAGCCTAGCCCATTGTTTTGTGGCTTACGCCACCCCTTTAGTATGGGGAACTATACCCATTATTTTGCTGTGCCTCTGTCGAGCAGTGACACTGAGGTAATTCCTGGGGTATATCTGCGATCTCCCATCCATTGGTCAAGATTTCTCTTGAACAAGGCCAGCGAGGTGCTCTGCCTCACATGTACCGGGATTTTGTTCCACAGCATAGGGAGTCTTTGGGTGATGAATCTATCCTCCAGCACGCCCTATTAATAGCCGTGTCAAGGTTTAAGTCTCCGCCCTTGTGGCTCTGATGGATCTAGATTTTTGAGGTGAAGCATATTCATCAAATCTGGGTTTGACATGGCCTTGTATGTTAGGCAAAGGTCACCTCTGAGCAAGCGGTGGCGACTGAATAGAGCTGTAGTTCTTTCAGTTGGGCAGCATAGGACAGATTTTGAGACCCTTTATCCTTTTGGTCAGGAACTTTGTGGCCTCTCCAGCTGCTGCAAGTGTCGCGTCAGATACATTCCGAATGGGGCATTGTACTCAATCATTGGTCTGATGAGTGATGAGTAAAGGGAGACTATGACCTCCCTTGATCTAGATGAGAATCCCTTCATGATAAGGTGGGCAATGTAGAAGGACTTCCTAACTACTTTAGCTACATGGGTGTCGAATGACAGACTACTATCAACCTGGGTCCCCAGGTCCCTGATAACTTCTTCTGTGCTCAGTGGATTGCCACCTATTTGGTAGCTAGGGGTAACCTTGTTTTTCCCGAAGGGTATGACTATGCATTTTTTGGCATTTAACTTTAGGCCGTGGCTCTGGCACCAGTTATCCGTTTCTGTGAGACCCTTCTGAAGGATATCTGTGTCAGATGTGTTTTCTACTATGGTGCCCAGTTTGCAGTCATCTGCAAACTTTGTCAGCCATAACCCTCCTGTGTTTGCTTTGGAAAAGTAGATGCCAAACAAGAGTGGGCCCAGGACTGAGCCCTGTGGGACACCACTTGTGACAGGCTTTGAGTCTGACATGGCGCCAGCAACTCTGACCCTGTGGGTTCTGTCACTCAGCCAGTTTGCAACCCATCTTGTGATGTATGGGTTAACATTTAAGCTGATGAGTTTTTCAATGATACCCGAGTGGGGTATTGTATCGAAGGCCTTAGCCAGATCGAGGTAGGCTGTATGGACTGCCTTTCCCTCATCAATGGCTTTGGTGACTGTTTGAAAAAGTCAACCAAGTTTAAAAGGCATGATCTGCCTTTGACAAAGCCAAACTGGGTTGGATCCAAAGTCTGCAAATTCCCTATGTCTTTATTTATGAGGTCCATTATGATCCTCTCCATGGCTTTGCAGATAAGGCTTGTCAAGCTAATCCGCGGGTAATTTCCAGGGTCTGTGGACGCACCGCCTTTGTGAAGTGGGACCACAGTTGCAGTGCGCCACTCCCTGGGTACCTATCCAGAGGTAAGACTTTGATTAAACAGCTGTCCTAGCTGTGGGTTTAATTCCTCATTGAGTTCGTGGAGCACACAGCCGGGGACACCATCGGGTCCCATGGATGCTGTGTTTTTGCTTTGAGAGAGCAGTTCTCACTTGGGCTGGAGATGTTTGGGGGCTGCACTCATTTGGTATAGATATCTCTCCTTTGGGGGGGAGAGAAGTTTGCACTGAACCTGTCAGCCAGTATGTTGGCAATATCTGTAGGATCAGTAATCTTCACATCATTTTGAACTAGTTCTGAGCATATCTGGGAGTTTCCTCCTAGGTTTCTAACATAGCTAAAGAAGGCCTTATGATTGTCTTTTGAGTCTTTAGCTATTTTTCTCTCAAATTTGCTTTGGATGATTTTATGAGAGCTCTTAGTTTTTACTTATAGTGATCAAGGGTGTCTTACCTTTTAAGGATTTTGCTCTATCTTGTAGTAGCTTCCTCCTTTTGTTGTAGAGTTTGTTTATGGCTGGGGTCCACCAGACTGGACGCTTGCCTTTGGTACAAAGAGTCTTTGTTTTGCTTGGGATTGCCTTATCCATGCAGTCCTGCAGGTGCTGGTAGAAGGCGTTTGTAAGTGATTCAGCGGCTTGAGTATTGTTTTCCGCGCTCGGGGCCTGAAAGGAGACCACACTAGTCTTTAGAAGTGTGAAGTCGGCTTTTGAGAAGTTCTTTACTGTGGTCTTTTTATTTCAGGTGGGGGTGGGATGAGGACCTCCAGCGAGATTAGTTTGTGATCTGATCTCACCAGTGAGGGTATACTTCGGTGTTGAACATTGTGCTCCCATGTTCGTGATGATGAGATCAAGTATGTTATCTCCTCTTGTGGGGATGGTGACTAGTTGTTCCATGGCATTTGAGTTTATGAATTCCAGGAACTTTTGGGCTAGGGTGTTTGGGCTTGAGTAGTGTTCCCAGTCTATATTAGGGTAATTGAAGTCACCTAGTATGATGGTGTTTGGTGATACATTTATCCCTCTAGTGTTTTCAGGAAGGCCATGTGAGTTTCCTGAGTTTGTGAGGGTGGCCTGTAACATGCTACAATTTGCAGAGCAGTCTTGCCTATGGTTAATTGCACCTGGATGGTCTCCGATGCATCGTGCGTTGCCACCAGTCTTGAGGTGTGGGTGTCCTTGATGAATATGGATACCCCCTCCTTTCTTGGTATTGTCCGGATTTTGGGGCGGAACGCATGATATGAGGTAAAACCTGATAGCTGGGGTGCTCTCAGGAGCCTTGAACCAGGTTTCTGTCACAGCACAGACATCAATGTTCTCCATACTGAGAAGGGCCTCGAAAGTGCATTTTGAGATTTAGACTTCTGGCATTGAGCAGCATTACCCTTAGTTTTTTCCTTTTTGTGTTCTAGGGTGGTAGGTTTAGAATTTGAGCCTTGCCTAAAAAGGCACTATGGGGGTGGCAAGAGCCTTTGCCAATATCCGGAATCCCAGGGTGACAGGTGCAAGCCGTCCCTTGGCAGCGTGGCTTGTCCAGCATGTCATCCCAGGCAGACAGATACTGGATCCCCTTTGAATGACACCAGTGTTTAAGCCAATTGTTAAAGCTGATCATCTTATCTCTGTATTGTGGCATCATTCTTGGTGAAGGTAGGATACTGCTCAAGGTCAGGGTCATACCTGCCTGGGCTACATAATCAGAGAGCTCCTCAATGTCTCTTTTCATGTAGTCCAAGGAGGTACGTCTCAGGTCGTTTACACCAGCGTGGACAATGACTGAGTCATATTTGTACCTGCTGTTGAGAGACCTGAGTGCTTGCGTTATGTGGCGGATTCTAGCCCGACAGGCAGCTTACTGTGACCTTCTCCTTACTCAGTCTGGTGAGCGGGACATCAGTGTGTCTGACTATGGAGTCACCAATGACTAGTGTGTCTGGCATTGTGTTTGGCCTTAAGGGCTGTGACTGTTTGACACTCTGACTGTGAGGTCTATGTGTTGCGGGTGTTGTGTTCTGAGGTGGTGGTTGTTTGGGTGTCTGCTTTGGTGGCCTCTGCTGTTTTGGTAGATTTTTGATCAGAGCCTCCGAGTATGTCTTTGTGTGTTTATGTGTATGATTTGAGGTTGTAATGGTACTATGTGAGACTGGGTCTATAGTGTGTGTGGTAACCTTCTCCTCCTGACTGGTCTTGCCAGTCCTATGTTGAGAGCTCAGCCTCCAATTTGGCAGTATAGTTGCATCTCGCATGTATTTGTGTTTTGTGGGAGGAGGAAAGGGTTGTCTGTGTACATGAGGCAATTGAAACATTGCCTCAATATTCCCAGGTTCACCAGCTGAGCAGGAGAGGACACTAGCAACTGATCCCTCGACATGCTAGAAGGGTAGACGAAAAACTTTAAAAAGATTCGGGACGTGGGTGACCGAGAAATGGGGGTTGCCTTTTGGGGTACTATCTATGACAAGAGTGCCGTATCAAGGTAATAAGTACTGTAGGAGCAAGTGCTAGGTTTAATAGATAGAGAATAGTCTACTTGGAGTCAAGTAGAGTTGATCTTTTTAGTTATAGGATACGCTGATTTGATCAGTAGTATAGTTCGAGGAAGGTAGTTTTAAGGGAAAAATTTGAAGAGTGGACTTTAGGTAGCCCGAATAGTTTAAACCTGCTTAACCGGCACTGCCCTAGTGTGCAACAGTGGCAGCTCATTAAATCAGCTTAACGCTTAGCTGCTTATACCAGGGGGCTGGAAAAAGCTAGAAACTGGCCCAAAACGACCAATAAACTACTAGTTACTGGCTGAAAACTCACAAAACTGGACAAAAGGCAGCTCAATGCTTCCCACTCCCACTGGTAAGCAAGGTAGCTTCCCTTCCCCCAAATAAGGCAAGGAAACAGTACACAGGAACTACAACCAAAGCCCAGGAATCAGCAACTCTGAAACTGGACTAAACTAGTAAAGCAGGAAAGCAAGGTAGCTTCCCTTCCCCCAAATAAGGCAAGGAAACAGTACACAGGAACTACAACCAAAGCCCAGGAATCAGCAACTCTGAAACTGGACTAAACTAGTAAAGCAGGAAAAATGAGAGCTATGCCGTGTTCTTTGCTAAATAAAATAAAGGAAATCTACCTACCTTGTTATATAACATATATATATATATATATATATATATATATATATATATATATATATATATATATGTATCATGGTCCAGGCATCGAAATCCTAATTCCAGTGCTTAGACAATATTTTTGAAACTTATTTAAAAAATTAACTTCAGGGCCAAAATCTGATCACTTAAATTGTCTTTTCTATTATTGAAAATAGCAATTTAAGTACCCCCAGAAAATGTTGTGCAGTAAACGTTTATCATCTTGTTAAAAATGTAGAGATATAAAAAACAACAACTTGTCCCAATAAAGTCTCCATTAAAGTGACACTGTACTTTTGCCAGATGTCTTCTTCAGATCTACCTTATAAAACAGTAATGTTGTGTCTTTCGGCTTTTCCCGGTTAGGGGTCACCACAGCGGGTGCCAAAAGACACAACAAAAAAGATGCTATGAATATAAGTGCAGTTATTCTGACATGGAAAAGATAAGGCTCCCTACTGAAATGTTGGGACTCACAATACTGAGTCCAAAAAAAAATCTAAACTGCAGAAGAGCAGATATTGAACTTTGCTCTTCCCTTTAAACTTTTTTTTTTGCAGGGGACAAGCAATGCCCCCAGCCCCAATTATTTATATATATATATATATATATATATATATATATATATGTGTGTGTGTGTGTGTGTGTGTGTATACACACAGACAGACACACAGACATACACACACACACATATATATATATATATATATATATATAGGTTCACTTTATAACATCGAAATACTGAAATGTCGAATTTCAGTATCTCGAAGCTATAAAGTCGAATGTTACAAATAGCGAACATTCATAATCGTGAATTTGACATATCTCGAAAATCTGTCGAATTCGAGGTTATGAAGTTGCGCTACGTAATGTCCGGGTTTGTGTTTTGTTGGTGCGCGGTGCCGTGTTTGGATGTAGGTGTTATGTCAAGTAAGTGAGTGTTTTGTAAGGGTTTTGAGTGGGAGTTAGAGTGTGTGTGAGGGATTGGAGAATGTGCGTGTGTGAGTGAGCTTTTGTGTTGTGTTTGTGCGATCTCGGAGTTAGCATATATAAGTAGGAGGGTGAAGGGGGGCTTGCCCCCCCTGCTTATGTGTGTGTGAGTTGTGTATGTGTGTTTTTTGTTTATGTTGTGATGTGGGTGTTGTGTTGTATGTTTAGTGTAGTGTGTGCAGTGTTTTCGGTTATGTGGTTTCACGGTTTTTGTTTGTCGGTGTTTTGTGGATTCGGTTTTATAGTCTCGAGATACTGAAATTCGATATTTCAGCATTTCGAGGTTATAAAGTGAATCCATATATATATATATATACATATATATATATATATATATATATATATATATATATATATATATATATATATATATATATAGGTTTACTATTGAAATAGCGATCAAACTTGGTCGAACGGCCACTTCGTCGATGTATTTACGCGAACTGAAACCGCGAAAATTGTTCGCCACCGCCAAGCATTCGACGTTCGACATTACCGGCCGCACAACACCTCCACACCCATGCTACCATGGTTCACGCAGGGGCGATGATCTGCCGTTCTCACAATTGGATTGACCATGGTGACATTCGCTCTTCGCCTTCGCAAGTCGAGTCGCACATAGTCGGATCGGCATTTCAATAGTAAACCATATATATATATATATATATATATATATATATATATATATATATATATGTATAAGAGTGTGTGTGTGTGTATATATATATATAGGCCTTTATAAGCCTAGCCATGCAATCCAACCCAAATGAGTCCTTTTTTATCGTGGGCATTTATAAGGGGTGAGTATGTTAGTTAGGAAATTCCTAGATGTTATGTGGGTTATGTGGGTATGTTAGTTTGTGCATTACTGTTTGTCATCTGGTTGGGATAAAACAGACGAACATTCATGGGTTCTGTTCAAGCAGCTTTATTACACAAACACATCAGAAACGAGGCTTAGTTCCTTAAACTTAAATAAATTTACAGACTGACTGCCACACTCGTGCATGTTAACACTCTGGCTGTTCTCTCAAAATGGCACTGCTGCCTGCACGTACTCAGTATTTATATGCATGTGCTACATCTGGAAATGCTTTTATGTACCAGGTTGAGGAGTAGTGATTCATCACTGTGACAAAGCAGATTCCCTGAGGCTCCAAGAGCAGAATATTTTTTTTTTTCACATTTATTTCAGTGAATTGCACTTCTTAACACTTATAGTTGTGCTATACAGCTAACCTACTACGTTTGCACTGTTATAAAACTTTTATACTGTTTCACTGCATTTCTGTCATGGTATATACTGTTTTAACTGCATTTTCATTGCTAGATAGTGTTTCATTACTGTAATTGCATTTTATTACTTAACTCTAAACTGCTTTTTCATACTGAGAGTTGTATTTACCAAGTGCCCTATCTGTGCTTTTCTGTGCATTTTTTTGTCAAGTTTATGTGTTCTAGTCAGGAAGCATAGTCTGGATAGAGGCCTGCTGTATCCAGGCCTGATTGTTTTGCTTGTTGAGTTTCCTGTGTTTCTGGCAGCCATCTTAAGCTGGTAGGGGCTTGTCTTCTCTGTTAGTGAGAATAATAGGGCTGCCTGACCATCTCTAGCATGAATGATTGGTTGAAAGTGCAGGGGCTAGCAGGACTGGGTAGTCATTTGAGCTTCTAGATTCTTCCATCTTTTCTGGTATCTAAACCCTGTGTTTGCAGGGTGTTGCACTTGTTTGCTCGTTGTGGACTGCCGCTGTGCTGTTATAACCCATTGGGAGGTATCTCAGTTGCATTTTCTCCTTACCAGCACTCCTGTGTAACTGACACCCTCCCTTGCAACTACTGTGATTTTATCTAGCCCTACTCACACCTATAGGTACTGTATTCTGATAGTACCCACTCTACAATCCTTGATCTCTCTTCACAGATTCTGATAACCATGGACGGACAATTTCCTGTGGTTTCTCCTGCTAGTCTGGTTGATATGGGCATCCTGAGACAGTGCCTCATGTACACAGACAACCCTCTTCTTCAATCACCTAGTATCACAATATGTGAGCGATGCAGTTACATTAAGAACCTATAATCCTTGCTGTCTCAATCACAAGCCAGTACATCTGGCACTGAGAAGGTTGTCTGCACAAACACCACACCTCTATCAGCACCCACACCTGTACAGTATATTCCTACATATGTGGATGTTCTCAACAAAAACATACCTAAAAAAGAGACATCTAAGGCAAAAGCACACACACATCACAACCCACCGCACCAAGCACCACACATAATACACATGCCTGTGTCTCACAGCCTCTAAGGCCCAGCCACAAACACAACATACTAGTCATAGGAGAATCTATTGTGAGACAAGGATATGCCTGTCACCAGGCTAGACAAAGGGAAAATCAAGGTAAGTTGCTTGTCAGGTGCTAGAATCTGCCATATCACTTACAAACTCAAGTCTCTCAACAACAGGTACTGTTATGACTCTGTCATAGTCCATGATGGCGTGAATGACTTGAGACATACCTCTCTGTACTATATGAAGAGAAACATAATTGAACTCGCTGAATATGTGTCCCAGGCAGGTATGTCCCTAGCATTAAGCAGCATCCTAACATCATACAAAATGATGCCTCAATGCAAACAGAAAACGACTGACTTTAACAATTGGCTTAGTTTCTGGTGTCATTCCAAGGGGATCCAGTACCTGACAGCCTGGGCGGACATGATTAACAAACTACGATGCTTAGCCAGAGATGGCCTTCATCTGTTTCCCTTGGGTTTCAGGCTTCTGGCAAACTCTCTTGCCTCCCCAATAGTGCCTTTTTTTAGGCAAAGTCATGAGGACAAAATTACCAATGTGAAAAATTCTTCTAAACAAAATGTAAAGGTCATGCTGCCAAACGCTAGGAGTCTTAACATGAAACTGCAGTCACTGCAAGCATTCCCCACCCACGAATATGCTGACATTTGTGCAGTCACTGAAACCTTTTTCAAAGCTGCAGAGAGCACCCAAGCCTTACCAGGTTACTTGTCCTACCATATTTTCAGACCCCAAACAGAGGACTACAAAGCCAAAGGAGGTGGAGTTTCAATATTTATCAAAGACATACACACCTCCAGGCTGGTTAAACAGTATGATGCATGGGAGACACTCCAGGTGCAGTTAACTGACAAAACACTTATTCAAATCATAGCTAGCTACAGACCCCCGACCATGACTCAGGAGGCCCACTCCACCTATCTGGACTTACTTTAATCCATCAAGATTCAACCTTCTGCCCTCTTCCTGGGTGACTTTAACTACCCAACCATAGAGTGGAAGACCTATTCTAACTCAAATACTAACACCCAGAGATTCCTCGACTTCATCAGTGCCAATGCATTGGATCAGCTTGTCAACACCCCCCACAAGAGGTGAAAATATCATGGACCTGGTACTAACCAACATGAGTAGCCACTGTAGGACCCCTACAGTGTCATCCTCCTTGGTAAGATCCAACCATAAAGCAATCACTTTCAAAGTCACCATCTCCCCCTGAACACCCCCCCCCCTTGCCAGGGTCGAACAAAAAACTTTTCCAAAGCTAACTACAGCCTCCTGAGAGCAGGTATAAGCAGCATCACAGCTACCATCCCTTCAGATGGAACAAACACTAATGTCCAA
The DNA here is from genome assembly GCF_019279795.1 of Protopterus annectens. NCBI lineage: Eukaryota > Metazoa > Chordata > Ceratodontiformes > Protopteridae > Protopterus > Protopterus annectens. The sequence goes on along the minus strand of NC_056749.1, from coordinate 670,150,355 downwards.
GCCTACACCAAAAATCTATGTGAGCACCTATATAGCTGCATGGACTCAGCAATACCTGACAGGACCAAATCATCTTCCTCAAGGAACAGTAAACCTGTCTGGTGGACAGCAGCAATAAACAGTCTATATAAATAAAGGAAAAAATTGCTCTCCGGGACCAAGAAGGAGCAGGTGCCAAACTGGAAGCAATCTCTCCTTTGTCTGAACAAGCAAATAAGGTCAGTGGTGAAATCCTCTATGGCTAGCTTAGAGTTCAAACTGGCCACATACACTAAGGACAATCACAAGGCCTTCTTTGCATATGTCCGCAATCTCAAAGGTGACTGCCAAATCTGCTCTAAATTGGTGGTCAAGAATATCACATACACAAACATCATAGATATAGCCAATCTGCTGGCAGACAAGTCCAGTGAAAACTTCACCCCCGCTCCCCAGTCAATAAACCACCACCTGCTCCCCTCTCCTCATCACCAGGGAGCAGGTCATTAATGCCCTCTCAAGGGCAAAAAAATACAGCCTCCATGGGACCTGACAACATCCCAAGCTGTGTCCTACATGAACTTAGGCAAGAGCTCTCAGCACCAATAGGCACCCTATTCAACCAAAGCATGTGCACCAGGTTCATCCCAGCTTAATGGAGGACAGTGACTGTCATCCCTCTACACAAAGTTGGAGCGTCCACCGACCCAGGCAGTTATAGGCCCATCAGCCTAACTAGCCTGATCTGCAAGGCCATGGAAGGCATTATCATGGACTTTTCAAACAAAGACAGTGGCAATCTTCAAACGCTTGATCCCACACAATTTGGTTTTGTCAAAGGGAGATCATGCCTGTTAAAATTGTTAGCCTTCTTTGAAACAGTCACTAAAGCCATGGATGAGGGGAAAACAATGCACATCACCTACCTTGACCTAGCCAAAGCCTTTGACACTATTCCTCATGTGAGCATAATAGATAAACTCTCCCAGCTAGGCATCAACCCATATGTTACCTGATGGGTAGTTAACTGGCTCACTGATAGAACCCACTCAGTCAAAATAGGGGAAGCCACCTCTAGTAGTAGACCCATAACAAGCGGCATACCCCAAGGATCAGTCTTGGGGTCTCTACTGTTTGGGATATACCTTTCTGAGGAGCAAGCCAAAAAGTGGTCTGTGGCTGACCAAGTTTGCAGATGACTGCAATGTGGGCACTATCATAAATTCCTCTAGTATTGTGAATATCCTCCAAGAAGGCCTTACTCAAACTAATGACTGGTGCCAGAAGCATGGCCTCAAACTGAATGCCATGAAATGCATCATTATCCCCTTTGGGGAAAATGGCATCCCCACTAATTATCACATTAATAAAAATGTACTAAGCATGCAATCAGTCGAGGGACTTGTGCACCCAGGTTGATAGCAACCTGACGTTTGACCATCACATTGCCTCCATTGTATGGAAGACTTTCTACTGTACACGGCCCACCTCATAAGTAAGGATATTCATCCAAGAGCCAGGAGATCATAACATCCCTGTACTCCTCCCTTATCAAACCCATTATGAAGTACAATCCCTCCTTGCCAAGCACGTGCAGCAGTTGGAGAGATCGCAGCAGTTCCTGATCAGGAAAATCCAGGGTCTCAAACACCTATCCTATACAGATAGGCTAAAAGCCCTGTCCCTCTACTCAGTCTCATACAGACTGCTCAGAGGTGACCTGTGTCTGACATACAAGGCCATCTCAGACAGCCTTGATGGAGTTGTTGCATATCTGTAAGTCAAACTCCACTCATGCAACCCGCATGTAAGACCTCAACCTGGTCTATGACATTAATAGAATTTGGTGGGATAGATTTCTGTCCCAATGACTCCCACATCTGTGTAACAGACTCTTCCTCCATGACAGAGTAACTCATTAGCCCTCTTTAAGAGGAACCTGGATGACTGGATGGGAAACAGAAAATATACCCCTGGGATCCCACCTGTGTCCCTGCTGGACAGGGAAAATAGGTAATGACTTTGTGGGAATGTGGGTGAAATTCTTGGCCTCTGGGCCAATAGCCTAGTATCATCCTATGAACCTATTAAAGGTACAAACACACGTTCTGATCTACAGCCTCTCTCTTTGAGAAATAGTCCTTATATGATGTGACAATATTCAATGGCATGCAATTTACAGAAATGATCTTTTGACATGTAATTATACAGAACTAATTATTTGACACAATTATACAAAATTAGACATACAGAAAACAATTATGTCCAAGTTGCTGTGTATTTTACACTAGGTCTTGAAATACGATCTGACCGTGTAACATAAAAGTGAGAATTGGATCTAGCAACAGAGACTGTCTTCAAGGAATTTTCAGTTTTGGGGACATCTGGGACATCATCAGAAATGGAAATGGATACTGAGACATGTTCCTCGGTACGAACACTGTCAAGGTTGCTCTACGATCTAGAGACTGTATCACAGGTACAATGCTGCAATATCATGTCTAATACAGGAAGAAGATGACTGCAGTTTTTCTTGTACTCTCTACCTTCAGATTCCACTAACTAGGGTCTCTAGTCAGTACATATACCTCTCACTTGACCAATTTGATCAAAGCCTTTTCCCGTTTGCATCCTCACTGTCTCTCCTTTTAATGGACAAAGAAATCTGCTTGTTTTATCTTAGCTGGACTTCTGAGAAGAACGCTTCTTAAAAAGGTGGGCTTTGACTGCTCTGTTTTAAGAATTAGGCACCAGCAAACTAGAACTGTTAGGCAAGGTTGTTCTCGTTTGCCTAGATAGAAGTCTCTGAGCAGACGAGCCAAGTAAATTGTGGTGCAGTATATTTCTGAGATTGAGTAAATTCAAGAAGATATCGGTATTGTCACGCTTTGACCTCACCAGTAATTGCTTTGCACTCTGTATGCATATTCAGCAAGGCCGTTTGACTGAGGATATTCAAGACTGCTAGTAACATGGATAAAGTCCCACTCTTCAGCAAATCTCTGAAACAATTGACTAGTAAGCTGATAACCGTTTTCAGAAATAACTTTGTATGGACTACAATGGACTGAGAAATGACGTTTCATCTTAGTAATAACAGCACTGGACGTTAGGTTAGTTAGCAAATCGATCTCAAACCAGTTAAAATAAGAGTCTACCAACACTAAGTAACAATGACTGTTCCACTCAAATATGTCAGCTGCTACTGTTGAAGAAGGTAGTTCGGGAATCTGGCTTAGCTGAAGTGACTCTTTTTGCAAATGTGGCTTACTACTGTTGCACACTGAACAAGAAGAAAGCACTTTAGCAATGTCTTTTGCTAGAGAAGGCCAAAATACTAGCCCTCTCGCCCTTCTTTTGGTAGAATCGGAACCTGGGTGGCCACGATGTAAAATCTGAATGTATTTGTGTTGTAAGGAAGTAGGAACAATAACTTTTGGACCTTTGAAAATGATACCATCTTCCATCAGCATCTTATCTCTGTATGGAAAGTAAGGTTGTACTTCTAGCGGTACACAGGATTGCTTTGACGACCATCCTACATTGATGAAGTGGTTGAACTTTTGCAAAATTGGATCAGTCTATGTATGATCTCTCAGCTCATCAAGTCTTGTGGCAGAAAAATTATGCACTTCCATGACATCAAAGTCAAAATTCTCTGCATCAAGCTGTTCCATTGTATTTCTAGGTGATCTGGATAAGGTATCAGCCAGATAAAGAAGTTTACCCTTTGTACAGACCATTTTGAAATTTTACTTTTGCAGTTTAAGCATCATTCTTTGTAGTCTTGCTGGAGTGGAATGCATAGGCTTCTTTAAAATAGTAACTAGAGGTTGATGGTCAGTTTCTATCTGGATTGCTTAGCCATAAATATAATCATGGAACTTCGAACATGCGAATACAATTGCCAAATGTTCCTTCTCAGTTTGAGCATACTGCATCTCAGTTTGGGTGAGAGTTCTAGAGTCACAGGCAACAGGTCTACCCTCTTGAAGAATAACTGCACCAAGACCAAACTTTGAAGCATCACAGGAAAACTACTGGTTTGTGGACATCATAGTATCTTAATGTAGGTGGGTTAGCAATTTGCTGTTTGAGGTTATCAAATGCTCTCTGGTGTTCTAACCATGACCATGCAACATTGTTGTGTGTCAGCTCTCTTAAATGTGCTGATAACTCACTAAATTCAGGTATAAATTTTCCCAAATAGTTAATCATACCAAGAAAATGCTGCAGGACTTGGACATTAGCTGGACCTCGCATCTCAAGAATGTCTGCTTGCTTAGAAGGATCTGGTTGTAAGCCTGTACTACTAAATAAATGACCTACATACGTAGCTTCTAGTAATCTAACTTTGCACTTCAGATGATTGAACTTTAAGTTCACTTCATGTGCTGTGTCCAGAAATTTCCTGAGGTTTCTGTCATGCTCTGCTTAACCATTACCTCCAACTAGTAAATCAGCAAGTATTATTGCACACAGGTAGCCTGAAAACATTTGCTCCATTGCATGCAGAAAGACTTCACTGGCAGAATTTATTTCAAAATTCATCCTGAGGAATCTGTATCTATGAAATGGGATGCTAAATGTAGTCAGTAGTGAAGATTTGCGATCAAGCATCACTTGCCAAAATGAATCATTTGTATATAAGACAGAAAAAAACAGTGGCATTTGGCATAAGGGCTGCAATTTCCTCGACTGTATGCATAGGATGATGAGGTCTTTTTAATGCCTTGCTCAAATCTCTTGGGTCAATGCATATTCTGATTTCATCTGAATTTTTCTTATGAGTAGCTACCATGGAAAATACCCACTCAGTTGGTTCTTTGACTGGACAAATCATAACTTGCTGCAACATTTTATCTTACTGGACCTTGACTTTGTCCTGCACAGCTATTAGAACTCTTCTTGCTGTTCTGACCACTGGACTGACCTCTGGGTCTAACTTCATGGAGTACACAACTGGAAGTTTGCCTAGCTTGTCGTTGAAAACATCAGCATACTCTGAGAAATATAGCATCACTGAAGGGGTCTCTATTATAACAGTGAATGCTTAAAATAGAGAACGCTGTATAATCGACCCTTAAAATTCAAAACAGCAAAATGCTGAACATACATAACAGCAATTTATTTCCCCAGGGAAAAAAAATGCTGCTCCGTCAAAAATAAAGTGGAGAGCTGTGCCTCCCCCACCCCCCTACTTAAATATAACAACTCCGAGATAACACCACAGTGGAAGAAATGGCAAAGTCCTGTAAATGTCCCAGTGATTTTTTCCCCAGGAAAAAAATCGCTGTTCCATGTGTTCGGGATTTCACAGTTTCGATTTAAAATGGTCAATCAAACAGTGTTCGCTGATATAATAGGGAACCCACTGAAGCTGTAACTGGGACATGTGCTTATATGATGTACTTATTTGGTAAAAGAAAGCAGTCTCATTCTCAAACTGTCTTTGAGACCTAATAATGACTGTACAGGTCTTCGGACTTAAAATTGTAAGTTGTAACTGTTCCCAGCCAAATAGCATGAAAGCACTACTGAGCCTTCGGTTTCAATCTCTTCACCTCCATAAGCAACAAACTTTGCACAATTGACAAAATGAAGTTGCTCACCAGCCCTCACTTTAGCAAATGATTCTGCTGACATTACATTACACTTTAAACCAGTGTCTACTTTGAGGTTCGTGGGCTTACCATTGATCAGGACAGTACAAAATACTTCATTCTTTAACAACAAATCTATTGCATTAACCTTTTTACTGACCACCGATACACCATCTACATAGAACGTAGGGTTGCAGCTTTCTGTATGATCAGCTTACTTTTCTGAGTGACCTTTCTTAATAACTGAATGAGGCTTGCTTGATTTACAAAACTTTTGAAAATGGTTCCATTTTTTACACTTGTGTCATTGCTGTCCAAATGCTAACCACTTCTCTCTTTTAGACTTGTGGTTGGCACCACAATTATGACAGTTAACAATAAGACTTGATTTGGGTTTTGCTGACTCTTATACTGTACTGAGTATGCTCCTTTTACTGAACTAATCTTGGAACTTGCTAGAAAGCTTTGGGTTTTCCTTGCCACATCTACAGTGGTTGCTGCTGCCATATGTTACATGCTGTCTATGTTTGCTCTAGAGGCTGCTGAAACCATGCTTTTATCACTTGTAAGCATACTTTTGGACCTTTCTGTGAGCTCATGGATTTGACAAATTTCAATGGCTTTGCTTAATGTTAAATCACTGCAATGAAGCAATATCTTTCTCACTGCAAAATTATTAATGCCAAACACAAGCCTAGCCTTTATTAACTCATTTCAAGTCACTGAATCTGCATGTTTTAACTTTGTTTCTCAAGTCAATGATATAAGCTGCAAAAGTTTCACCTGGATTTTAGTCTCTTGTATAAAATAAGTGCCTCTCTAATGTAAATTTAGAGAAATGTGCAACTGCCAGACAAATGTTACATTTTAAGCACTTGGGGTCTTCCCTGCATTCAGCCGATACCACAATATGATGGTTTACCCCCTCTCCTGCATATATTTCTGGTGCATACACAAATTAATGCTCTCTTTCAATAGCTTCTGACTCAGCTACCTTAAGCAAAATGAGTGTCCTTATATGTGCATCTTTGTCAGAAAAAGCTGCTTGTATGAAAATATTGTATTCCTGCTCAAATACTCTCCAATTCTCTGCTATATCATGATGAAACACAAGTGGACCTGGTCTGCGAAATCCCTCTGCCATATCAGCACCAGTAGTGAAGGTGCTTGAAATCATGTATAAACATACACACAAATATATATGCCAGAACTTTATGCCAGTACTTGTAATTATGCCCAATAGCACAACAAACTCTTTGAAATAACTGCACTTTGATAAATTAGTCTCTGTAGCACAAGAACACTCTGAAATCACTGTACTTTATGAAACCACTCCTTATCAGTGTAAGAAATACTTTGAAATGACTACTTTGTGAATAAACTGTACACAGCAGAAGAAGCTCAGAGTAAGAAACACTTTGAGATGAATGCACTTTGCAAATAAACTGTACACAACACAAGAACGTTTCAAAATGGCTGTACTTTGTGAAATATCTCTGTACTGTGTACAAAACACTCTGAAATGGCAGCTTTCTGCAAATAAATGCACACAGCACAAGAAACTTTTCAAAATGGCTGTACTTTGACTGCACTTTGCAATATAACTATACTTTGCACACAGCAAACTCTTTGAAATAATTGTAGTGTAATAAAGCACACACACTGCAAATACTTTGTACATTCCAAGATATTTCAAACAACTCTAGTTATGCTTTGAATGGTGTCAATCACAGCAAAATAGTAAAACAAAACCTCAGAAGAGCAGAATACAAAATATACTAGGCACAAGGTAGATTCACCACAGCTGGTAGGTCCAAAAAAAAAAAGCCAATGAATCACAGCAAAATAGTAGTTTGTGCCCAAACACAGTCTTTTACTAAAAAACATGCAGTCACCTTGCTCTTTAAGCTTAATTTGCCCTTTTATTGTACTCGTTTTGCCTTTTTAATCTCTTATGCTCAATATACTCTTCTTGTGCCCGTTTTACATTAAACATCCTCGTTATGCAAACCAAAAGTAATTCTGAGCCCCTTATGAATAATTTTGCTAGTTTTATCAAATATCTTGGTTTCAAACATTTTGTTTAATTAATAATGCAGTTTGTGTCTTTTGTTTGCTTAATAATATGTTTTATGCTACTCGTTTGATTAATAATGCATTCTGTGCCTTATAAACGTGCCGTTTCATTTTCTTTGCCAAATAAATAATTTGTGCAGTTTTCTTTACCTCTAGCTTGTTTCTGCCCCTTTTTCATTTGTCTGTGCTCCATTTCACTCAGCCTGCCAAGCCTGCCTTCACCTTCAACTCTGCACCTCATGGCTCGAAGTAGTAGCTCTTCTAATCCCGGTTCTGACACCATGTCGCTCGTCTGGTCAGGATAAAACAGACGGGTTCTGTTCAAGCAGCTTTATTACACACAAACACATCAGAGATGAGGATTTGTAACTTAAATTTACAGACTGACTACCACACTCATACATGTTAACACTCTGGTTGTTCTCTCAAAATGGCACTGCTGCCTGCACATGCTCAGTATTTATATGCACGTACTACATCTGGAAATGTTTCTTAAAGGTACATACACATGCTCTGATCTACAATTACTGTCTGCCTTTGTCTTTCAGAGAAATGGGAGCCAGACCCAGGTTGAATTTCCAATTTTCCTTTCATTAGTCAAGCTTACACTTAAATAAGGTTAGGGATGGACTCTGCTTCACTTGGACAGGGATCCTCTGAGACATGTCTTTCTCACTCGCATATCTTTTTGTCACACACTAAATTTAAATCCTTGGATCTAATGGTTCTGATGCTGTTCAGTTTGCAGATGTGCAAAGGGGTCTGTCATAGCTGGTTCTGAGGATGCCTTACATGCTAGGCTAAGATCACCTCTCAATAACCTATAGCAGACAGAGACAGAGTACAGATATACCACTTTAAGGCAATCCATATAGGACAATGTGTTTATACCCTGGATTTCCATGGTAAGGAACCTTTGTGGGAATTCCAACTGTTGTATATGCCTGGTCAGGTACATGACAAGAAGGCACTCAATGATAGGTCTGATAAGGGTCTAATGAAGTGGCACTATGACTTACTTGAACTTGGATGGAATGCCCTTAATTATAAGTTGGACAACATAGAATGATTTTCTTACTACCTTGGCCACACATTGCTCAAAGGCCAGATTACTGTCTGCATATGTTCCCAGATCCCTGTATACTGGGTCAACTCTTAGGAGTGTCTTTTCAATGGAGTGGGCAGATGGCAGTTTTCCCAAAAGGCACTATAATGAATTTCTTGACAGAGTTTTAGTATGTGACTTTGGCACCAGTCATTTCTTTGTTTTAGACCCTCTTGTAAAATGTTTGTTTCATGGAGGAAATATATGAGAGCTCTCAATTTGCAGTCCTCTGATAACTTGGACACCCAAAGACTCTTGACATTACCCTTTACCTCTAAGAAACAGATGTCAAATAACAGTGGTCCCAGCATGGACCCCTGAGGTACCCCACTGGTGATTGGTCTCTTAGTGGAGGTGGTATAATCACTCCTAACTTTCTGGGTCCTGTCTGTCAGCCTGCTGGTAATCCAGTGAGTTATGTAGGGGTTTATGCCCAGTTCAGTGAGTTTGTCAACTATACCCAAGTTGGGTATTTATCGAATGACTTAGCCTGGTCCAGGTAAACAGTATGCAGGTAAACAGTATGCACCATTTTTCCAAAATGCATTGTCTTGGTGACCTTCTCAAAGAAGTCCACCAGGTTTAGTAGGCATGATCTTCCACTGACAAAGCCAAACTGGGTTGGGTCCAGTGTCTGAAGGTTGCCTATGTCTTTGTTGATCCTTTTTATGATGATGCATTCCATGGCTTGCATATTAGACTAGTCAGACAATTAGGTCTATAGTTTCTGGGGTCATTTAATGGGCCACCCTTGTTAAGTTGGATAACCATTGCAGTCCTCCATTCTCATGTTTCTAAGCATGTTTAAGGCTATAGTGAAAAGTGACTCAAATGGTCCGGATAGGTCATGTTTTCAGCTATTTAGGAGGCATTCTGGGATATTTTTGGAGCCTATTGAGGCTGTGATTTTGGCCTTAGCAAGCACCATCAGGATGTGCTCCCTGTTAATAGTTTGGGGGGTTATGCTTGTAGATATTTCATGGAGAGAGGTGGGAGGGAGTGGCAGTGAAGTTTGAGCTGAATTTGTCATTCAGCAAATTTGATATGCTGCTCTGCTCAATGAAGGTGGCACTACTGACCATGAGTTCAGCAAACTGTGTGCTGCTTTTCAGGTTTTGGACATAGCTATAGAAGGTCTTGTGGTTGTCGTTAGCCTGTGAGGCTATCTTGACTTTGTAATTGGCCTTGTACTTAATTAGTCCTCTTAGCTTCCTGTTTAGTTTAATTACAGAGTTCCTATCATTATGGAAGTTCTTCTTGATTCTGGCCATAACGTTTTTCCTTTTGTTGTACTCCCTATTCAGGTTAGGATCCCTCCAGTGTGGTTTGGTTTTAGAGTTGGTTTTGTGCTTACTTAAGAAGGTACACCAGATTCTATACAGCCACTTACATGGTTGTATAGGGTCTCTCTGAACAATTCCACATAGGTTGTTGTGAGCCTGGGGTTGGGTGGGGCATTGACTTTTGATAAACTACTTTTAATAGGGTGTAGATTGCTTTGGAATAGTACCTAACTGTTACAGGGCTTACTGGGGTTACAGAGTTGATTTTTATTTTGAAGGAAACAGCTTTGTGATCCAACCTCACCAGTAAAGACGTGACATTGGGGGTGGAGTGCAGCGCTCTCCCATATTGGTGAGTGCCAGGTCTAGCACGTTTGAACCTTTGGTGAGTGTGCACACTATCTGGTCAAGAGTATTTGTGGTAATAAAGTCCAGGAATCGTTGTGCCTGTGAGCATCAGGCAGTGTATGTTTCCCAGTCTGGAGAGGGGTAGTTAAAGTTTGCCACAAATAGGGAATTTGGTTTAATAGTAAGTGTCTCCAGTAGGTCTAGGTACAAGCTGTGGGATTCTAGGGACATTAGAGGGTGGCCTATAGCTAGCTAGGATATGGTACTGGACTTTGTATATGGTGATTTGCATGTGGATAAATCCCAGGGTATTGTCCTGTTTAACCAATGTAGAGTTATGCTTGTTGCTAATACAGATTGAGATCCCTCCACCATTTTTCCCTATCTGTGCAGGGATGGTCTAAATGTGTGGAAAGCAGTGCCAGAGTACTTTCTGTGGATTTAAACCATGTATCTGTAACTCCATTGATGTCTATATTCTTCAGAGTGAGGAGATCTTGTAGGGTGTGGAGTTTCTTGTTTAGGCACCTAGCATTGATCAGTAACACCTTTAGGTTTCTTTGGGTGTTATTTGCTATGTCAGTAGGTTTGTCAATTTGGCATTGCTTAAAAAGGCTCTAGGGGGTGGATAAAGTTTTAACTAATATTCAGAAGCCTAGGGAAGTCAGTTGCAGACCATCCTTGCAAAGCCATGTGGTTTGTTACCATTTCCTCCCATGCTAAAAATATTGAATCCCATTGGAAAGATACTAGAAACTAAGCCAATTATTGAAGTCAGTCATCTTTTGTACATACTGTGGCATCATCCTTGGTGAAGGTACAATGCTGCTGAATGCAAGGCACATTCCTGCCGGAGACATGTATTTAAAGAGATTAACAGTGTTGCTCTTCATACAGTCCAGGGAAGCATGTCTCAGGTCATTAACACCTACATGGACTATGATAGAATCATGCTGGTACCTGTGGTGTAGTGATTGAGCACATGCATAACTTGGTATGGACTCTGATAGAATCATATTGGTACCTGTGGTGTAGTGACTTGAGCACATGCATAACTTGGTATGGACTATGATAGAATCATACTGGTACCTGTGGTGTAGTGACTTGAGCACATGCATAACTTGGTATGGACTATGATAGAATCATACTGGTACCTGTGGTGTAGTGACTTGAGCACATGCATAACTTGGTATGGACTATGATAGAATCATACTGGTACCTGTGGTGTAGTGACTTGAGTGTGTGTGTAACTTGGCAGATCCTGGCTCCAGATAAGTAACTATCCGTTATCTTCTCCTTGTTCAGTCTGGTGAGTTATCTTCTCCTTGTTCAGTCTGGTGAGTGGGGTATCTGTGGTCGTACAATGGAGTCCCTTGTGATAAGAATCATGGGTAATGTGTTGCACAGCCCTATGGTCTTTACTTTTGGGGCTCCACTGGGTGTAGGAGTATCTGTGGTGTTTGGTGTTGCTATTTGTGAGTGCTTTAGAGATTGCTGAGGATAGGTGTTACTGTTTATAGGCTTACAAGAGGTTTGGGAAAATTGCTTTTTAGTGCCTTAGCATAGGTTGGTCTAAGTGTGTGCTGGGCACTGTGTGTGGTAGATGTAGTTTGTGTGTTCTTGACAACCTTGTTTTATGCAAGATTTTTGCCTCCAGTGAAATTGTGAATGTCCATCTCTCGTAGACTATGTTTGTTTGGTAATGATTAAATGGTCTGTGAACATGAGGTAATTGCTACTTTGTCTCAGGATGCCCATATCTACCAAGCTGGCTACAGAGATATTTGGAAATTGCAACAGACCATACAGAAAACTACCAGTAACAATGTAATAGATGACTAAATGATGCTCAACTCCGGCAGTAGATCACAGTCCTGCTACAACTGTGAAAGAAGCTACAGGATTGTCCAGACTGGGTTCAAAATACAAAAAAAACTAACTTTTACATGTAATGTTACTGATGGAAATAGAAGTGTTGTATAATGTATAAAAATGCGAAAAACATTTAGTAATACACAATTTTCACACAACTACAAATGAAGCTACAAGACAAAGGTTCGATAAACTGAAAAGGAGCAAACAGATAAATGGACAAAAAGCAGAGAAGCACAAGGAAATATCATGACATAGGTCACTAAAAGTGTAACTTAAAATATTTAAACACTTTAAATAAAAAACTTTTTTTCTTCCCTTTTGACAAAAAGTTTGTATCTCACACCTCTGAGTATTGATCAAAAGACCTTGGGTGGATGTAGCTCTGTGCTAAATATAGTAGACTTGCAAGAAAAGGAGTCACTCAATTAAAGCCCATACTGGAGCTCAAGCCCTGTGGTTAGAATTTCAGAAACCTTTATACATCAGTGTGGGTTGGGGCAGACTCAAAGAACATGGGGGAAAAAACAGTTGCAAGATAAATAGAAATGCACTGTAATGCATGTTTAAGCAGGTGTATCCAGCTATAAAAAATACTGAAGCACAAATCATGGAGCAGAATTTACAATACTGCCAAAGCTGCAATCCTTCCACAGATTAAGGCACCGTATTACTGGAATACATCTTTAAGGAGGTATATACAGCTATAAAACATATTGAAGCACAAACCCTGGAGCAGAATTCACAATACTGCTACTACTGCAATCCCACCACAAACCAAGGCACCAGATTATGCAAAAATTTATCAGTAACATTGTAATAGATGACTTAATGAGGCTCAAATCCAGTGGCAAATCGCAGTCCTGCCACAATTTATAAATACTTTAGACCCCCAAGAACAAACTTGAATGTATTCAAGATACCATCTTCAGTGCTGACAGTGTCTCCAGATGAATGACCTCATAAAGGTGATATGGACAGAAAGTTTTATTTTAGATAGGGGAGGAGGATTGAAATAAACCTGGTTATACAGCAGCTGCAAAACTAATGTTACAAGCAAAAGAAAATGCAGTTACACAGTTGCACAGCATGTAACTAACAATGGTCAAGTGCTAATCTCCCAACAATAAATGAAGTGATATTGTTGGATGAGACCACAGTCAAGTATATTAAAGAACATCTGAAGAACAACTCACATCTCAAATAACACGCATAATGGAATGCTATAAAAATGGGACAGTGAAAACAAACTGGATAAATCATGCTATGAAGGTGTGTGTGTGTGTGTGTGTGTGTGTGTGTGTGTGTGTGTGTGTGTGTGTGTGTGTGTGTGTGTGTGTGTGTGTGTGTGTTTAATGGCTAACTGATTCTGCCTTCCTGCATCTCACCATAGTATAAACCATCAAGACAAGATAAAAATACAATGGAGGGAAATTAAGTTAACAAAACTATTTTGGAAGTTTGTATTATGTTCAGCAGGTATTTTTGTAATGGATTTATTAAATTTACCCACCAAGTTATACTTGATATATATTTTGGTTGTACATGATCTGATACATTTGCTTTGTGTAAAAACTCCTAATTAAATACTTACACATTTGCTGTGTGTAAAAACTACTAATTAAATACTGAGATATAACGAAAGTAAATAAAGTTTTTATACTTGCATGAGCAATAATCTCGCTTGCTCACTCACTTACAAGCTGCATCAGACTCTAGAGTGATTCAATGGAGGTAACCATTTGAAATGCTGGGACCCACTAGAGCAAATCTCAAAACATGGAGACTGAATGGCCAAAATATCAGACTTCCATATAACAAGTCCAAGATGCCATTTCTAAAAGTAGTCCCTTTTCTCCAAGGAATGTCGATCCTGGAGTTGGTATATATAAGTTCAGGGGGCATGAGGGGTTCAGTGGGGCTTGCCCCCTCTGCAAAAAGAAGTTTTAAGAAGAGTTATTTTCAAGATTCACTCTTTTCCAGGTTTTCAGTCTTTCTTTTTTTTTTGGGTCATTGGCACTTGCCATTTTGAGTGAAGACATTTCAAAAGGGAGACTCACATGGACAGCCACAGTGGTTTAAAATGATGGCTATGATCTCCTAGTAAAAACAGCATCTGGTGTAGGAGCAAACTACATAGGAAAAATGGGAATTGTGGGTACAATACATACAGGGAGGAATGAGGTTTAAGAAAAGACAGGACTTAAATGAGCTATGTAATGTCTGAGCGAAAATGAGGGGTAGATTATAAGTGATGTATAGTGCTTGCATCTGGGAGTGTCAGTACAGTTGGTGCTGTTAAATGCTTGCAACTAGGATTGTGTCACTGTGGTTTGTTTTCATTTACATAAATGTATGACTGCCTATGTCATAAGTGATTTAATAAAGATGTTTCTTTAAAAAAGGGGCAGGAATTGAATAATTTATGCAATAATGTTGCTTAGGTTATATAATATGTAGCAATATATGTGAAGTATAATGTTTGTAGACGTGAGCTTCTTAATACAGTTTGATTACTTTTATATAAATGTAAGTTTGCCTATGTCACAAGTGATAATTCAATAAAGGTTTTAAAAAGCAGCATATGATTAAGAAATAAATAAAGCACTGAAAGAAGAAATTGTAAATATAAGCCAGGAATACATACTATTAAATTACATCTATAATGCCCTTGTTGCCCAGTCTGGCCAGTGGATAAAGCAGATGGCTCATTGATGTTAATTGTTACCCTTATAATTAAATGAAAAGAACAAGAAAAATCTCGCCATATTGCTGAAACACTTGATGTCCTTAAGGGGTAATTTGCATATATCCCATGGGGCTCTATTACAGGAGGTTTAAGATATCACACAGTGAAAACTCTAGCTTGGCTATGTTTTCTTATAGTTTTTACTAATTGGTTTGCCTGTGTGACCTTTTTCTTTTTGGTTTATAATTAATGCATGAACACACAGACAAATACACAGACATACACACACACACACACACAGATGTGTGCACAGATGCTGAGTAGGTTGTTGCTGTAGGAGGAATGGTGAATGTATTTATAAGAATATTTGAATCAGTGACAAATTTTACACAGTGACTGACATTGCAAATGGATTTTGGTATTTTCCACTAAAGGAAGAAACAATACAACTCAGCAGTTATACGGAATAAACATGTATTTGAAAATTTGTTTCCAGGCTGGGGGGGGGACTCACTGACTGACATTATCAGTCGGAAAGGATTGTACAATAATTCAATTCACAAATGACATTTTGTTACAGATTTTTTAATTTAAGTATTTTTATTGTATTTCATAAAAACTGTAGAAACCCATTTACAAATCATACCATTCCTCTAGCATTACATTCTTCCACAATAAATAGCTAGCCTTTGCATTTCAGAGCCAGGAAAAAAGAGAATGTCTGCAAAATCAGTGTGATCTAGTCATTTGAAAATATAATAGTAGTAAATTGTTAATTAATATGCATGTTTTACCTTTGAGCATACCATAGAATCATAAGAAGTTACTAGGCTATTGGCCCTTACAAGCCTAGCCAAGAATTTAGTCCATGTTCCAAGTCAGCATATCTCACACACTGCTTCCCTTTACCACCTTTTATTGTGACTATATGGTTGCTTTTTCACACATTAGTTTCTTCCTTCACTCTTTCATTTATCTCATCAATTCTCTTCTTTTTCTGAGTCATACTTTCTCTTCACTCCATAACAGTTCAGCATAGTAACCCATGTTTGACTTTTTTCCACTGGCCTGTTTATTCTTACTGCACTGAGCAATGCTCCCATCACCCACAAGTTCTCTTTTGCATGTTTACTCTGGCAGCTGGTACAGGGGTACAGTGAGTTGCATCAGAGCTGTAGTTAGCTTAATTGGTACTCTGGGCAGTCTCCAAACTGCCCCTCCCAACCTGAGCAAAAAAAAAAAAAAACTGCACTGGGCCAACGCCCTTTGTGTTTCCATTTCTACATTATAGTTCTTTCTACTGTCTGAAACACTGTACAGAAAAAGCCTGTAGCAAAGTACAATATATATTCATTACACACACACAGCAAGTAAATCATTTAGCTGCTTCCATAACTACCATTAGCATTTGCAGTTGGAAGGGCCAATTGACACTTGTGACCAGTAATCAACCCAATCAAAGAGATTTAATGGCACCTTGGAAACAGTACCTATCATGTCAACTAAGAGCAAGAGCTTACACCAGTGCCAGCCACTCACTTTGTCCATCATAGCAAAATTTTGCACACCAGAGGCAACTGTGTTTTGTTGACCAAGAATCAATGAAATTTTGAAGTACAAAACAGAGCCACTCTTTACGTTTTATGTAGTGACAGCAATTTTTCTGTGCTTTTCCCAATTAAATTAAATATATATAAATATGTGTGTGTGTGTGTGTGTATATATATATATATATATATATGACTTAGAACTTCATGAAAAAAATAAAAAAATAAATAATAAAGGACGACAGCAGAAACCCTCCTGTGTTATAAGCTTTCGTTCCATTTATTGTGTAGGAACTTCTTCAGAATCCATACAAATGAGTGATGCATACAGTTAAATAGTACTCTAAACTGTAAACAATTAGTGATTAACCAATGAGTAATAAGAATGCTTAACATTAGCATAAGAAATATGAGATAGAATGCTGAGCTAAATAAGGAGCAAGTGACATAAATATTCAGTGACTATCATTAATATAATAGAAACAATTATAGTACCCATTAAGGGGTATAAGCTAGAAAGCTGACTTATATAAAGAGCAAGTAACATGAATATGTAGTGACTGTTATTAGTACCATAGAAACAGTTTTAGCATCCAATAGGGGTGCAAGTAAAGTACAGAGAATCATTCCAACAGGCACCAAGAGCTAAACAGTTGACTAACATAATGAGCAGGTGACATGAATATTTATAAACTGTCAGAAATATTCAGTGATTGACAGAAGTGCTATGGAAGCAATCATTGCATCCATTTTAAGGCACACTTCATATTAACAGATTAATTTAAACCAGGGTGGCAGTCTCCTTTTAAAAATAACTGCCATTTCAACTCTAAAACTTGCAGAAGGTTATCAGAGTCCCCAAAGAAATTAGGAATCTGCTCTAACATGAAGAATTTAAACTTATCAAAATTGGAGCACACTAAGCTGTGTTTGCCCAAAGCATTTGATTTATCTTTAGACCTGATGGCTGCATTGTGTTCTTTTATTCTATCACTTAATTTACGTGTAGTTTTACCAATAAAGAAACACAAACAAGAGGAACAGACAGCTGCATACACTACTAAAGAACTATTGCAGTTAAAATGCTTTTTGAAATAAATGGGCATATTACAATGTGGAAAAATATAAGAACTCTATGTGAGAATATAGTTGCAGCAAACACATTTCCCACATTTAAACATCCCAGTAGTGTTGTCTATTGTTGGTGGTTCAGATAAAAGAAACGCTTGGTCTTGTTTCTCAAAAAAAGACTTAAATGTCTTGGATTTTTTGAAAGTAAAGTTAGGGATAGTTCCAATAATAGGTTTTAAATTTCTATCACTAGTAATAATCCTCCAGTTGTTGTTAATAATGTTTCTGATTTGCTTCATATCCCTGGTGATGGGCAGTGAAAAGCTTATGGATCTGTTGTCGCCAGTTGAAGGTTTGGGTGTAGTAGAGAAACCTCATTTTAAAATAGGTTTGAATTTCATGTGTCTCATGGAATCAATCTCATTTCTGATGGAAAGAACAAGGTGAGGGGGATAATTCCTTTGTATAAATAAACTAGTTAAGAAATCACATTCATAGTTGAAGGTGTCATCGTCACTAATCAGTTTAGATAATCTGACAAACTGTCCCTTGATCACATTCCTCTTCATGAAAAATGGATGCTGGCTTCCAAAATCAAGATAGTTGTTTCTGTATGTTTCTTTTCTGAAAATGTTTGAAGAAAGGTTTCCAGTGGATTTTTCTAAGGTTAAGGTAGTGTCCAAGAACGAAACAGACAGGCCTTTGCCAGCAATTACAAATTTGAGAAAACCAATGCTAGTGGACAAAGACTCAACAAACAAGTGCAACTGTTTTTATGTGCCTCTCCATACAAAAAATATCATCAATAAATCTACAGTAGTGCTCAGTTACTTCAAACCCAGGTAAATATACTAAAGTATCTAATTCCCACTTGCTTAGTACAATGTTGGTGAAAGCAGGTGCCATTTTTGTTCCCATGG